>NW_008331140.1:8885414-8917806 GCF_000622305.1 Nannospalax galili | reverse complement strand
TATATTTGTAGTCTCTTCAATTTATCTTATCAATCTTTCGCAGTTTTCATTGTTTATAGCTTTCCTATCTTTATTTTGGAAATTTTTTATTGGATTTTTGTGGATTTCTTACAGAACATCTTAATCAATCTATCTTTATAGCTCTTTCACCATTGGCACCCTCCCATAGCCCACCTCCCACTGGAATTCATGAATTCTGTCACTTGTGTTAAGGCTTACAATGTCAAGTTACTGTCCCCAGAAATCCCTCAGTACAAATTCATCCACTGGCGTCTAGTCAGCCTCTCTAGAGTCCCTCCCTTTATGAAGATCAGCTCTGCCTCACCCAGCAATAATCAATCAGCTGCCATAAATTCTTCAACTAAAATTGGGGCCTTCTGTCCATTTCCACAGTTCTGTGCTGGGGTTTTGTCTGCTTGAATTTGCATAGGTCTTGTGCATGCTGACACCATTGCTGTAGGTTCATATGAGCATGGTCCTGGGAGCTTTTAGGACTCTGTTTCCATATAGTTTTTCACCTTCTCCCTGGCACTTATGATCATTCCACCCCTCCAATTCTGCAATGGTACCTGAACCTGAGTGGGTGGAGTTTAATATAGGAGCCCTGTCTGAAGAACCTCATTCTGGAGACTCTTATTCTCTATGCATTGGCCATTTGTTACCTTTTGTGTTCCTGGCTCACTGTTGTATGAGGGATCTTCATTGATGAAAACTGGGAAATGCATTAATGTCCTCTTTACCCCTTTTTCTACATTCCATGAGCCTTGGGTGTCAAGGTTGCATTGCAGATGTGCCACTTAGGTTTGGGCAATTCACAGACAATGTCTGTGTGTGACCAGTTATGAAACTCCGTAATAGTCTCTGTTGCAAAAGGACCTTCTTTGATGAATGGTGACTGGGACACTTGTTTGTAAGTATAAGGATACATATTTTGCACATAGAAATAAATTATATTTGTCTAGGGATGTGACATCCTTGTGGTATTCTCTAAGACCTGTGACCTCTTCAGCCATGTGTATTTATCTATGTTTCAGTACCACACATGAGTTTCCTCCATTGAGTGGACTTCAAGCCCAAATAGGTAGCTGCTGATTACCCCCAAGATGAAAGTGCCACTACCGCACCAATGTCATTTGTTGTGGCAGTCATTGAACATGGTTATTGGGCCTTGAAGCTCTAATTGGACCATTGATTGGTCTTCTTCCTTAGCAGCTTGTGTAGTGCTCTCCAAAACTATGAGAGCTAGCCTTCAGGGTAAGTGACTTCCATGTCAGTTCCCCAGTTCTGTTGTTCCAAATCCTATGTCCAAAATATGTCCTGCTTCAGCAATAGTATCTTCAAGTTCTGGGAGGCAATCAAGGGCTGTGGCAATAGCCTTTGTAATTACTTGAATCTCAGACTAACCTGGCCAATAACTCAAAGGAAGGTTTCTCCTGTCTGACACAGCTTTTTCTTATGTAACCTTCAGCTATACACATGGACTCATGTAGAGATACTGTATATGTACTTTGTCAGTAGGTTTTTGGACTTATATAATTCCCTCTGGTATTTTACAGTAGCTAGGCATTATTTATTTTCTCTCTCTCTCTCTCTTTCTCTCTTGTCTCTCTCTCCCTCCCTCCCTCCTTCCCTCCAATCCCTCCCCATTTAAAGTATCCCCATTTTCCCCATTCCACCCTTGATAATACATATCTCCTATGATCCCACTTCACAGACCCCTTCTTTGACTTTCATATCTTTGACTAAATTATTCCTGGCTAATTTTTATTTTGTAGCTACTGCAATTAAGCTCTAGTTTACTTTTTCAGACAGTTTGCTATTGACTCATAGGAAAGCTGCTGATTTTTCTGTGATGATTTTATATCCTGCAGATTTGGTGAATTTAATAGTTTCAGCTAAATTTTAGTGGCAATTTAAAGAATGCCTATTTAAAGTATCATAATATTTGTAAACAAAGTCTGGCTTTCCTTGTCCTTTCCAATTAGATATAGTTTATATCTTTCATTTGGCTAATTGTTTTGATTAGGACTTCCAGGACTACACTAAATAATAGCAATAAAACTGGGCCTTCATTTTCCAGATGTTCCAGATGTTAGAGGAAAAAAAAATCATTTTCCCCACTCAGTATGATTTTAGCTCTTGTTTTGATAGATAAAATACTTTTATTGTGTTGAGGCCTTCTATGTCTAAATTGTTAAGAATTTTTAATCAGATCAGAAATTTAAGCTTAACAAATGTCCTTTCTGCATTTCTTGAAATAATCTTGCAGTTTATATCCTTGATTCTATTAATGAGCTGTGTCACATTTATTGGTTTGCATATATTGAAAAATGTTTCATGCCAAGAATTAGGCTCAATTGACCATTGTGAATAAACTTTATATGTGGTGTTGTACTTGATTTGATAGTAGTTTATTAGAGGTATTCTTTCTACGTTCATCCAGAATATTAGCATGTAAGTAATGTTTTCAGAATTGTATACAGTCATAATTTATACCTTACAAAATTTGGTACTGACATAATGATCACTTCTTACAAGAATTTTGGAAAAATTCTTCTCAATTAAATTTTTGAATCTTTTAAGAATTAGTATCATTTTAATGTAATATTTTTAATTCTTCAATTATTGCAATATTTAGTATTTCTTACTGATTTAATTAATTTTGATCATTTCCCCTTTATTCCTCCCCATAACTCACTCAAGATCCACTATTATAATCCTACCATCTCCAAATTTTGTGTCTCTGTGTTTTTGTTTGTTTGTTTGTTTTCAAAATTATACAGAATCTGGTTTTTGCTGCCTGTATACTCCTGGGTGTCAGGCAACTACTGAAGCATCATCGACCCTCCAGTGGTCATATGTATAACAAAAACCGATTCTCCATCCCCAGAAACCATCAACTCTTTACCTCCCCAGTGACAGGGACTAATAAGCCCTGCACCTGCCTCATGATAGAAAGTTGACTAGTTTGATTTTGTGCAAGCAGCCATTGCTGTGAATTTATGAGTGTAGAGGTCCTGTCATATCCAGAAGACACTGTTTTGCTCTGCTCCTCCTTTGCTTCTAGCTCCTATAATCGTCCCACTCTATCTTCTGCAATGGCCCCTGAGTTTTGGAGGCATGATATTGATGTCTCATTTGTGGCAGAGCACCCAACTGACAGTTTCACCAGTTGTGAGTTTCCACATTAAGCACCATCCACTGAATGAAGAATCATCTCTGTTGAGGCCTGGGAACTTCATTTGTCTTTAGTGATATAAATTCAGAAGGCAGTTTGATGCTGTGTCCATTTAGTAAAATAATAGTATGTTCAGCCACTGCATGTTCATCTCCAGACTGTTTATAATCTTTTTTCATTTATTATATATATATATATATATATATGTTTCTATTTATTATTTTTATTTTATGTGTATGTGTGTATTGCCTGCATGTAGGTAGGTGCACCCGTGTTGTACAATCCCCGCGGAGGACAGAAGAGGCTGTTGAATCCCCTGGAACTGGAATTATGGACAGTTGTTAACTGCCATGTGGATGCTTGGATTCGAACCCAGGTCTTCTGCAAGAACAACCAGTGTTCTTAAACGCTGAGCCATCTCTCCAGCCCCATCTTTTTCCATTTATTAGCATCCTTATTTTTAAAGTATTTTACAAATTCTAATTCAGTCTTTATCTATGTATTCTTAGTTTCGCTGAAGTAAACTTTTTAGGTGATAATTATGCAATATCTTTTCTGAAATTGCATATATCTCCCTTTTTTTAGAAACATTTTTAAAAGCATTGGAGCTTCTTTTGGAAGTTTCATGATTTCTTTAATCATTGTAATCCTTGTGTTCTTGCACGGGAGTATATGCATTTTTGGAAACTTCAACTTTTCCGGTTTTTGAAAATAGTCGTTGTGAGTAATAGACAGACAATTCTGTCTGGACTACTTATTGATGTTTCATACCTTACAAAAATTGTTTTCAATTTCACCAAGTACCTGATTTGTTCCCTTTGCTAAGAATCCACCTGTGCAGTTGCCTTTATTCAGCTTTCTGATAAAGCCAGTGCATGCTTTGCAAATAGGTTGAGACTACAATTGACACTCATTTATAAGGGAAATAGAGTGTAGTTTGTGATGTGGTAGCAATCTTGTTTCTCTCTGAGTGGGATATGAAGGTACTGTTTAAGACTAGGGAATGTAGTTTAAACTCACAAGTATTTGAGAACTGGCATAGTCACTATTGTTAACGTCAGGTTTGATTTTATGTCACACTGCCCAGGACGTGGAAGTTGAATTTTGAACTATGAAGAACACTGCTAAGTTTTTGAAAACTGGCACATATTTTCTGTTATTATTTAGAGTTATCTTAGATATCAATGTGGTTGACAGACTAGTGTGTAACAGTCTTGGGATACTTTCAGTATATGAAAAGTGGTTCCTGTTTTTCTATTGTTGGCCACATTCTTGGTATGATCCTACCCTGGACAAGATCTGGAGTTAGTTTCTAGATCCAAAAAGAGTAGTTTAAAATCCTGTGTCTTCTTATGAAGGGACTTTGAAATAGTGTTCCTATTACTTTAAATAAATGCTTGGTGAATTAAGCTGAACCTTGAGCATGTATGTTTTGAGAACTTTGCATCTTATGAGAGAGTTTATGCAAGAATTCTTGCTGGGAAGTTATCTCTGGAATGATGGTGCTCCCCTAATTTCTCAGGAGACAGTTTGATCTCCCAAGAAGGCATAGAATGGTGATAATATTATTTTACTCATTATATTTTGTTGAACTGCTATACTATAGCCAATTTATTATTGTTTGCTGTTCTTTAAACATTCAGCTGTAGCTCTAATGAGTATGAGTATAAAAACAGAGCTGCATGAAAAGGTGCATCCAGGTGCATGAAAGCCCTGGATCCCCTGGTTTATTTTCAGTTCTTGATAATCCATTCAGGTCCCATGGCTGCCCCTGGTGACCACATTCCTGGTTTTTGGAATTTGATGTAGTGTGCCTTCACTTGCCCTGAGTGTCTTTGGGTTGGAAAGAGGCTGGCTATCAAGCAATTTCAATCAAGTAGCATGCACTATGCCTTTTGAGAGGAAACAAATAGGTTACAATGGTGAGTTGTGTTGCTAGCTAGCTGAGATTCACCACTTGTAGATTTGCTATGTTTTCAGTAAAATTATCACATCACTGCGATCTCTACATGGATAATGTATTTTATACCACCCAGGTGATTTGGTACATTCAGTTTTTCTCTAGTTTCCCTATAAATAGTACTAAAGTGGATTTACCCGAAAGTTTTTCAAAATTATAAAGTGGGTATCTGGCGTCATCCGTTTCCTTGTTCTATTTCCTTTCTGTTAAACTTGTGATCTTCAGAGAATTTTCTCTAGGATGATGTACCACCTTGTCAAATAGGTAGGGGTGACACAAAGCAAACAAAATAATTTATTTATCCTGTCAAGTAATAGTTTTATGCAGTTCCATGGAAGTCAAAGATGACTCAGTATTATCTCCATGTTTGGGAAGTGTTACTGAAATACAGTTTTCTGGGGATAGTTGCCAAGCAATCTATCTGTGAGGTGGGAACATGTTGAGGTCACTCTTCAGTAATCTTTGTAATATTACAATAATTGATCATTTAAATGTACCGCATATAGAAATGCAATTCCCAGTTCTCTCCTGTATTTTATTGATGGCACACAGTACAGTGTTTCCAAATGATATTGCCTTGTCACCATTTTTGCACATTTGTCTTTTACTGTCATAAAAACATAAGTGGCATCCTAAAGTGAAATAACGATAATAACATATTTCCCACATATTTTTCTTTACTAGAAAACTTTATCTGATTATATGACTTAAAATTACTTAATTGAATCATTTACTTCAGCCTGGGAGGCTTTATTGTTTTATATGACAAATTCAGTGATAGTTAATAATTTCAAGTTTGGGTTCAGGAAAATTATATGTGTTTCCTTTCCCTTGCTTTCAAAGTCTAGTTTGGGGAAATGAATATATATATATAATGTTCAATAGGGTCTCAGGGTCTTGCTATGAATCCTGAACTGGCCTGGAACTGGCTATGTAGACCAGAGTGGTGTTGCACTCACCAAGATCCACCTGCCTTCTGCATCCCAAGTACTGGGATTATAGCTGTGAACTTCCGTACTCCATGGAGATGTATAATTCTTTGTTCTATGATCCTTTTAGGTTTAATATTTTTAATTGATTTTTTTGTGTATTTCACACACAACATCTTAATCATCTTTATAATCCCTTCACCATACATACAATCCCATATACTCTTGTCTGGGTTTCATGTATTACTCAATTATGTTAAGGCCTGTCTAATCAAGTTAGTGTCTCCTGACATTCCTGAGTCCAAGTTCACCCATGGGGGTAGAGTCGGCTTATCTGAATTCACAAGCTTAAAGAAGATCAGCTCTTCCATACTCAGTAGTAGTCAGCTGACCAGTAGTTTTTTGGCTATGATTGGGCCATGCTGCCCATTTTCACAGTTCTATATTGGGTTTTCCACTACCTGATTTTGCATGGGTCTTGTGCATGCTGTCACCATTGCTGTAAGTTGGTGCGAGCAAGGTCCTAGGAACTCTTAAGACTCTATTTCAATATGGTCATGAACCTCCTCACCTGGCTCTTACAATTGTTCTACCCCTTATTCCATAATGGTCATTGAGGCCAGGGCTCATTGCCCTCTCTTGCATGAGGGAACTGTGTTGATTAGAATTGAGAGATGGATTTGTGTTCTTCCTAATCCTTGTTTCAAAATGTTCTATGAGCATTAGGTATAGAGGTTCCATCATTGTGGATGTGTCATTTAGGGTTGGACATTTCACAGATGTTCAATCTCTGTGTGTGACCAGTGGTATAACTCTGTAATAGACTCAGTCTGTTGTAAAAGAAGCCTCTTTGGTGAGTGGTGAATGGCAAATGTGTCTATATATATATAAGGATCCACATTTAGTACATTTAAAGAAATTACAATTGTCTAGGGATGTGACAGACAGTCTTGGGGTTTTCCTATAAGATCTACGATCTCTTCAGCTATGTGTATTTGGCTATATTTATGGTACCACACATGAGTTCCCTTCCATGGAGTGGGCTTTAGGTTCAATTAGGTAGCTGTTGATTTACCTCCAAGATAAAAGTGCTACTACTACTAAATAGAGTTTGCTGTGCCAATCATTTTTGTGGTTATGGGGTCTTAAAACTGGAGTTGGACCATTGATTGCTGTTCTCCCTAAGCAACTTGCATATGATTCTCCAAAACTATGAAAGCCACCCTACAGGGAGGTAGCTTCTGGGTCATTTCCAGCTCCGTTGATCCAAGTCCCGTGTCAGAAATAGGGTATTAACTTTAAGTTCTTAGAGGAAAACAAAGGATGTGGCAGTAGCCTGCATGATTTGGAGAATTTCTTGGACTGTGCTGCCCAACAAATTGAAGAGAGGTTTCTTCTTTCTGGCACTGTTTCGTGTTATGTAACCTTCAGTTACACACATGGACTCATGTAGAGACATTGTATGTGTAATTTTTCGTTCGGTTTTTGAAATAATACATTTCCCTCTAGTTTTTTGCAACATCTAGGCATAATTTATCTGTCTGGACTCTCCATGTCTAACCATTCACACTTAATCCACATTTAAAGTACCCCTATTTTGCCCATTTCACCCTTGATAATTCCTGTCTCTTATAGTCTCCCCTCTCTTGAGCTCCTTCTTTCCCTTTGCCCTCGAAGTTCTTGTATAGCATTCCCTCCCCCTCTCCCATTTAAATACTTCCACATTACACATTTTTCACTTGGTAACACCTGTTTCTTACTGTTCTTAACCTCAGGCTCCTTCTTCCCATTTACTTCCCTGTTTCCTTTCCATTTTCCCTGCTTCTGCAGTTATATTAGGTATATACTCACATAAAAGGATTTGGTACCAAGATTCACAAATGAGGAAGAACATACTTTGTTTTTCTGAGTCTGTATTACATCACTTAGTATAAGTTTCTGGTTGCATTAATTTACCTGAAAATTTCATGGTTTCATCTTTCTTTAGCAATGAGTTGAACTTGATTGGGTAAATGCACCACATTTGCATTATCTGCTTTTCAGTTGAGGGAGACAGGTTGCTTCCATTTCTCAGTTATTGGTGAAAAGATCAGCAACAAACATGAATGCACAAGTATCACTACAGTAGGATAAATCCTTATGGCATATGCCAAGGAGTGGTATAACGAAGTCATATGGTAGGTTAATTTGTAGTTTTTTAAGAGCTCCACACTGCTTTCCATAGTAATTGCATGAGTTTGCATTCCCTCCAGTATTGAATGAGCATTTTCCTTTCCCCACATCCTCTCCAGCATTTGGTATCATTTGCTGTTTTGGTCTTACCCAGTCTGACTGATGTAAGATGAAATCTTAAAGTGAATTTAATTTCCATTTTCCTAATTACTAGTGATAATGAACACTTTTTAAGCTGTTTCTTAGCCATCATTGTTTCTTCTTTTGAGAACTCTCTGTTCTGATACATACTCATCTTTTAATTGAAACTTTTGTTCTCTTAATTCTTTGTTGTTTGAGTTATTTACATATACTGGATGTTAAACCTCTGTCAGATGTGTCACTGATGTAGGTTTTCTAATATTCTGCGGGTTTTCTATCCACTTCCTTGGTTGTTTATTTTGTTGTACAGAAGCTTTCAGTTTAATGAGGTTCCACTTGTTGAACATTGAAGTTAATTCCTGAGGAACAGATGTTAAATTTAGACAGTCCTTTCCTAAACCTCTGTTTTCCAGGGTACTGCTTATCATTTCTTCTAACAGCTTCAGTTTCAGGTTTCATATTGAGGCCTTTCATCCATTTGAAGGTGACTCTTGGGTAAAGTAAGAGATAAGGTTCTAGTTTCATTCTTCTACTCATAGAAATCCAGATTAGCCAGAAACTCTGGTTGAATATGCTGTCTTTCCTCCAATGTATGTTTTTGACACCTTTGTCAAATGTCAGGTGGCTGAACTTGGACATACTCATGTTTGTGTCTTCATTTATGTTTCATTGAACTATATGTTTGTGTTTTCTGCCAGTACCATGCTGTTTTTATGACTATAGTTCTGTAATATATTCTGAGATCTGGTATCATGATTCTCCCAGTGTTGTTCTTTTTGCCTAAGATTGCTTTGGCTATCTGGGGTCCTTTGTGATTGCATATGAATTTTAAGATGATTTTTTTCTAACTCTGTGAAGAATGTTATGGGTATTGTTATTGAAATTGCATTGATTCTATATATTGCTTTTGGTAAGATGGTCATTTTCAAAATATTAATTTTACCAACCCATGAGCATGATAGGTTTTCCAATCTCCCAGTGTCTTCTTTTATTTCTTTCTTTAAAGATATACAATTTTCATACCAGAGGTGTTTAATATCTTTGGTTAGATTTATTCCTAAATACTTTTTGTGGCTATTGGGAATGTGAGGGTTTCCTTGAATACTTTTTCTGATTGCTTGTTATTGGTATATAGGAAGGCTACTGGGTTTGTAGTTTGAATTTTTTTTTTTTACTCTGCCACTTTACTAAAAGTATTAATCATTCCTAGCAGTTTTCTGGTGCAATTTTTGGGTTCAATTATGTATAATATAATATCATCGGCAAATAGGGATAATTTGATGTCTTTTCTTGTTGGTACTCTTTAATTTCCTTCTCTTGTCTTTTTGCTCTAGCAAGAACATCAAGCAGTATATTAAGTAGGAGTGGAGATAATGGACAGCCTTACCTGGATCCCAATTTTAATGGGAATGTTTCCAGTTTTCCTCCATTTAGAATGGTGTTGGCCATGGGTTTGTTATATGCAGCTTTAATTATGCTGAGATATGTTCCCTACTGTGCAATTCCCACTAGAACTTTTAAAATAAATGCATGTTGAATTTCGACCAAGGCCTTTTCTGCATCAATTAGAATGACCATATGACTTTTGTTTCTGAGGCCATTTATTTGATTTGTAAAATTTATTGACTCAATAGCACCATTGCTTCATCTCTGGAATAAAGTTAGCCTGATCATGGTGAATGATCTTTTTGACATATTTCTTCATTCTGTTTGTAAATATTGTGTTGAGAAATTTTGCTTCTATATTCATTAAGGCTACAGGTTTATACTTTATTTTTTTATTGTTTCTTTACCTGATTTTGGTATTAGGGCAATGCTGGCTTCATAGAAGATATTTGGGAGTTCTCCCTCTCTTTCTATCTTTATTAATAATTTAAGTAGTATTGGTTGTAGATCATCTTTAAATGTCTGGTAGAATTTTGCTGTCACTCCATCTGGGCATGAGACTTTCTTTTTTATTCAGGATGTTTTATATTACTGTCTCAGTTTCCTTATAGGTTATGGGTCTGTTTAAGCTGTTGATCTCTTCTTGCTTTAGCTTTTGTGGTTCCAATGAAATTTTCATATTTATCCATTTCTTTTAAATATTCAAATTTAACAGATTATACCTTTATAAAAATATTCCCTTATAATGTTCTGGATCTTTTTGGTGTCTGTTGTTACCTTAAGGTCCTGTCTTTCCTTGAAGATGAGATGAGTTTCTTGCAGACAACAAAAATATGGATTTTTTTTCTTAATCCATTCAACTAGCCTGTGCCTTTTGACTGGGCAGTACAGGCAATTGATATTTACAATTAATATTGAAAGATACATATTCCTTTCTGTCATTTTAATTTCTTTTTGCATTCTTAGTCTACAAGTACAGCTTCATTTAGCTTCTTTCTGTTGCTTGTTGGAAATAAACATTCCTTTTTTCAGTCCTTTACATTGGTTTTAGTAGTCTCTGAAGGGTTGGTTTGGTGGACATCAATTCTCTCAGCCTATTTGTGTTGTGAAAGATTTTTCTTTCCCCTTCAACTATAATAGACATTTTTGCTCAGTAAAATATTCTTGCTTGACATCTATTGTCATTTAGAACTGGGAATACTTTGGTCTATGCTCTTCTGACTTTCATAGCTTGCATTGGAAAAGTCAGGTGTAATTCTGGTGGGCTTTCCTTTATAGGTGACTTGTGTTTTTTCTCTTGCATCTCTCAGTAATCTCTCTTTGTTCTGTACATTTAGTGGTTTTACTATGAATTGGTGTGGGGAGCTTCTTTTCTGATCTTGTCTATTTGGTGTTCCATGTGCTTCCTATATTTCTAAGGGTATGTTTTTCCTTAATTTGGGGAAATTTTCTTCCACAGTCTTGTTGAAGATATGGTTAATAACATATAACTGAGATTATTCTTCTTCTATGCCTATGATGCATAAATTTTGTCCTTTCATGGTGCCCCACATTTTCTACTTACTCCATTTCTATGTTTTTCAATTTTTCATGTTCTTTGCTTGAGTGGTGCAATTCTTCAACTTTATCATCCAGTCTTGTTATTTTCTTTACCGTTTAATTAATTCTATCAGGGAGACTTTCTCCTGTCATTTCACACTTGCATATTAAATTTTTCACATCCTTCTTTATTTCAGACTGAGTTTTCTTTAGTATTTCTAACTCTTTTGTGAATTCAATCAGATGTTTATCCCTGTCTTTTAGTTCTTTAAGCTGTTTGCGTCTTTAAATTTGTTGAAGTTTTTTATCATGTTTATGATTGGTCTTTTAAATTATGTGTCCTGCATTATCTCTAGGGGTTCTCATTACAGAAGTCTCTTATAGGACTGGTGGTGTTTTGTGGGACATATTACTTTGTTTTTTATATTATACAGCTTCATTGTTGGTTTTGTTCCTTGTGATTCTGGTGTGAAAATCAAGTCTTTCTTTGTTGTATTGAAGCCTGAATTCGTTTGTGTTATTGATGCACCTTGGTTGTTTTCTGACTGGGTATGAAATGCTGGTTCATCTATGCTTCAGGTTCTCACTTTTGATTTTATATTGTAGGGACTGATGGCTTCAGTCAGGCTACTCAGGGGTTCTCCAGGAGGGGGAAATTGTCCTGTTTAGTTAGGAGCACTTTCAAAAGCCTTAGATGGTTAGTCCCAAGCCAGCAGGAAATCTAAGCCCTGGAGCAGTGGGAGGGAATGCAGATGTTCCCAGAATAGGGGGATAGACACAGCAAGATTTGGAAGCTCCCCTGCAGAGGCATGAGTCAGGTGTGAGTCAGGCAGTCTCAGGCAGTCCTCTAAAGTCTGGGAACAGAATGGAAAAGTCAGCAGGCAGGGCAATTTGGGAAGCTCATTACTTGGAGACACAATTCAGGTCCTTTTAGGCACTTTGCAGAAGTCTGGGACCCCCAATAGGCAGTACAAAGCATGTCCATGGGGCAGTGGGTGGGATTATCACAGGAGGTAAAGTAGGGGATGGGTACAGAGAGATTCAGGAAGGTCTGAATCAGGCACTCAGGAAGTCTCTTAAGGTCGAGATGTATAATTGTTGATTGTTATCTTAGTGTTGTTTTTATTATTTCAGTTACTTAAATTTGTCATCTTACATCCTCCGTATCTCTTTGATTTTAGAAGATAATTAAGTGACACTATTACTGAGAAACATTTATATGTAATGATTCACTTTTACTTTGCAGCCCACAAGATTCTTCTTTCACTTTAGGGTTCAACAATTTCCTTCAAGGTTTTCTGTTTTGGTTTCTTTGCATTATTTTTTTTGAATTTATTGGTATTCTAGGATTTTATATATTTGTGCGTTTTAATAAATTTGACAGTTTGGGGTTATTGTTTCTTCACATACTCTGCCTCATTTTCTCATCTTTTGGATTACTAGTGTTTCTATTTGTCCATTGTATTGTAATACCCAAGTCATTTACTACTATTTAAAAACTTTAACTTCCATTCTTCTATTCCAGTTTTGTGATTCCTTTTCCTGGTCACATTCATTTTTGCACTACTCCACTGGTTTTACAATTTTACTTAATGTACATTTCATCTGGAAAATTTGTGTTTGGTTTTGTTCTGGAATTTCTATCTATTTCTTGATACTCTCATTTTGCTTTTGTGGTTTTTGGTATTTCCTCTAACTTTTAAGTATAATTAAGAGAGTGATTTTACTGTACTCATCCAGTCATACTGATGCCTGGCTTTCCTCAGGGACATTTATATGTTTCAATATAAATATGTGTGTGTTTGTATAATCTTCAATGAGCAATTTTTCCTGATTCTTTGTGTTTCTTTAGTAGTTGCCAAATGTTCTGTATTCAGCATGTATAATTTAATTTTACTGAATTTTTGTGTATGCCATACGAAACATCTAAATCACCTTTATACCCACTTCCACATCCACACCTTCCTATAGCCTCTCTCTCTCTCTCTCCTCTCTCTCTTCTCTCTCTCTCTCTCTCTCCCTCTCCCTCCCTCTCTCTCTCTGCTGGATTAAATGCATTTTGTCATTTATGTAAAGGCTTATCAAGTCAAGCTACTGTACTCAGATATCCCTAAATGCATGTTCATCCACTCAGGTCTACTCAGCCTATCCAGAGTCATTCCCTCCATAAAGATCAGCATTACCTCACCCAGAAATAAACAGCTGCCAATATTTCTTTTGCTAAGATTAGGACCTCCTGCCAATTTACCCACTTCTATACTGTGTTTTTGACTGCTTGGATTCACATGGATCTTGTGCATGCTGTCACAATTATTGTAGATTCATCCAAGCAATGTCTCAGGAGCCTGCAAAATTTGGTTTCCATATGGTCGTACATCACCTACCTTATCTTTTACAATCTTTTCACCCCCTTTTCTGTAATGCTGGGCATATATAATTTTTATACTATAAAATCCTTCCATTCTCTTCTGCATAATTTTCTGAAGTATTTTTGTGCTTTTTAAAGGCTGAAATAGTCCTTCATGGTTTGAATATTATATGTATCTCACAAAAGCTCATGTAGTTAAACCCAGTTTATGGCATTTGGGAAATGAATGTACCATTAAGGCACAAACCTAGTAATGCATTCATCTAATTGTGAATCTACATCTCTATGGACTCTTAATAGGAATAGCTTAGTTGGAAGAAGTGGGTCATTGGGCACATGAATCTAAAGAGAATTCCTCTTTTGTAGTCCCTTCTTGCTTTTTTTCTCTGGGTGTTATGTACTATAAGGTGCTCAGTTCTTCCTAACTATGTTTTTCCACCAGGATGCTCTGCCTCATTTGAGGCATAAAAGCAATAGAGCCAAGCAATCATGACATAGATAGAAATCTCTGAATCCATGAGCCAAAATAAATATTATATTGGTTTAAGTTGTTTTCCTCGAGAATTTTGTCACAGCAATGAGAATGGACTGATTCATAATCCATTCATTTGAGAATTTTCCAGTATATTTTGGAGGGATACAGTCTGCTTTATTTTAAGTTTTAAAAATATGTTGATTGTTTGAAAATTTTGTATAATATATTTTGATCATATTCAGACACTCCCATCTTCACAGCCCACCCTGACTTAATGTCCCTTGTCTTAGAACATCTGATTTATGTTCCTCAAATGCTTTTGGTTGGTAGCTGCAAATAGAATAAAATATATTTTTGCAAAGACAAATCTTGGTCATGTATTATCCATGAAGCTTTATCTGCCTCTAATGTTTATTTATTTATATTTTGACAGACAGTTCTTTGAAGACTAGAATCTGAAGCAAATATTACCAGCTCAAGTCCTTCATATTTGAGTGTGGTAATCAATAACTGGATTGTTGTCAGTTTATATACATGACTCCCACAACTCTATGGAGAGAGTAGATGAAGAGTGAGTAAACATGACACCAATTTGCCTAGTATTTTGAAAATAGTTTCTCTTTTCGGGGGTATTTTGTTTTGTTTTGTTTTCAGTAAATCCTGTGTCTTCTCTTGAGCTGTGAAAATTTGTTCATATAATATAAGTTATATGATTTCTTTTAAAAAAGAGTTGCAATTTCTACCTTGCCATTTTGCTGACATCATGCCCAATGGTAAAATACTCTAAATAAGAATTTGACACATTACATGAGATTCCACAAGAACATGTAGTTGTATATGTTATTAGGAATGCACATGGAGTATATTTTAATTTCAGTTTAATTTTTAAAAAATTTTTATTGAGCTTTTCTGTATTTCATACAACAGTTTAAATTTTGTGGATATTGGAGGCAGAGTATAGAAGCCAAATGTATAAATTAGAATAAAACACAAGAAAAAGTATTTTTAAAGCAATTTATATAATTCTATGTAAAATGCAAGATTGCATCATGCTTTAAAATATTCTATCATTTATATATTCATATTTCATTCTTATGTCATGCCAGTAAGAAACACTGATAAGAATAGCAATTTCCATTTATTAAGCTATCTCGCTCTATATCAGCAATTTATTGAGTACTATTATAAACTTGTCTTGTTGTTTAATCCTCCTAACAATTTTATTGTAACACATTCTAAATAAATGAAATTTTAACAAAATTTCATTGGGCAAAGTATAGAATCAATGAATCAGGAAAACATCCTATCCGGTACAGGTTAGAGCATAAAATTTGATCATCTAGCATACATAGACAAAAAAAGGGGGGAGGCCCAGAGACAATTTAGTCGGTTAATGCTTGGTGTTAGTTCCTAAAATGGAATTGTTTCTTCTGTCTTTTACTTACTGAACTTCAGTTGCTGTCACTGGCTGTCACTTAAAAACATTAATCCATAATTATTTTGGGAAGAAAGATACTGAAAACTAAAGATAATACCAAATCCTATATTAAAACTGTTTATATATCTGTGTCCATATCACAAAGTTCAATAGCTTAATTTATAAATTAAGTATTACAAGAAAGGAAGAACATCAATAAACTAGAACAATTTTGACAACATAGTAACAAGTGATGTGCATTATCCCTCTCTCTATCCCTTATTCTGCTATGTTCCATGGGGTTAGTTGTAGAGGTTAGACTGCAGATGTGTCACCTAGTACTGGACATCTCCCAGACGCATGTTCTCTGTGTCTGATTAGATGTGCAGCTCTGCAGTAGCCTCCATCTGATGCAAAAAGAAGCTTCTTTGATGAGTGCTTTATGTCATGCTTGTCACTCTAAGGGAGGTCCCTTCTATCTGGCACTGCGTTCCCTACCAAACAGCTCCCAGGTACACATATGCATTAATGTTAAGACACTATATGTGCATTTTTCATAGGGTGTCTAGGACATCACTTTTCCCTCTAGGATTCCTAGCCCCTGAGATTCACTCCTTCACTCTTTTTTCTCCCATCCAACTTCCCTCCTCCCTCCCTCCCTAGGCTAGCTACAATGCCCCCTCTCCCCATACCTCCTGACTCCCTCCATCTTTCCTCTCCTGAATTCCATCCTTCTCCCACCCCATTGTCCCTTGCATGTCCCTCTCTCCTCTCCTTCCTGCTAATTACTCTGAGATTTTCCAACTCCCTCAGGTAACATCTGTTCTCTACCACTGTCCCACTTTCAGGTTGTTTCTTTTCCTTTATGGCCATGTATCCTTTCTGTTTACCTGGCTCCTGGTGTTACATCAAAATTTATATAGTCACATATAAAGGATTGGTGTTACAATACACAAATAAGGGAGAACACACACCACTTGTTTTCTGTGTTTGTGTTACTTCACTTAGTATACATTCCCTCTCTCCATCCACTTACCCACTATTTCGTAATTTCATCTTTTCTTAGTACAGAGTAGAACTCCATTGAGTAGATGTACCACATTTGCATTAACCATTCTTCTGTTGAGATTGCTTCTATTTCTTAGCTATTGTGAAAAGAGCAGCAACAAACATGGATGTACAAGTATCTCTACAATATGATGAGTCCTTTGAGTATATGCCAAGGAGTGGTATCACTGGATCATATGATCAGTTCATTTTTAGCTTTCTGAGTGTTCTCCAAACTGCTTTCCATAGTGGTTGCATGAGTTTGCATTCTTACCAGCAGTGAATGAGCATTTCTCTTTCTCCACATCCTCTCCAGCATTTGGAGTCTTTCGGTCTCATAACCTTTGCCAATCTGACTGGGGTAAGATGTAATCTTAGAGTGGTTTTTATCTGCATTTCTCTAATTACTAAGGATGTTGGACATTTTTTAAGGTTCTTCTTAGCCATTTTCATTTCTTCATTGAGAATTCTCTGTTTAGGTCTATCGGCCATCATTTTATAGTTTCTTATTTCTTTCTTTCTTGAGTTCTTATATTCGTGATATTAAGCCTCTGTCGGATGCCTAGCTGTTGAAGATTTTCTCCCACTCAGTGGGTTTCCTCTTCCCTTCCTTGGTTATTTCTTTTGCTGTACAGAAACTTTGTAATTTAATCAGGTCCCACTTACTGATTGTTGGCCTTAGTGCCTGAGTTGTTGGTGTCTGATTTAGAAAGTCCTTTCCTATGCCTATATCGTGGAGGGTGCTGTCTATGTTTTCTTCTAACATGTTCTGAGTTTCAGGTTTTATGCAGAGGTTTTTGATCCATTTGAAGTTGACTTTTGTGCAGGGTGAAAGATAGGGTTTAAGGTTCATTCTTCCACAGGTAGAGATCCAGTTTTGACAGCATCATTTATTGAAGATGCTATCTTTCCTCCATTGTGTGTTCTTTGTACCTTTGCCAAAAATAATGTGAATGAAGTTATATGAACTCATGTTTGGGTCTTCTAGTGCATTCCATTGATCTACATGTCTGTTTTTATGCTTGTACCATGCCATTTTTTGTGATTATAGCTCTGTAATATAATCTGAGATCTGGTATGGTGATTCCCCCTAGCATTGTTCTTTTTGTCCAAGGTTGTTTTGCCTATCAGGGGTCTTTTGGGATTCCATTTGTATTTTAGGATGATTTTGTCATGCTCTGTGAAGGATATTGTGGGTATTTTGATTGGAATTGCATTGAAACTATAAATTGCTTTTGGTAAGATGGTCATTTTCACAATATTGAGTCTCTCAATCCATGTACATGGTAGGTCTTTCCATCTCCTAGTGTCTTCCTCTATTTCTTTCTTTAGAGTTTTAAAATTTTCATTGTATAGATTTTTAAAGTCCTAAAGTTTTTGAGGCTATTGAGAAAGGAAGGTTTCTTTGAGTGCTTTTTCTGATTACTTGTTATTGGTATATAGGAAGGCTACTGATTTTGTAGGTTGATTTTTTTATTCTGCCACTTTACTGAAGTATTAAGCAATTCTAACAGTTTTCTAGTGGAATTTTTGGGGTCTCTTATGTATAATATCATGTCATCTGCAAATAGGGATAATTTGACCTCTACTTTTCCACTTGGCACTCCTTTAATTTTCTTTTGTCTTATTGCTCTTGCAAGAATTTCCAGAACTGTATTGAAAGGAGTCCAGGCCACTGGAGGCTTGCTCATGTGAGCCTGTGGCAGCAGTGGTGCTGAGTGTGAGACCTGTGTCAGCTCAGTGAAACAAAGTCAGAAAGGGGAGGTGTAAAATAAGTGGAGGGCCAGCAATAGATTGAGAACAGTTTGAGACTGATTGCTGCTGGGTGAGGGAAAGTATGACTTACATATGACCATTGGATGGGCTGACTAGACTCCAGTGGATGCATTTATATTGAAGGACACCTGAGTATAAACACCTGAATGAATAGGACTCAGTGTGTATGGCAGAGTGCATAGGGTTTGGTGGGTGGATGGGGGAGGCATGGATGGGAAGGAGGATCTGGAATTGAGTGGTAAATGTATGAAATTTTAAAAGCTCAATAAAAAAATAATAATAAAATAAAAGAGACTTTGAACTTTCAAGGTGTTCGGATTTTTAAGGACTGTGGGAATTTTAAAGTTGTGCTGTTTTATGTTGTGCTATTAACATCATACCTTGGGGATAAGAAATGATAATCATGTGGTTTAATAGTGATATGCTTGCCTGTCAAGTTGACAAGGGATCAATTGTCTGGGTAGCTTTAGTTGTCAACTCGACACACTTGGATTGAGGGAGCCTCAATTAGGGAAGTGCCTCCTTTGAACTGGCCTGTGGCCATGTCTATGAGGAATTTTCTTGATTGCTTAGTGATATGGGAGGGCACAACACACTATGGGCAGTGCCACCCTTGTTGCCGTGTTATATAAGAGAGCAGGCTCAGCATGGTCCAGGAGAACAAGCCAGTAAACAGATTTTTTGTACTTCAGCTCTGTGCTCTAGGTTTCTGCCCTGAGTTCCTGCCTTGGTTTCCCTCGAAGATGGACTGTACTTGTAAGTCAAATAAACCCTTTCCTCCCCAGGTTGGTATCATTGGGCATATTTTGTCACAGCAATTGAAAACAAACCAGAAGTGTTACCCTCCATAACTTGATGGTAAGGTCTTATTGTTGAACACATTATTGAGTTATAGTTCATGGAGAAATCAAACTGATATCAACCTGGAAGCTTCATCTCTAAGAGCTAGATTTCATAGTTTTGGACATTCTATGAATGTGACCATGAGAGAAAAGTAACCAATAATCTTATACCCAGCTGTGAACCCAGTGAGCTACAGTAATAACTGATCTGACAAGATATGCCCACTGGTGCAATACTAGCACTAATATTATGGGAGTAAATTACTCTCTGACTGGAGTTAAGGTCTGCTTCACAAAAAAGAATTTATGCCTGGCATCATTAATAGGGATAAAATCTTGAGGATAGATAGGTCATATGACCTAGGGTAGCAAATACTATTATTATTCTGATAAATTGATGGCATAGTATTGAACCAACTCCCAAAGTTTTCTTGTTATACCCACACATCTCTCAATCCTTATCAGAGGAGCTATTTTTGTAACAAATGCTGATTAACACAGAAACCCACAACTGTTGAACCCATCAAAACTATGAATACTTTGGCTGTGCAGTGTTTTTTGTGTTTCCAAACAAACTTTAATATATTTTTCCATTTCTGAGAAAAAAATTGTATTGGAATTTTTATTGGGACTGGAAGACATACACTATATAAGAATATTAAATAATAATGC
Organism: Nannospalax galili; assembly: GCF_000622305.1. Taxonomy (NCBI): domain Eukaryota; kingdom Metazoa; phylum Chordata; class Mammalia; order Rodentia; family Spalacidae; genus Nannospalax; species Nannospalax galili. The sequence goes on along the minus strand of NW_008331140.1, from coordinate 8,897,904 downwards.
AGAGGGTTGAGTAATGGCCACAGTCACGCAAAGCAGTTGAAAATATCTGAGACTGCAGATTGCTCTTGGTCACTTGCTGACTTTTCTTTGATAGTGAAGTTGCCCTTAGAGGTCTTGATGTTTTCCACTATCTTCCCATAAGTGTATATGCATTTACATTAGAATTTAGACCCCCTAGACAAACTTATACAATGTGTAGACTCCTTAGAGCACTTGTCAAATACATACCAAAATAATGTAATGGTCACAAAATTGCAAAGACTGAAAGATGCATTACTGGAAATTGTAGGGCATCTCAAAATTTAGACTACCCATGTGTAATAAAGATTTTCACTTTTTTATGTTATTCAACTTCTTACCTTGCATTAATATTCACCTCATTTAATACTATCCCCTTCTGAAATTAGATAGCAATCAAGATTTATTTTTCATTTCAATATTTGGGGTAGGAAAGCGAGCTGAGAAACACTATTTATAATCAATATCTCAGTTATAACATACTTCTATTAACATGAGAATTTTTTTCAAAGGAATAAAAGAGATGGTTTATTCTGGAGCCAAATTTGAGGAATCATGGTCCAGGAACACAGGATTAAGTTTCGCCAAATACCATGTTCCAGTGAAGTAACAATTTCTTGAACATCTTATACTGACAGAACAAAGAAAGTCATAAATCAACATACTCTTCAAATACAGTGGTGGGTACCTTCAGTAGGCAGGTCATAGCAAAGCAGGAGGAAATTCTATCACAGGTCTCAGATGCTATCTGATGACATTCTTAGCCTTTTGGGTAGTGGGAGTTGGTACTCTGCTAGTTAATACATTCTTAAAGGTTTTTAATCTGTTAGTCACAAGATGGTAAGACAGAAACAGAGGTGGACATGGAATGGCTATTTATAGGCTAAAAATAACCTGTGATAAATGGTAATTAGGCTCCAGACCTGCAACATTCTAAACTTTCCATAGTCGCTGGAGCTCTAATCAGTTGAGCCTTACAGAAGAAGGTTCGGTTTGAAGACACATGGTTTGTCTCAGAATTTCCATTCACAACATTGTTATATATTAAAATATAATATCATGCTATATTCATTGTTATAGCTGTAAACTTTGTGCCTTGGGTTTGAAAGGTACTGCCAAAGGGCTAGCGAGATGGCTCAGCAGTTAGGAGCACTGGCTGCTCTAGTAGAGGACTTGGGTTCGGGTATCCACCACCCACGTGGTGGCTAACAATAATTTTTAAAAATTATTTATTTAATAATCACAAGATTAGAGGAAGCATTTCATTACAGCATTACCATATTCAATAACAATTTCCAGAGCAAAGATGCATCTCTTTCAAAATTGGCTGTAAATTTTTAGGTTCACAGTTGAATTAATGCAGTTATACAATTTTGAACTCAGTATATGTGGGGACCTAAAGGCCCCACTTTGCAGAAGTCTGAGAGGAAGTTACTGGGGCATGGCCTGACTTGCTTTGAAAGTCTGAAGAATACTTCTGCACTGCTGAGGAGTGCATGATCAGCGTGTGACCATCCTTAAGATACACCCTCAGGAGGAGAGGGGGGATTTCCGGTGCCTTTATAAGCTCTGTAATACCTGCAATAAATGAGTCCCTGCTTGGCTAGGCTCCCCGTTGCGCCTGAGTGTTCCTGGTACTGGGGGCAGCTTGGGCTGGTAAACAGAGTGCTTACTCATTCCCAATCAGTACTGCCCAGGGGTCGCTGGTTTGAACCCCGGGCAAGTATAAACCCTATAAGACATAAAATTGAATGAGGTTTTAACCTTTAAAAAAGATCTCCATTTTGTTTCAAAATATACTGTTTCATAGAGAAAACATGGGAATTTTTAACGTAGCATCTTTTCATATTGAAGGCAAGGGCCTTTTTGAAAGTTACATTATACAGAGTGCTTGGTTCATCCTGAAATCACAGGAAGATCCAACCCAATATTACTCAAGTCATTCTCCGGAAGCCCTGCTGTACTCTGTACAGGTTGAGCCACTGCAGATATGGTTGAAAACTGCTGTTATTTGTCATCTTTCTACATGAACGTTGTGGCCACCAATGTCTTTTCTTTGGTAGAGCTTATAATGGATCCAGTCTAGCTCTTTGTTTTCTTTTCCTGGCTCTTTTTTTTTTTTTAATTACAGACTCCATTAGTTCACTATGCTTAATTTTTGAAATTTTATTGACTTAAGTACTTACCCAGTTTTAAATCTTCCAATGGTTTTGTATTATAATTCTTTCTAACCTACTGTGATACTACCTGAAACACACTTGAATGTATCCACAAACACCAAGAGACAGGATAATGACCTTTCCACTTTGTTTATGCATAGCTTCCTAACATTTAAAAACCTATAATATTGCAAAACCTATAATATGTGCAAAATATGTACCCTTATATTTACAGACAAGTATCCCGGTCACCACTCATCAAAGAAGCTTCTTTTGCAACAGATAGATATTATCACAGATTTCCACAACTTGTCATACAAAGAAATTTTCTGTGAATTTCCTAAGCCTAATTGGCACATCTACAATGCAAACTCTACACCTAAGAACTTAGAACAAGGGATAAAGAGGACACTAATGCATCTCAATTCTCATCAATGAAGCTTCCTCATGAAACAGAGGGTCAGAAATACAAAAAGGTCTCAAATGGGCAAAGCATAGAGAATAAGAGTCTGCACAGTGTGGATCCTTGGATAAAACTTCTGTGTTAAAATCCACTCCCTTAGGGCTCAGCTACCATTGCAGAAGAGGGGTCTGAAGGATTTTAAGAGCCAAGGAGGCCCTGCATGACCACATGAAAAAGGAGTCCTATGTGCTCCTGGTACCTTGCACATGTGAACTTACAATAATGGTTTCAGCATGTACAACCCATGCAAATTCAAGCAGAAGAAAACCTAGGCCAGAACTGTGAAAATGGGCAGGAGCTCCAAACTTAGTGGAAGAATAGTTGGCAACAGCTGATTACTGCTGGGTGAGGAAGAGCTGATCATCTTAAAGGGAGGAACTCTAAATAGATTGAGTAGACCACAGTGGATGAGCTTGCACTAAGGGATGTCTGGGGTCACTAACAAGACATGATAGGCCTTAACAAAAATGACAGAATGCATGAATTTCAGTGAGGTCAGGGATGCTATAGGAGGGTGACAATGCGGGAGTATAAAGGTGATTAATATGCTTTATATGAAATACACAAAATTCAATAAAATTGTACAAAAATTCCATAACATTTATTTTAGATTCTTAATTTTCTTTTTATTTTATAAGCTTTTATTTTATCTGTATGAGAGTATTGCCTGAATGTGCACCCATGTCATGTAATGCCCCAAGAGATCAGAAGAGGGCATGTGAGTACTAGGAACCAAACCTGGGTCATCTTCAAGAGTGGCCAGTGCCCTTAACCCCTGACCCATCTCTCCAGCCTCTAAAAATATATTTATTTATATTTTATGTATATGAATGTTTCACCTGATGTGTGTGTGTGTATATATATATAAAATCATGTGCATGCAATGTCCCTGGAGGCCACAAGAGTGTGTCAGATCCCCTGGAACTGGAGTTATAGACAGTTGTTAGGTGCCATGTGGGTACTGGCAACTAAACTTGAGTCCCCTGCAAGAGTAGCGAGTACTCTTATCCACTGAGCCATTTCTCCATCCTTTGTTTATCACATTTTCTTGTGAAGTGCTTAAAACTGAGGCAGCAGCCCAGATGCTGCCCCCTCATTAGGCAACCCTGCCACAAATCACCTTTTCTCCTTCCTACTATTTAGGTCAGCTGAAGCTCCTCCAGATTTTCCCTTTTATTAGTTATGTCATCTGTTGAGGCAGTCCAGAGTTTTCCTAGCAATGTGACTACTTTGTTATACATTGGAGACATCATTCACTACAATGATCCTCTTCGAAGAACAAACATTGGTAGACTCCCGTCCCCTAAGATGTTAGAGAGTACATAACTAAATGGAGTTGCATTAACCTTTTACTTTTCCCATTATCCTTTGGCTTCTAAAAGAACTTGAAGGATAAGGGATCCAAAGTTGTTTACTCTGCATTTTCATCTACCTTGGTTTTCTCTTCTAAGTCTCATTTCTTGAACATTTGAGAAGCTGTAGTCACCAATCTTGAAAGACGAATAATGAACTTTAACTATTTTGTGTATTATGTGGTGTATATCATGTATATGAATATGATGCATGCATGTGAGAAGGAGGTATATATACCCATGTCTGTATGCATGGAGGCTAAAGGAAAATCTTGAGTTTTGTCTTTGATTTATCCCTGCCTTGTTGCCTTGGTACAGGTTTTCTCACTGAGGCAGTAGCTCTCTTTTTTTAAACAGCTAGCCAGCCAGTTGCTGCATCCACCCATCTCTATTCCCACGACTGGGGTAACAGCCATATGAAGTCATATCTGGCTTTTTATGTTTATTCGTGAGATTCAAACTCAGGTCCCCATGCTAACATCATGGTGATATTATTGACTTAGCCATGTCAACAGCCTTTTAATTTTAAATTGTGTATATGTCTGTACATTTTGTGGTATGTTGGATGTAAAGTCTAACAAAGAGACTGTTATCCTATCATTGAGACTTAGGCTTTAAAAATAACTATAATTCAGCAGGAATTATAGTCCCATAGGGGACACTAGCTTCTCATTTTTAGACTTTCCAATGACACAAGAGAACCTCCTGACCCAGGATACCAGACCCCTTGGACTATTATATGCTGCTTCCCCTACTTAAGTCCATCCACTTTGCCAAGAAACCAAGTATCAGGCACCAACTGCAGCCAATGGAAATCTGAGAGCTCAAAAAGAGTTCTCAGGTATATTGAGCTGCCAGCCCACACCACCTCTTGCAGCAAATAGGGGACACTGACTTTCCCTGCTTAGGCCCAAGTACAATTGATCAGGAACCCGGTGAGAAATCCCTGCTTTCCCTGCTTAGACCCACCCACCCACAAGCTAGGAACCATTCTCCAGTCACCTGCCTTAGCCTCATGCCCCAGGTCTCACTACAACTCATAATAATTTTGCTCCAGGATATCAGACTACAAGGCCTCCTTAACTGAGTAGGGAGTGCTAGCTTTCCTTTCTTCCCCTCACCTATGCCACCCTTTAAGCTCCTGCCCCAGGATCCCAGCTTAGGAGGACTCCTGAAGCAGATAAGGGACCTCAGATTCCTTTACTCAAGCACACCTAAGATGCTATCCAACTTTCGGCATCAGCCTCACAGGCATCTGAATCCTACTAAGAATTAGTCATCTCTTGAAACTGTAAACACTTACACTGAAAGGAGAAAGGCAGTTTAAATAAGGAAAGCAAGCAGGAAACTTAATCAGCAAACTATTCTAAAAGCACAAGTCCCACCAAAGAAACACAAACAACATGAAAAACCAAAATATCATGTTTCCTTCATTAATTACTAAACTCATAAGGGAATCTAATCAAAACGACCGATAAGATGTTCCAGAAAAATAAATCAAAAGAATGATTATAAATACAAACAACTCAAAGAAGACTGAATATTATCCGGAAAAACAAAAATAAAGAGATCAATGAAATGAGTAAGTCTCAAAGATGTGAAAATAGAATTTATTGAAGAGATAGCATTATAGAAGAAAAGTCAAACTATACTGATGATGGAAATGAAGAAATACTAAGCCAAGTAAATACCTCAAGCAGAAGCTTCACCAATAGAAAGGATCGTATATAAAACAGAGGATCAAGTCTGAAAGACAGGGAAGAGGAATTGTATCATTCAATATATATCAACAATATTTTCTTTCAAATATTGTACAGAATGTGGGGTATCTCTGGAACACCATGAAAAATCCTAAACTTTGGCTTATGGGCACAGAAGAAGGGGAAGGATATCATGGTGAATATCTGGTTGTTTGAATAACAAATGTCTGCCATAGGCTCAGTTATTGTAACATTTGTTTCCCAGTTAGTTGCTCAATTTGGGTGGAGGGATGGTACAATCTTGTAGGATGTACTATGTGCCTGGACAAAGATTGTGAGAGTTTAAAGCCTTACTGCACTTCCATTTCTCTCTTTCAAAGTGTGGATGAAGAGGTGATCTCTCAGCTTCCTGCTCTGACTTCCTGCTCGTTGACTCCCTTGCAAAGATGGACTCTCCTTCTGATAACATAAGTCAAAAGAAACTATTTCTTCCATAGGTTGATTCTGGTCAAGTTATTTTATGACAGAAACAAAAGAGCAACTAATACAGAAGTTGGGACCAAGAGTGAAGAACCTGACATGTTATTTGAAAGAATGCTGAAGAATCTGGACTTCAAAAGTAGTTGAATGCTATAAAAAAAAGCTTAATGAGCTATTATAGTAGGAGCCCGGACAGCAGTTGTGGTGACAGAAATGTGGAAACTGTAGGCCCAACTCATGAGATTTCAGAAGGAAACAAGTTCTCTATTAGCAACTGTGCTAGAAGCTATTCATGTGATATAATTTGGCTAAGAATCTTCCTGCCTTCTGTTCATTTGCTAACAATATGGCAGAGCAAAATTGAAAAGTAATCATTGGCAGAAGTAATTTCAAGGTTTCATAACACTGAGATTGCAGTATAGCTATGATTCCAACTTATGGGAAGGGTAAGACTAGGGGATTGATTGTCCCTACAAAGAAATAGTTTCATCATATAAAAGCTGTTGCTAATGTGGACGATAGTGGCAACGGTCTTTCCCAACCTGGGAGCCAACTTGGCAGTGTTGGCTCCATTGTAAAGGTTTTGGAGAATTGAAAGATGCACGAGTGAGGAGGTCATGGACAGTTCCTCCATAGTTTCAGAGAGCCTCTGTGGCCAGGCAATGTGTGCCAAGTTTGGCCATGCAAGGTTGTTGAAGTACCATTCTATGAAGCTCTGAAATTGAAGTATGGACAACAATGGAATGCCTAAGATAGTGGAGATTCCAGAATGATACATCTACCAAGGGAGGTGCAAAGAAGGAGTAGAGCCAGCTCAAGAGGGAAGTATGTTACAGACAGCAAAACAAGAGTGGCTCCACATCTGAACTGTTTGAAACTAAAGTCCCCAACACTAAACATGAAGTTACAGGATTTTGTAATTGACATGCTGGGTTTCTTTCTGTCTGCTTGTTTCAAATATTCCTCAACTATGGCTCCATTGTATGTTGTAATGGAAATATGTATTTTGTGCCATTGAATGTTACAAGTATGTAACTTTTTTTATTTTATAGGATGCCACATGTTAGTTCTGACTCTTTAGTGTGGAAGTTCATTGACAAGATAGGACTAGATCTACCATATGATCCAGGTATATCACTTGTAGGCATATTCCCAAAGGACTTTGCATACTATAATAGAAATGTTTGCTCATCAATGTTCATTGTTGCTCTCTTCACAATACACAGGAAATGGAAGCAGCCTAGATATCCATCTAATGATGAACAGATAATGAAAATTTGGTGCATATACACAATGGGATATTATTCACCTGTGAAGAAAAATGAGTAGATGTCAAATAATAGAGACCTATAACATGTCAAGAATCAGAGAATAAGAGACTATGGAATGTTCAGCCCTTAATAGGTTACCTATATCACATTCTCTTCTCCTTTGGCTTAGGGATCATTGTGGAAAAGTCTTAGAAAGATTGTAATAGCTAGAGTTGATGTATGACTACAATGTAACAGTGCTTTCTGGACACGACAATGCACATAGGAATTCACAGTCCTTGTGATACTATGCACCATATATGCACTACATCAAACCAACTAAAATCTTAGTATGGATGGAGGAGGGGCACAAGAAGTCTCACACCTATCTGAGGTGTTATTGGTAATTGATGGCTGATAGGAAAGGAGAGTTGAGAGTATGTTTCCTAGAGGAACGTAGGCCTGAGATGCTGCCCATGCTCCAGTAGATTTTCCTACACCCATGTACATGAAGATAGCACTAAGTGGACTCAGTGGGTTTGAAAACAGAGCACATGAAGGTGTGATGGAACAGTGGTAGGGGGATAGGGGAGAGCTTAGAGGAAGGGGAACAAGGAGTAGATTTGATCAAAATATGCTATATGCATTTTTAAATCCTCAAAAACTATTATTGTTTATTGAATTATTTACAACTTGTCTAAACAATTCTGTATTATAGTCTTTCTGTTTGGAGAATAAAGTAACTTTAGAAAAATATTTAAATTTTTGAAAAAAAATTCAAATGAGTTTTAATTTATGCCCGCTTTTTGTCTCACCTAACATGGAGCACATAAAGAGTCAAAAACATATCCAAGAAGACACTCGTGTTTTCACAAATTTTATTATAGTTTTCAGATCTGAAGCTAATCCTTATCCATTCTATTAATAGAATTACACCTAGGAGCATAAGAAATTACAGATGTTATATATTGTTTTCTCTCTCTACTTGAATGTCAGTTAACACAATAATATATATTTTGATATATGAATCAAACAAAGAAGATGAAAAAGATCATAATTTTCTGTTTTGCAGAAAAAATGGCAAAACATTTCCATGATTTTACACTGAAAATGCATAATGCATAAATAATTCAAGCTCTCATTATTTCTCCCAAAATACACACCAAATAGATCAGAGAGTCAATTATCAATTAGTATCACTCATATGTAATCATTTTACTGTTGAGATCAGGCTAGGTCCTACACTAAGTTACTACATATTTTCTAAAACATTGATTTTCCAGGTTATGCCTTGCCCTAAGAAACTCCACTTTAAAGCGTCTTTGGACTATATTTAGTGAAAAAAAAAAAAAAGATGGCTATAGCCCCTGGTTGAACCCATAAACTTCACCATCTGTCAGAAATCAAGCATTCTACAAAGTCTGATAAATGACTTGTCCCTGAAAGTAGGAAGGGATCCACACTGTAAGTTATCAGGGTGAATTTAGACTATGGAGCCTTACAGGTGTACTGAAACCATAACAGGGAAATAAGACTCAAGAATTTATCAGGCACACCAGACCAAGTGAAGGGTATAACTCCCTCATCTGGACTCCATAAAGTGACTTCCGCTTAACATTGTGATGGCATGCTCCCACACATGCCTAGCATCTGATTTATGATGTGATATGTCAAGGACCAGGGACTCAGAACTGCTCCTATAGCTTTGACTCAGTTTGATCCTGTGCTTTTGATACAGCCTATTTCAATGTTTGTCCTGTTCAACTTTCTGGATCTGGACTGTATCTGCGTTTCCTGCTCCTGACCCATTTTCTTCTCCAGGCCATGTTCAGTCTTTTTACTCACAGCTGAACTCTGAAACTTTTGCCTTCAAACCTGACTTCAGCAGCTGCAACTACAGCTCTCTCCTGCCACTGGACTACTTGCTATCTTAGTATAGACTCCTTCTCAGCCCATTTATGAAACCTATTGAACTCTACTGCAGCCTCTTTAACCTGTCTTCATTCTATTACTCATAGTTATGAATATAAATATTGTGGTGGTCTGAATGAATATAACCTCCATTACTCCAAGTACTCCAACACTTGGTCCGTTGATGGTATTTTGGGGGGAAGGTCATGAAATCATGAGGAAGTATCACCTTGCTGAAGGAAGTACATCACTGGGGGTAGTCCTGCCTCATTTTCTGCTTTTACTCTCTCTTCTTCCCATGTGTAATTGAAGATGTGAGCACTCAGATTTCTGCTATGGCCACATAGTGCCATGCATCCTTGCCATGGTACACTCTTATGCCTCTGGAACCATAAGTCAGATAAACTTGTATTTCTATAAATCTTCTTGATCATGGTGCTTTATCATAGCAACAGAAAAGCAACACACACAGAATTTGGTACCAGAGAGTGGGCTGTTGCTGTGAAGAGCCTGATTATGCTTTTTGGTAAAAATGTGGGAGACTTGGAAACTTTGGACTAGAAACGTGATTAAATGCTGTAAAGCTTAATGCATAATTCTAGTAGAGACGTGGCTCAAAATGTTCTTGAGAAAGATGGAGACAAATACTTAAACAGCAACTGGTCTATTTTGGAAAAAGAGTGCATCTGCTGTCTGCCAGTGGCCTAAGAACTTGCCTAAGTCTAAATTAAAAAGTAATCAGCTAACTTCTTTGGTGGAAGATAGTTCAAGACAGCCTAATGTTAAATCTGTGATATGATTATTAATGATTAATATTTTGCAGATCTACAATGAAAAATAATAAGTGGGGCAGAGAGAAACACAAAATGTGGAGTTTGGAGAAAAAGAGCACTAAGAAGCTTAATAGGAAGCCAAACTGTATCCTGGAAGAGAGGCTCCCATTCTTAAAGAGATTAGAGACATTAAGGTGAGGCCTCTAGATTTTCACTTGAACAGTGGATAGAGTGCCCTCAGGGAAAGACTCAACTGGCTAAATTTCCATCTTGTAAAAAGAGATAGCCTAAGGAATTTTTCTGCTCCTAGGAAATCAGAACACATAAAAACTACTGGTAACATAGATGAAGGAAGGTAAGCTCTATAATAAGATGGCAACCTAAAATGGCAGTATTATTCACATGGTGCTGGCTTTATAGAGACACAAAAGATGCAAGACTGACGGGATCAGCTATTCTTTCTCTACTATTTCATATAGCTGCTGAGGACAGATAGTGGATGGCAGGCAAGTCCCTACACAAAGAAGGCATGAGTCCATGAAGTTAAAGCTTGGGTTATAGTAAGACCTCAAGATGTAGGACATACCAGAGCTGTGTGATATCTGTAAGGAAGGTTGCATGCAGAAAGCAGTACCAAACTTATAGAGTGATGAATGTTTCAGGCAGCAAAGCCGGAGAGGCTGAGTCATCTAAGCTCTTTGAAACTAAAATATCAGACATTGGACATGGTGTTGCATGACTCAATGTTTGCCCTCCTGGGCTCTGGTCTTGCTTTGGTCCCACATTTGCTCATTATGCCCACATTTCTCCTTTTTGGAATTGGAATGTGTATTCTGTGCCAGTGTGTATGTTGGAAGTATGTAATTTACATTTTGATTTTGTTGGGGCTTTAATTATGTGATTGCCTTGAGTCACAGAGAAACTTTGAACTTGAGACTTTGAATAATGTTGAGATTTTTAAGACTATGAGGACTTTTGAACTTGGAATAAATGCATTTTGAATTATGATATGGCCCCTTGTCTATGGGGGCCAAGGAAGAGAATGTGGTGGTTTGAATGAGAATGCACCCTTATAGGCTCCAAATATTTTAATGCTTGGCCTCACTTGACAGTGCTGTTCCTAGAAGTTTAAGAAGTACAGTCTTGCTGGAGGAAGCATGTCACAGGAGGCTTTCAGAGATCATACCACTATCCCACTTTACAGTTTCACTCTCTGCTTCTTGAGTGTACTTGAAGTTATGACCGCACAGCTTTCTGCTCAGGCTACCTCCTGCCGTGGTTGCCTATCGAGCCTATCTGCCAACACTTATCCCTCTGGAACCATAAGTCAAATAAACTCTTCCATTTGTAAGTTGCCTTGGTCATGGTGTCTTATCATAGTCAAAGAAAAGTAACCAATACAGATGTATAGGTATATTTATTGTGCAATGTGTTAATATTATTAAGATTGAAATAAATGTTCATCTTAACCAGGCAGCATAGGTAGGCAGTTTATATGAAAAATTGGTGTCATTGAATTTTTTATTTAATAAATTCTGACATTGTATAAAAATAAAAAAGTGTTTGTTTCTGATACAATCCACTCATGGAATTTACATATTGCTAGATTTTAATTCTGAAACAAAATTTTGAGTCTGTGGCTCATGAGAATAATTACAATTGTGTGTCTCTGCCTTTAGCAGGACTGCACAGGTTAATAATTTTGACCAAAGTTCAAAGTGTATCATATATACACATATATTAACAAAACATTTTTAATTATTCAAGAAGATACAGTCAGATTTTAAATATCAAAACTGTCCAGTTATTGAGCTACTTGCATTTAAATGATACCAAATCAAGAAGCAGAATGACCAAAAATTTTATCGACCAATTTCTAAGTGTATGATCCACATAGTATATAACAAAAGAGAGTATTTACTGTTTACTTTATATGTATTACTCATATGTACCTTTAACTCTGTCAAATTTTGAATAAGATTTTGACAATATTCAGATATTCATATCTACATATCTCTTGTTATAGACATATGTAATAGCAGTATAAATTGATCACCTAAAATGGTTATATATTTAACCAGTGTTATTAGACAGATTTAGACAAAATAATAAAGTGGCCATTTATAAGGCTTTAAAACAAGCAGATAATTAAATAAGCCTTAACTCTATTAAGATTTAGTTCATTAAATAATCAAATGCCTAATCAAATTTGCAAAAAACACACACATTATTTTGACAAAACACAAACCTTGTTTCTTACATCAGGCATTTGTAAAAATTTTTTTCTTAGACCTTTCAGAGCAAAATTTTAAGATTCCTTGCCTGCATTAAACACTGGGATGAAATAGTCCAGTAATTCCTTTAAGGAAAACGATATTATTTTA
>NW_008331140.1:8797651-8885326 GCF_000622305.1 Nannospalax galili | reverse complement strand
ATGTCTTTTTGAGACAGGGTCTCCCTGTAGCTCCAGCTGTCCTGGAACTCACTATGTAGTCCAGGCTGGCCTTGAACTCACAGAGATCTGCCTGCCTCTGCCTCCAAAGAGCTGGAATTGAAGGTGTCCGCCACCATTTTATTTAATGTTTTTGATTACATTTTAAAATTTACATTTTGAAATAAATTGCACATAATTTATGAACTTAGAGGAAATATTACCTTTTAAATATAAAAACTATTTTTCAATTTTAAAGCTCTCTCACCAAACATATCTATAGAATTACACATTTCACTGTTAATGGTACTGTCTTTGTTTGCAAGGCCTACAAAGAATTTTCTCCTTATAAGCTCCATAATTGTAAATATATTGCCAACCTCATTGCTTTAATTTTTCTCTCCATTAGAGCTCAGTGAAAACCTGACTTCAATGATTCCATTCCATCAAAATGATTTGAATTTCTGCTTTATGCTCTTGGGCCATTGATTTGTTTTGTTTTGTTTTGTTTTATAATTCTTACAAATAGTTAATGCTTTCTTTCGTGATATTGCTTCTATTCTGGTTCAGGGATATCTATTTTATTGTCTTATCTGGAACTCTGATCAACATAGACCCTAGTCCTTTCCTATGCTTAAATATAATGAGATACAATTTTACCATGGAAAAAAATGAATTTTTCTGTATGAAATGATGTATTTTAATAATGAAATGGAAATCCTTTTTAAAGGTTAAAACCTCATTTAATTTTATGTCTTATAGGGTTTATACTAAGTATAATATTGTATAAGTGTATTAATTCAACTATAAACCTAAAAATTTACAGCCAATTTTGAAAGAGATGCATCTTAGCTCTGGAAATTGTTATTGAATATGTCAATGCTATTGTAATGAAATGCTTCTTCTAATTAGGTGGTTATTAAATAAGTAAGTAAAAAAATTAAAATTTTTAGTAATCTCATATTTTAATAACAATGAAGTTTTGCATATTCCCAACAATTTACTTTTTGTTTATGTATCTTCTTAGTATTGCTAATTAAACAAATGTATATATTACTAAATGTTGTTACATTTTGCCCATATTAACTTTCACATTTTTAGTTATTGAAATATGTATACAATATCATTAATGTTATTTTCAGATGAAGTAACTGATCATAAATAAATTAAAAAGTTGAATAAGATCAGGTAATTATTAATTAGGTTAATATTTCCTAAATAAAAATGCATACAAATTCACTCCAGAATCCCTTAAATAAAATTTATAAGCCTTGCAAATTGAAACTATTTTCAGGGCTTTGTTCAATGTTGTATATTTTGTAAATAGAAGAATGCCTATAACATGCTAGTTTCTCAATAAATATTTATTGAATAATTTAATGTTTGTTTTGAGGGTAAACAAAGAAGTAGCAACACACACATATTCCCTTAAATTTTGCTTGGTAGCTTGCAAAGATGAGATTCACCAGTTGCTTCACAGAAAAGATCTAGTTGTGATGAAGAAGTCCATTTTAAGGGCTGACATGTCAGAAATATTCAGTGTGTTATACAGCCGCAGATCATTATGTAGTGGTTGACACAGAACATCATGATGTTTTCAGGAAGATTAAAAAAGCTGTGAAAAGGAGCAGATAGAAAGTGATAAGTTGTATCTCTGCACCCTGAAATCCATTTTCAAACAAATACCTCTGCTTGTTCCTGTCATATATATAGGGTTACTTGGTGCATATTACTTGAACAACAACAACAAAAAAAAATTCAAATGACTGTTACAGGAGAGAGAACATGGCAAGAAATTAGAGTTCCTAGGTCCCAGTTTTGTTTTATCTGCTTACTAGGTGTTAAGTGGATCTCTCTTCTTCATAAGATTACTATAAGCACCAAATGAGATAATGGGTACAACAGATTTTGATATGTCTCAGCTCGGCTCTATATTTGAGCAGATTAGGTGACCTCCTATTTACGAAGTTGAGGAATTCAGAGCTAGTGAAATGGTTCAGCGGTAGAGCAAGCATCAGGACCGGAAATCAGATCCTCAGATCTAGGGTAAAATGCCTAATGAGTGTGGCAGCACTCCTGTAAATTCAGCTTTCAAAGCTGGAGACCAGAGATCCCTGAAGCAAACTAGCAAAATCAGTGAGCTTTGTGTTTGATTGAGAGATACTGCCTTAAATGAATATGGTAGAAGAGCAGTCTAGGATGTTCCTTGAAATTAACTCCTCTGGCCTCCACATGCACACTCACAAATGTATACATATAAACACACACACACACACACACACACAGATACAAACACACAGGCACAGACACAGACACACACACAGACATACACACACACACACAGATACAAACACACAGGCACAGACACAGACACACACACAGACATACACACACACACACACACACACACACACACACATACATGCAAGCCCACACCCAGGCAAAAATTAATGCATACTACACCCACACAGGAAAATCGAAACCGAAAAGTCAAGGGCTTTCTAATAGCCTATCCTGGCATGAAATAAACTAATTGTTTCCTCTTAGCCTGCCACCTATAATTATTATGATGATACGTTTCTGCATTACATACTCCTTTGGACTAAGGGAAGGCTTAAATTGCCCTGCTACAGGAGTACAAGAAGGAAATGAAAGCAGCAATGCCAATTAACATGTTTGTAATCATTTGTCAGATTAACAAATTGTGGTCCAGAAGAAAAGAATGGGACCCAGATTGTTAAATATAAAGAAAAGTGAAAAATAGAAAGAAAATATTTGAGAGAGCAAAATAATAATTCTTTATATTTTTATTCATATTCATTCTTGGTTTTCAAGACATTTTCATGCTTACATCTACTTATTCTTTACAAAATCTTATGTTGAAATATAAAGCTCTTCAAAGATACCACATCCAGTACAATGTGTTTTTCTTAACCTATCTGGCTAATCAAATCTAATTCTGGCTTCCTATTCAATTGACTGCTGCCACCACTTAATATTAGATAGTCTTGATGGAAAAGAACCTTCATTCCTTATTATTGGTTTCCTTGGCCTGAAAATAGGGTCTGGCACATACATAATAGTTGCCAACAGATATTTCTAAAATAGTGAATGATTTACCAGTGTTCATAGGCAACAGTGGAAATGGGAGTCAAAGTGGGACACCAAGAAATCTTGGAAGCCATTCAAATGGGAATAGGTGATCCTTTCATAAAAGTACTTCAAATTCAGTCAAAAGTAAAGTCATTTTCCTTTTCTACAGTGAACCTCTCATGCCTTTTTTTTAGAACCTCTATTAATGATACTCACCTACAATGAATAATTGATATAACTAAAACTAACAAAATTTGTGTGATATCTTATGTCTACAAAGCATTATGTTTGCCTTATTTCCTTCTTTTGTAATTTTTATACAGAAACGGTTATTTCAATTTTTGCATGTATATTGCCTGAGTACAAACTTTTATTAACTTTTTCAGTTTAGAAGCAATATAAAAATATAATTTGAATGCATTCTTGAGTTATTTAACCTTTTAATACAAATTTTAATGAACTGTATAACTCTCATCAAACCAAAGTGTATATATAAATATTTATATACTGTTTGAACTTTGAGAAAAATAGGATACCAAATATGATGTCCCGAAAAAAAAAAAAATTCTCAACCCAAGGTCTAACCAGTTCAAAGAGCCAATGGAAAGGGTCACACAATCGAAAGACAGAGTGGGCGTATAAATTCAACACCTCCTGAGTGCACCGGAAATTTGTAAAACGAGTGTTAGTTTCTGACCCCTGCACATATGCTACGTCAGCTATTTCTTGGAATCCAGGACATACAAGGATAAAGCAAGCTATCAGGTTAATGTAGTGTGTATTCTAACATGTAAAATTCTTCTCCTTAGGGCAAGCAGTGCTATAAAGGTGTGCTGTGGAAAGGATCGGCACTCCTGATGGAACTAGCTGCCTCCATACTTTCTGAGGAGTACAATAGACAGGAAAAGCCTTCTTCGAACTTCTAGCAGATGTGCTCAAGCTAGGGAAAATAAGTGGTGCTAAATCATCTGGACTCCACTGGACCTTCAGCTTCCTGAGTAGTTCTATTATTGGCTTTATATAGTCTCCTCAGGACCCCTATTGTTTCCTAACTTTTATCTCTCACTTGACAGGTTCCCTCTAAGTAAGTTTCATAAATCTTAGGTTTCACACATTCCTTTTGGTTTTCTCCACAACTTACTTACCCTGCTGTCCTAGTGCAGCTTGACTGTAGATACTACGCCTAAATGAAAACATTCCTTTTTAGTTTTTATTCTTCTTCAGTGTTCAGTGTTTAAATGACAAATAATGGCATATATTTATGTTGTACAATTTGATTTTTTATGTTTACAATATAGAAGAAAGTCAAGCTACTCAAATCTGTCTTTTTACATACTTAACTTTTTGTAGTTATAACGTCTGAAATGTCAACTTACAGTAATTCTGTAATACATAACATTAATCATTTGTAGTGTCCATTTTGTGCAATAGATCACTAAAGCTTATTTGTCCTGTCCAACTGAATCTTTGATGTCTTAGATCAACATCTGCCTTTCCCTATGCAGGCCACTTCTCAAAACCCTGGTACCCATTATTCTACTCTCCATTTCTATGAGTCCTATGTTTTTAGATTCAAATAAATGTGAAGTAAGGTGGTGTTTCCCCTTTTCTGCCTCCCTTACTTCACCTCTCTTCTTTACTTCCAAGCTCACTTGCATTGTCTGAAATGAAAGGACCGCTGCTCCCTTTTGAAAGTTTGAGTAATATCCCTATGTGTGTAGATCCCACAATGTAATATCAGTTCTTATCTACCAGAGTGGCAATTATCATACGACAAGTAGATAGAAAATGGAAGTTCTCTGCACCACTGATGAGTATGTAAATTATTAATAGCATAGAAACTGGCTGAAAGTTCTTCTGAATACCAAAAATAGAATTACTGACAATCAAGTTCTGGGGTATATATTCCAAATAATTGAAATAAGCATGCTGAAGAGGTAACAGCACACTCATGTTCCTTGTAGCATTGTTCGCAACAGTCACAATATAGAAGCAAACTACATGCCCATCATTATATGAAGAAAGAAAGGTATTTTAGCTTCACTTTATCACTTCTTTTGCTATCAGATTATAATACAACAGAACATTTATTTTTTATTTGCTTGTGTACTAGAATATCATGTTCAAAAGAGAATTAAAAACTAAATGAGCTTGTTTAGCATATTTTAATCTCTCAGATTATTAGAGGTTTGATACAAATCCTTATCTTATAATGATAGATTTACTTAAGAGTTCTCATTCTATATTCACATACCATTCCCAGTATAAAGTGAATATGGGTCTGGGGGAAACAGGTCAGTTGTAGAGTGCTCTGCTAGCATGTGTCAGACCCTTGAGACAATCCCTTATGTGGTGACTGGGAGAGGAAGAAAGATGGAAGAGAAAGTACATTATGAGTAATCTGGAAATTCCGTCAGTCAATAATGATTTGGAACTCAATAATTATTGCTTTTATGCAGATTCCATTCAGTTGCTAAAATGAAAATGTCACAGCTAAAAATTTCTCATATTATTAAAAAACCACAAATAATTTTGCTTATTCATTAGATCAATATTGTAATGAATTATGAAAGAATAATGCCAATAAATGTCTAAATTGCTTTCTGAATAATGATTTGGTTTTTAGGTTTTAAAATAATATAAAATTAGAAACACAGATGAAATATTTACATGACTATACAGGTGTATTTCATAATGATAAATGCATAATATTTAATTCTGCTTTTGTCTGTAAAGATTGAAGGAGAAAGTGTGAAGACACTGCTGTTTAATAAATAATTACAAAGTACTCCATTGATAGTGAACACAAATCAAGAAAGGTTAAATAAACAAAATTTTCTGTACATACAATCTTTCTCACATTAACTTCTTGTACCCAGAGAACACAATTTCTAGGTTTTAGATTTGATTTTCTCATCTGGGCATTAAATATTTACTTCTAATTATAGCCTATGTGAGACACAAACAAAAACTAATTTACATTATTAATGATGCAAGAAATATGATGTTTAGTCTCTTAAGATTGGTAAGAAAAATGTCTGAGATTTATTTTACCCCTTTTTCCTTTTGCAATCAAGTTAAAATGATAAAACTTATTTAATTAACTACTTATGCATTACATGTTTCTGCCAACTAGAAAATAAAGTGGGGATATTGTCTGAGATAGATCTAAGACTACAAAGATTCCATTTACAGTCTCAGAGTCTCAAGGGGGAAATCAAAGGGTTCCTTTCTTTCAACAGTTTGGGTGAGATGATATTTTGAGATGTTGACAGCTGCCAAACTACAAAAACAGTGAAAGAACTCCCTCCGCTAACCAAATTTCTGTTTTTTATCTGCAGGAATGTTTCTGCTTGTTTGGCCCTTTACTCTCTCCATGATTCCTTTTTCTTAAAAAAAGAGGGTTTTCTGGAATGTTTGCCATTTTTGTAGCCAGAAAAGAGCAAGCTGGTGTTTTTAGTAGCATTCGCCAAACCATGCTTTTCTTCAATATCTCTTTTATATATAGTTTTAGTGGAATGATGATAGCCCAATATTAACTAACTTGAAAGTCTAAATTTCATGTGAATGAAAGAGAGATCATTGGGCAACTCGCTACTTTAATCTAGTGGAATAATTTTTTGTGAAAGGAATTTTATTATTATGCTTAATGATACACATTGCACTATCCAAAATATTCACAATATGTTTGGAGTTTCAACTTTAAAAAATGCTATGTCTTGATAGAAAGTATAAAAAGTGTTGGGACTGGAGAGATGGCTCAGAGGTTAGGAACACTGGTTGCTCTTGCAGAGGACTGGGTTTCAGTCACAAGCATGTACATGGTGGCCAACAACCATCCATACTCCAGTATCAGGGGATCCGACGTCCTCCTCTGACCTTCTTGAGCAATGCAAGACATGAATGCACTTACATACATGCAGGCAATACACACACATAAAAATAAAAATAATAAATAAAATAATTTTTAAAAAGTAAAAGTGTTAAATACATATTGTTTTTTATTGATGTATAAAGGTTAAAGGTTTCAAATATTCTCATATTTAGTACAATAATTAATTGAATTTATAAAAAATAATTCACTGCCTTATTAAAAACATTTTAAATACAAATCATGTACACTTTTTATTACATTTTATTTATTTATGTATGTGTATAGATGCCAGGGAGGTGAGAGGACAACTTTGGGAGTCATTTCTTTCCTTCCACCACGTGAGTTCTGAGGCTTACTCTCAGGTCCTATGGTTGTGCCTTTGCCATGGAAGACATCTCACTGGTCTATGTTTGCATTGCTTTTTGGTGATTATTCATCCAGTTTAGACACAACTTCTTATGGAATTAAGGAAAACCCAGGAATTATATATGTATATATGCTCATATATTCAATAAGAATTACTAGATGTGAATCTTTTTTTAATATTTTATTTATTATTTTTATTTGTATGAGTGTTAGGCCTGCATGTAGATAAGTGCACCCATGTCGTGCAATGCCCGCTGAGGACAAAAGAGGCTGTTGGATGCCCTGAAACTGGAGTTACGGACAGTTGATAGCTGCTGTGGGTGCTGAGATTCAAACCCAGGTCTTCTGCAAGAACAATCAGTGTTCTTAATCACTGAGCCATCTCTCCAGCCCTTAGATGTGAATCTTAAATCAATTATTTAAAATCTCTCAACCTTGGTGACCGTATCTTTAAAAAAATGATATAATAATAATACCACTTACCACTTCTCAGACTTGCCTCAAAACTTATGTCAAGCACATATTGCATGACTTCAACACAGTACCTTATTAAAAACTGATTATTACCATTTATTAACCTTGAGTAAAATATTTTAGATAGAAGTACTTTTAGAATATTGTATAACTCCTGATTTTTTTTTCATTTTTATTAGCAAAGCAGGCACGTTACCAACTGGTTTGTGATTTTTCAACTTTTATTTTAAAATGTTGATGGTTCATCTTATTGTGCTGTATCACTAACATGTACTTTCACTGCTTGTGAATAGGAAATTACAAAAATACAGAGCTGAGATGAAGACAAAGGCAATATGATTTGGACAGTGATGATCCCTAACAACCTGATCTGTGAGTGCTGATATAAAATTTGACTTACTTTTCTGAATGCTGAACACAGCAAATCATATATAGAAAAATTTTGTCATAAGTATTTTCCTTTGTGAAAAGGCTTTAATTAGCAAGGATGTAGAAGTGATAGGTAAGCATAAACATTAGCAAATGCTGGAATAAAGGTAACTGAAGATATCAGCGGAAAGATGTTCCAAAGATGATGTGGCTTCTCAATCCTCTGGAAAGCAACCTTATTCACTGTTCCTTATTATAAAGCAATGTGTAATGGAATAGGTATTGTTTTGGTTTTGTTTCTGTAGCTTTTAATTTTGAAATAAAATTAAATGCAAAAGTTGCATAATTATTATATCCACTAAGAGTTAATGTCATTTGTAACAACATTACAATGACAAAAGACAGGAAATTAACACTTATGCAGTACTCTAATGAAACAGAATTTATTCAGTTTTGCCAACTGCCCACTACACTTCTGCATGTGTTCTAGGATCCAATCTTATTTTACACATTCCATTAATTGTCTTGTCTCTTTTGTTCCCTTAAATTTTGATTAATACTGGTGTTAGGAATCAGAACTGTTCAAATCATATGGCCTTTTTCTTCATCTCAGCTCTGTGGTTTTTGTCTTAATTTTTTTTTGTATTTTTCATTCATGACCTTGGTATATTTAAGGAATAAAGGCTAGTCATTTTCATTTTGAATAATGTTCCTAGTGATAAAATTCAGCTTAAACCTTTTTTTGAAAATATATCCCAGAAAAAAAGTGAATTCAATTTTTCATGTAACTGTGATTGTTATATCTATTATTCACTTAATATTGCCCATTTAATTGTCAGCTTTGTGCAGTACAAATTTTCTATTTCCCTTTTATGATTGATAAGCACCATCTGGGAATTCCTTTGAAACCATATAAATAATCTCTCATAATATATTTGCTGCTAAATTTATCACACATCAATGTTACTTGATTAGTGGCTGATATTTATCAGTGGTGATTTCTAGTTACATCAATCATTACAAACTTAGGATTTGAATTCGGCTATGAAGAAAAACTTTCTATTTGCTTTCACTTACTTATCTTTTAAATTGTTCATTTAAATAATACATAAAAACTATTTTACTCTAAAAATCCATATTGCCACCATATTTTTCCAAATTACTTTGAGATTGGGGACCATTTCAAATTGAACTCTCTACACAGATGTTAGTATTAATTACCATATTTTTAAAAGATTTTTATTTATTTTAATTTTATTTGTGTTTTATCTGCAAGTAAGTGCAGCACATGAGTGCAGTGTCTACAAGGACCAGAAGAGGGTGTCAGATACCGTGGAACCTGAGAGTTGTTAGCCAACATGCGGGTGCTGGGAATCAAACCCAGGTCGACTGAAAGAACAGCCAGTGCTTTTCATGGCTAAGCCATTTCACCTGTTGTTAAAAACCAGGCGTTTTATTAAGTAAAACATTAAAATGAGAACAAATTTGTATTGCTTTCAGGTGCCACAAATGAGAGGATGCTATGGTTTTAACTACAAGCTAAGGAATCAGGAATCTATTCCTGGCTTAGCCATGAACAGGATGCCAGGAAGTTATCTCATTCCTTTACCTCAACAGGTATTTATCAGTAGAACAAGGGTATATGTTTAGCCCCTGTCTCAACAAAATATCTGTTATAGTATAGCTACATATTTTAATGTATTTTATGCATTTAAAAGAATGTACTTGGAACATTTTTGCTATTTTATGGGAAAACATAATTTTATGGTATTGTTTCTTTTCTAATGAAGGCATGATTCTAATTCGTGATTTGTCAATTTTAATTTTTTTAATTTTCAAAAGATTTTTTTTTATTTTAGGGATATGAACATATAGCCTACATGTATATAAGTGCAACCATATCATGCAATGCCCACAGAGATCAGAAGAGGGTGTTGAATCACCTGAAACTGGAGTTTTGGACGGTTGTTAGTGCTCATATGGGTGCTGGGAAGGGAACCTGGGTCCTCTGCAAGAGCACCCAGTGCACTTAACCTCTCAGCCATTGCCCCATCCCCACTGTCGACTTTACTTATAACAAAGGCACCTTTCATTAAGTCACAACACAGTTTCTTTATCACTAAATTCAGAATAATTATTTAAAAATTATGGTCAAAGAAAGAAAATTGAATTTTTATTATTTTATAAAACATTTTATTTATTTTTACTTTATGTTTATGAGTGCATTGCTTGCATGTAAGTGCACCCATGTCATGCAATGCCTGCTGAGGTCAGAGGAAGGCATCAGATCTCCTGGAATTGGAATTATGTATGGTTGTTAGTTGCCATGTGGATGCTGGGAACTGAACCTGGGTCCTCAAGTAGAACAGCCAGTTTTCTTAACCACTGAGCTATCTCTCCAGCCCTGAATTTTTCTATTATTATTAAAATCCTTTTTACTGGAACAATTAATTTTTTATTGGTTGCCAGAAAGCACACACACACACACACACACACAATTTATAGATTTTTGCAATCAATTTTAATGACAATATGAATATCAACATCAATTGCTTTAATTAAAGACCATTTTGCAATCTTCCCAGTATATCACAATGAATGTAACCTATTAGACAGTGACCAATTATTTTTTCATGTCAGTTAATTTTCTGAAACTTTTCATGAAAAGTAAAATGTTTAATTAAATACTAGTTCTTATGCAGTACTGGCTTTGCTAGAATACAGACTGACAGCATCATTAATCAGCTTCTTTCAGGACATAAAATTAATTTTTTCTATTGAGACAAATGTGTTGTTCATGTACAATCAGATCTTCATTTATACTTTGTGGGAAATTTGAAATCGTACCTATGTCTAAGAATGAGCTCTCACAAAGTGGATTGATCTGAAAAACTTGGAATTATTTAGAAGGCTATGTAACCCACCCTGGATTAAAATGGAACTTAAATCTTTCAGTTCCCAAAGCTCTCAAGAAGTTTAATTTGCCATAGCAGGCACTGTTTCCACTAACTGATTTCATTTTCACATGCCAATTACCAGACTTACAGAAGCAGAAAGTGTGCATTTTCAGGGTTCAGTCCAGTGGCAGCTTAGATTTTAATTTGTTCTCCTTATAAAGTGATAATGAGTAGATCCATAGATACTTTACCTAAGCAGAAACATTTTGACCTCCAAGGGTTCACAGTATAGAAAACAATTGATCAGCAGCATACAAAGCCTTCAGGTTTTTGATGCCTACATCCAAATTCAGATGCTATCAAATTGGAGAACCCACCGCACATTCTCAGTCTTGTAAACAGCATCTGGAGCCCAGAAAAGAGGAGGTGATTTGCATCTGGTTCAGGCAATTCAATATGAATAACTAGAAAATGCGAGAGCAAGCTGTGTATTGTCAGCAAGGAGGAAAACAATGAGTGAGCATGTGTAGTCCATTTTCCACATTTTACACTATCCGGTTCCCTTGTGAGCCAACATTCTTGTGGATTAGAGAAGCTTCCTTTTTTCCAATCATGATGACTGAGACATGGGTGTATTTTCCCAGACTTTTTTTATGTTAATTGAAAAATAGATGTGTGTTTCATAGATGTGAATTCTGAGAAAATCTCTGAGAGGATGAGGAAGGACAATATGGATACATAGACTGACATGTGGAATTCCTGAGAGCTGTTCAGCAGTTTTACCAAGAGAGAAAGGGTTATGAGATTTATGGTCAGCCATCTTTCATGTTTGGGCTATGGTTTACTTCCTTGAAACTCAGAAGACTTTTAAGTATATTAATAAGAAAAAGAACTCAAAATCCTATGCATGATTCAAAACCACTTACAATGCTGTTTTCTCGAAGCTTTTCTAGGCTGTTCTGGGCAAAACGTATTATGTCCTCCTCAGAAATTCTCTAGAACTTATTGCCTTTATCACACACTGTGATGCAGAAGAGCAATCACGTTGTCTTATATTTTTCTACATTTATGTACTTTTGCATATATTTTAATTTTTCATGTTTACATTTCTTTCATTTCTACACAGCAAGCCCCTTCATATCAAGGACAATTCCAAACATGTAACCATGTCTAAATACTTACTGCATGGCTTTTGCATCTAGAAACTGTAATGCAAGTGTATTAACTAATTAAGAGAACATAGAATTAGGAAATGTGCAAACTACCAAAAGAAAAGTCTTGTTTGGTGCTCTAAGGGTACTGAATTAGTGAAAGAAACTACAGCAAATAACATAAAGTTATGGCCTTTAGGGTCTCTACTTGATTATTTTCTTAAATATGTTTTCAGCTTTAGTTACCAGTGTTAATTATTACCACATTCAATTTTAATTTAAAAGTTAGTTTCCTCTGGCAGTGACCCTGAGGCAAGTCAAGCACTCTACTAATTGATTCTAAACTCTATTTTAATTATGCTCATGTTCTTCCTCTCTTCAAATCACAGCAACATCTGAAATATCCACTGTGTAATACAAATGAACTTTTTGCTACATGCATGATTACTGGTATTTTTTTAATGCTCAAAGCACCTTTCATTTGATAGATAAAATTCTCAATTTAAAAAAAAATCACTGTTTTTTAAGAAAACATCCCCTATCTACAGGTAGCTTCCCTTGTCAGGCAAAGAATAGTAAAAACAAAACATAATTCAATAAAATTTAATGTTCAGTACTAAACAAAAAGCAATATGTATTAATATCATCCACCATTTTAACCTCTGTTTCATGACTGTATTCACAACTTTATAGGTAAATTCTTTAAATTCTTATAATTTCCATATAAAATAGTTAAATAATCCTATTTTAGAGATGAAAATTTAGCCACACGATTAAAAAGTTACACACAGCCAGGATCAAAAAACATCTTCCCAACTAAATATTCTGAACCTTAACAATTTAATCATCCTAAAAGGCCACACAGAAGTCATTGTCACTTGCCCTTACTATTGAATGATTTGAGTACGACAGAAGCAAAGACATTTTGGATGAACAAGGTTAAGACAAGAAACTAGACACAACAGAAGTGGGGTGAATGTTGGTTGAGAGATTGATAGACAATATACTTAGCTATAGGAGCTAAGGCAATCTAGTCATAAAGTCAAATGTCTGCCCAAGAAATGTTAATAAACAAAAAGATCAAGAAAAATAGCATTACATATCTCAGGCCTAAATGGAGACATATATTCTAATACTTTGAAAATTCATAGACTCTATCTTGCACATATGTACTATTCAGTGTTATCTATTACTAGTCACTGTTATTAATGGAATTATGCTAATAATGTTTATACAACAGAGTTATGGGTTTCAGTCCATGAAAACGTGAAGTATAGACAGATAACTGGCTTGCCATAATTCCATCAGCACCTACTATGGTTCTGAATGACTTGAAGTTCAGAGATAAAAAACTGTACACTTTCAAATGAAAAAGCCTGGAGTTTGGCTGTTAAAGGGCATGGTCAGAACAAAGATTCATACCCTGTAAATGAAGAGGAGAGTCTAATTAACAAAATATGGGCACAACTGGCACCAGATAAATAAAAATGGGATTTGATACATTACAAACCTGTATAGATCCCTCCCGTATCAGCCTGTGATTGCTCTTAGGGATTGGGGACAGGGATGATTCCATGGAGTAAGTGATTCCTGCTTCTAGGATTGCAGAGCTACAAGGGCTGGGAATTACCCAAATACCAATATTGTATCTTTTCTTTACTATGCTTTTTAAAACTCTGTTTCATTTAATGTGTATGCATGTGTGCCTGCATATAAGTATACCACATGCATGCAGAAGCTCTTAGAAATCAGAAGTAGTCGTCAGATCCCCTGAAACTGCAGTTATAAGTGACAGGGGTTGGGAACTGAACCTGGGTCCTCTGCAAGTGTAGAGTGCTCTTTTTAAATATTTTATTTACTATTATTTTTATTTTATGTGTATGCATGTACTGCTGCTTGTAGGCACCCGTGTAGTGCAATGCCCACAGAGGACAGAAGAGACTGTTGGATCCCCTAGAACTGGAGTTACAGACAGTTATTAGCTGTCATGTGGGTGCTGGGGTTTGAACCCGGGTCTTCTGCAAGAGTAGTGTTCTTAACTGCTGACCTATCTCTCCAGCCCCGAGTACCCTTAACCACTGAGACATCTCTAAAGTCCAATCACTATGTTTTCTCAAGCATAGCCAGTCTTTGTTCTACCATAGTCCAGAGATACACAATTGAAGACTTAGTAGCAATCATCTTGATGGTTATTGTGAATTGTCATATGTAAAGAGAGAGAGGGTAATTTGCACTGTAACCCAACATGCTAGCAAAATATACAATATGCTGGGAAATCAGACTGAAGCAGGGAAAAGACAGTTCAAGCAAGAATGCACAGTAGACCACAAATTGGAGAGGAGCTATCTGAAGAACCACCACTGGTTTTCACAGTGGCTGAATGAATTTGCACTCCCACAAACAGTGCTTGAGGGTTCCCCATTTCCCACATCCTGTCATTTGTTTTCTTTTCACTTTCTTATGTAAAATGATGTTTATTGCATTTTAAACAAACTTAACAATTATATGCATCTAGCTATATTAATGTTTAAAAGTGGTATTCTAATTTTTAAACTATATTACTCAGCATCCATAATTGGAACCATAATCCGGAAGAATCTACAAG
This sequence comes from Nannospalax galili, assembly GCF_000622305.1. NCBI lineage: Eukaryota > Metazoa > Chordata > Mammalia > Rodentia > Spalacidae > Nannospalax > Nannospalax galili. Next base: position 8,870,500 of record NW_008331140.1, on the reverse strand, counting down.
GTCCCTAGAAATCCCTCATGGAACATTATTGAGCTACATGAAGAATCATGTGTTTTAATTATTTCAGAAGGATAGACATGAATGACAGAAAATCCTTGGAAATGTCAAAAGGGCCTTATTTTAAATAACCAACAATTCTTATTTTTCACTAATTTCTTATGGAAATCCTTGATTCCATTCCATTGATCAATGTGTCTCTTTGTGCCAGTGCCAGCTGTTTTTACTTATATAACTCTGTAGTATAACATGAAGTTAGGTACGATGATACTCCAGACATGTTTTTGTTGTTTAAGATTGCTTTGGTTGTCTGGAATCTTTTGTGATTCCACGTGAATTTAATAATTATTTTTCAATTTCTGTGTAGAATTGTGTTGAAATTTTAATGAATGCTGCATTGAATCTACAAACTGCTTTTGGGAAAATGGCTATTTTCACAATATTAATGTTACCAATCTATGATCAAAGGTAGTGTTTATATCTTCTGGTATGTTCTTCCATTTCTTTCTTCAGTGGCTTACATTTTTTATTGCATGTCTTTCATTTCATTGGTTAGATTAATTCCAATATATTGTATCTATTTTTAGGCTATTGTAAATGGGATTGGTTATCTAAGTTCACTCTTGGTGTGCTTCTTGTTGGCATATAGGAAACGTACTGATTATTGTGTGTTAATTTTGTATCCTGGCTATGCAGGCTGCTGGGGAGAAATGTCATCAGTAGTCTTATCATTTGTGAACCCCGGGAATTGCAATAATGATGAACATGGCAGATACGGCCGTGAGTGCAATAGTGGAATGAATGCTATGAGTGTAACCAATTCTCTTTCTGATCGGATGTAAGGCCCACTCCACAGATGGAAACACATAGCTGGTACTGCAAATCTGGTGAAGAACCCATGGTTCAGGAGCTCACAGGCCCCAGGGATAAACTTGCTTGTTACTGATATTTTGCTAAATAGACATAGTGTCAGGGCTGGAAAGATGGCTCAGAGGATGAGAGTACTGACTTCTCTTGCAGTGGACCCAGGTTTTATTCCCAACCCACACATGGCAGCTAAAAACCATCTGTAACTCCAGTTCCAGGTGATCTCATGCCTTCTTCTGACGTCCACAGTTGCTGTATGACATGGGTGCACCTACCTAAGTGCAGGCAGTACACTCATATACACAAAATAAATAAATAATATATATTAAAGACATAGTAACAAACTTCCCTCTAAATTTGTATCTCTCTAACTGTGCAGTCTGTGCAGTTCTAAGACCCCATGAGAGAGGTTTCTTTGTGCAGTGGACGGCGGTTAACCAAGAAACTCACAACTGGTAAAAGTGCAAAAAATATGTGACTGTGCAGTGCTTAGCCACAAATGGGACAACTATATCACACACCATCCCAACAAGACCCAAGGATTATTGAGGAAGAGCAGTGGGAAAATTTTTAGAGCCAGAAGTCTGGAAGGACTATAATTAATCAGTGTCTAGTGAACATGACAGGACTTTTGTACTCATGAATTCATGGCAGCTGTGGTTGCCTATAAAAGACCTGCACAAGGTCAATCCAGTCAACATAACAGCATAGGTGGAAATGGGTTCATGAGTCTCCATCCATAACTGAAGAACTATGGACAGAAATTTCATGACTCCTGAGGTAGGGAGAGTCACACTTGAAGAGTATGGCTCCTGGTAGGTCAACCATGCTCCAGTGGATGTCTTCAAATTCAGAAAGGTATTGACTAATTGTAGTCAGTGGGTGGTTAAAACTTACAAAAAAGAGAACACAACATTGGAGGATAGGGAGGTGAGGTGTATCTGGGAAGAGTTAGGAGGAGGAGTGAGATGACTATGATTAAAATGCATTCTATAAAATTCTCAAGGAATTAATAAAAATATTGACTAGGAAAATAAATGGAGAGGAGACTCAGGAGACCAAAGAGAGACTGGAAGATCTGAAACCATACCTCAAAGGCAATCTATGGGCACAAACATGTTAGAAGTTTGCAAACGGTACTCAAGATTTATAAACTAAGCAGAAGATGTAGTCACAGGTGGGGGATAAATTTTACTGATATGTTGGAATGATATTTAAAAAGTCAATTTTACCCATCGAAGAGCTAGTTATAAAAGATGCTTTTGCAAAAAATGAAACTCTTGTACCTGACAGATTAAATGAGTTTTCTTCAAAGAGTAATGAGAGTTTGCTTAACTCTCTGAAGTTGAAATTGCTGCTTTTTTTTCTTAAAGTAGAGAAGCAAGCTGATTTTAAAAAGAAATGAAAATATGTAGAAAGAGGATCAAGAGTCCAGAGTTAAATTTCATCCTTGCTGTAATTCTGTGACATTCTATAAGTCATAGAATTGTTTGCCTGCTCTAAAATAAGGAAAACATTTGAGCACTCATTCCTAATTAAATAGAATATTTCAAATGAAAAGTTGGTATATACATAATTGATTTTTAAAAATTCTAAACCTGAATGAAATAAAAAGCACACAAATTGCGATAACTGTTTGATTGTTTGCTATATGAGGAAAGGATCATTATATTATCATTTCTACTATTATACAATTGTCTATAATAAAAATATAAACACAAATGCCTAGTGCTCATGGGAAAAAGAAAATTTTTGTTTTGGTGACAATGCAATCAAGAGATGGAAGTTAAAAATAAAATAATTCAGGGGAAATAATCAAGGCGTCAAAAGGTATCTTATTTTTGCATTCTCAGGGGAATAAAATTTTCCTACCCTCCCCCCAAAACAACACTTGAAGAGGAGAATTCTTTCAACAACTAAGTAGCAAAATAACTACAATGACTCAAAAATTACTCGAGATAAACTGATAATAAGCCACAAACCTCCTGAGACAATATGAAGACACTAATGTTTTTACTTTACAAAGAGATTTGGATACATAAAATCCCAAGACTATGAATCTGAGATTTAAGAGCCATATATAGCTCTAGAAGTTCATATGAAGCCTTTGAGGAAAATCAGATGGAAAAAAATATAGTCTTATAACTTGATGCTTTCCATAATAGTAAAACTGTCTTGAAAATCCTACAGCACTGATACAGTTCATTAAATTTAAAAGAATAAGCAATGTAGATGTCTTTCATTAGTTCTCAATATGTGCTAAGTATCTTAGCTTTGTAAAGTTGACACATTCAATTCACGTTTCAGGAATGCATAAATGGAAGCTATATGGGACAGGGTGACTCTGATTCTAATTGAACATGATACTAAAGAAACTACAGGTAGTAGAAAAAATAGTTTGATTCAAAGAACTAGAGATGACTCAAAAGGATGCCCAAGGAAAATGGACCATTATAGGGTAGAAGAAACTATTTAATATTCAACTTGGGGTCATTCATATTATTCTCCAGCCAGGCTGGATCTTAGGACAAGGAGTCTCCCCTGGAATTATTTTCCTCACTCTGATGATCAATGAGATGTGAAGAATGTCATGGGGATTTCAATTGGAGTTGCATTGAATCTATATGTTAAGGTTCAGATAGCCCTGCCCCCGCAGTGTCCACTAACAAAAAATCATCACAATTGGACTTGTTGACTTAAGTATCTGATTAAAAGAGGAGGGGTAAACAGGATCATTGGACCCTCACCTGAGTATCCAGCTGCTCTTCTCAGACAACTGTATGTAATTTGGCCCTAATCACATGGTCTCCAGGGTTTGTGGAGGACTATATTGTCTGGAAAAGGCTAGGAAGAGAAGGCTTGATCCATGCTGGGTTAAGGCTTTTCAGTGTAAATACTCTCAGGTCACTCATATACCTCAGCAACCCCTCAGTCATCTCTGTAAGTAAGCTCAGTAAATTCATTGGTTCCCCAGAAAAACTTTAGTGTAATCAAGCATTGGTTTGATACTACAACCTAAAAAGGGGAAAACCATTGCTTAGTATCCCCAGGAATAGAATTCTCACAACAGATGAAAAATTTGTTAATGGTATTGTATCTCATGGTTATTAAAAAAAGAAAATGGAAAATTGGAGGATGTTAGAAGGATATGAGAATGGAGATATTTTTAAAGAAGGATTTATATATGAACATTATGATGGCTGGATATTTCCAGAATTGACAGAGAAATGAGAGAGTTGGGCAGGTGATGAAGGACTGTGTAGGGTTGTTACAACATAACAAGGATAATGTGTAGACAATCTTGAAATTTCCAAGGTCGCAGCTTAGTCAACTAGTTGAAGGATGTCTAGTCAAGGTTTATTTAAGGATGTTGCCCAAGCTCTATCTACATAGCACATGGTAATTAATGTACCAGACTGGTGTAACTAACGTTGTTGGATGTTTAATAGCCAGACTCTAAGGCCTGTATTAATCTGGTCAGAGGGACTTAAAGGGACAAATTTTTGTTCCCGGCCCTCCAAGGTCAAACGATTTCCAGGGGCTATGGCACATCTCTCGAAATGTTCTGCAACTTTGGTGAGTCACCTGTCCTCTTGTTCAGGGAGGCCATGGAGACCCCAGAAGATGGATTTGAACCAGTGTCCAGTCTGCAAAGAGGAGGGTCAACACAGAGGAAACATTTCCTCCATACTTCTAAGCGAAGCCCTGGTCAAGCAAGACTTTTTGACTTATCTTCATATAGATGGAACTGGTAAAAGAAAAGCCCGAGGAGCCAGGGGCTCCCCTCAAGCCCATGTGACCCCTGAGGACAAAATCCTCATAGGATCTTAAGAGTGAAAATAAATTGGTTTATTTGGGCCAAGAGTATGGTCTTAAACACCCAAAAGGAAAGTATAACCAAAATTAAAGTCATCAGTATATTTTAAGGGTTCAAGGGATTACACAACCCAGACATTAGATGTAAGTTCTTATGTTATTTAGATAATTATCTCTCATTGATGATTTCGTTCCTAATAAGACAATGTTACTCAGATGTAAGACTTCAAATATTGGTCTACAATACTGTAGTGCTCACTTATGGCTAAGGGAGGCAACCTACTATTGTTCTAGCCTAAAAAATTAAATGATGGCTAAATTTGTTTTCTCTCCCTATCTAGAAGTCTTTGAGAGGTAACTGACACTGATTCTAGCCACTCCAACAGCTATCAAAATTCCTGAAAACAAATCCTGAGTCCATCACACTTGAGTTCAGCCCTCACAGAAGAAAAAAAAGTGAAAAATGAGCTATTACCTTGGTGCTAACCATTTCTCCTTGCCTCTTCAGATATTTTCAGGACCAAACCCAAAAACTCTTACTAATTTTAATCAGTTGTTACTTTCCTTCCCTCCACATGTACACAAGTGCCTGTCAACCATCGAGGACCCTGTTGAGATGCATGAAGAGGGAACTCCTACTGTCTGATCCACCCTTAATCCAGCCACCCCACATCAACCCTGTCCAGCAGGAAATAGCAAGATGACAATGGCACCCCTATCCTATAACACAAAAGGAAGGAATGTTCAGATAGCCCTGCCCCCTCACCAACAGGGTCTCAAGGACTTCTCATGCTCCTGAGAAAAGGGAACCTAGCTGATAAGTGCCCTGGTCTTTGAAGTCAAGAGAAGCAGACTTTTCTCCACTGTTTGGCCAACACAGCAGGCTTCCTCTTTGATCTCTAAAGAGAACAGGATTTAACAGTCCTGCTCTCCAACTTCCCCCCACCAAACTTTCAAAAAAAGCATATCTTCCCCCCTTCTGTAAGAAGCAGAAAACTCCCCCTTAAAAGACCCCAGCTCACGACCCCGGGCAGATATTTTCCCTGCCCAGAAGGGAATCTATCCCATGTGTTCCTTTGCTAATAAACTCTGCTTTCTCCTGTTCAAACCTATTCATCATAAGACTACTTTTTATCTATCACTATATATTGGTATTGGTAAGATGGTAATTTCCATAATATTAATTCTCCCAATCCATGAGTGAAGGAGGGCCTTCTATCTCCTGGTGTCTTCCTCAAACCCTTTCTTCAAAGATTTGAAATTTTCTTTGTAGAGAAATTTAATGTTTTTGGTCAAGAATATACTTAGATTTTTTTTTTTTTGAGGCTGTTGTGAATGGTAGAGTTTCCAGGTACTAGCTCTGATAGTTTCTTATTGTTATATAGAAAGGTTCCTAATTTTGTAGATTGATTTTGTAACCTGACAATTTGCTGAAAGAGTTAATCATTTCTAGGAGTTCTCTGGTGGAATTTTTGGCTCTCATATATATTATCACATCATCTGCAAATAGTGGACAGCCTTGTCTGGTTCATGATTTGAATAGGAATGCTTCCAATTTTTCTTCATTTAGAATGATGTTGGCTGCTGGTTTGTTGTAAGTAGCTATAATTATGTTGAGGTATTTTCCCTCCAGTCCAATTCCCTCTAGGACTTTTAACATAAATGCATGCTGAATTTTATCAAAGGCATTTGTTACATCAACTGAGATTATCATGTGATTTTTGTTTTTTAGTCCAATTATATGATGTATTACATTTATTGATACATATAATGAACCATCCCTGCATCTCTGCAATAAAGGTAACTTAATTATGTTAGATGACCTTGTTGATGATGTGTGTCTCTATATGTGTGCCAGTATTTTGTTGAGAATTTTTGTATCTATGTTCATTAAGAATATGAGTCTATAGTTTTCTTTGATGGTTGTAACATTACCTTGTTTTGGTATGAGAGTGTTGTTTGCTTCATAGAGGGAGTTTGGGAGTTTCCCCTCTGTTTCTTTTTGAATAATTTAAGTAATATTAGTTGTAGATTTTCTTTAAATGTCTAGTAGAATTTTGCTGTGACTCCATATGACCCTGGGCTTTTATTAATAAAGACTTTTGTATTACTGTTCAATTTTTTTATTTTTTATGTGTTTGTTTAAGCTGTTGATATTTTCTCGATTTAGCTCTTGTGGTTCACATGAATTTAGATATTCACCCATTTCTCTTTTTTGGGTTTATTTTTATTTTTGTGTATGACTGTTATGCCTGTGTGTGTATAAGTGCACTAATGTTATCCTATGCCCACAAAGGACAGAATAAGGCATCAGATCCCTTGGAACTGGAGTTATGGACAGTTGTTAGCCACCATATGGGTGCTGGGATTTAAATCCGAGTCTTCTACAAGAACAGCCACTGCTCTTAACCACTGGGCAATCTGTCCAGCCCCTCATCCATTTCTTTTATGTTTTCAAATTTAATTAAGTATAGGCTTTTAAGTATTCCCTTATAATGTTCTGGATCATTTGGTGTCTTTACTGATGGCTGACCTTTCATCTTTGATTTGTTGATTTTTATTTGCTCTTTCTTTCTTTTGGTTAACTGGGATAAGGTTCTGTCTATCTCTTATATTCATTTATTCTTTGTATTGTTTTCTTTGCTTCTATTTCATTAATTTATGCTCTGATTTTTTGTTAATTCTTATCATATACTGGGTTTGCGTTTTGTTTGTCCTTGTCTTTCCTGAGTCTTGAGTTGCAATGATGAGTCATTTATTTGTGCTCATTCTGATTTTCTAATGTAGACACTTAGAGCTATAAACTTCCCTATCAGGACTCCTTTTAAAGTGTCCCAGATTTTTTTTTTGTTTGTTTCGTACTCTCTTCAGGAGTGTGATGTTTAATCTACTGTAGCTACTATGGCTTCTTTTGGTATTGATTTTAAGCTTCATTGCTTTGTGATCTAATAGAATGCAAGGAATTCTTTTAAATTTTTGTATTTGTTTAGGTCATTGTGTGCCCCAGTACATGGTTAATTTTAGAGAAACTTCCATGGTATGATGAGTAGAATGTGTATTCTTTGGTGTTTGGGTGGAATATTCAGTAGATGTCTATTAGGTCCATTTGGTGTACGGTATCTATTAATTCAGATATCTCTCTGTTCATTATTTGTCTGGTTTACCTGTCTATTGGTAATAGTGGGGTGTTGATGTCCCATATTATCACTGAGTTGGGCTTAATCTGTGTCTTAAATTCCTGTAGTACTGTTTTTACGAAATTCGGTACACATATGTTCATGATTATAATATCTTCTTGGTCAATTATTCCTTTGATCAGAATGAAGTAACCCTGTTTATCTATTCTGATTAGTCTTTTAGTTTGAATTCTATTTTGTCAGATATTAGAATTGCAACTCCTGCTTCTTTCTTAGTAACATTTACTTGGAATATTTTTCCATCTTTTCACGCTAAGGTAATGCTTACCCTTGAAGGTGAGATGATTTTCTTGCAGACAACAAAAGGATGGATTTTGTTTCTTAATCCATTCAACTAGCCTGTGTGTTTTAACTGGGCATTTCAAGCAATTGATATTTAAAGTTATCATTAAAAGGTCATGTTGGTATTGGTTGCTGTCATCTTAATTTCTGATTGCATTTTTGGTCTAAATTTGTTTTTCCACATTTACACCGTCATTTAGTTTCATTCTGTTGCCTCTTGGGTATAGTCCTTCCTTTCTTCGGTCCTTTGTATTGCTTCAAGTATCCTCTGAAGTGCTGGTTTGGTGGACTTGAATTCTGTCATCGTATTCATGTCATGGAAGATTTTTCTTTCCCCTTAAACTATAATAGACAGTTTTGCTTGGTGAAGTATTCTGGGTTGGCATCTATGGTCATTTAGAACTCGATAAACTTTTGTCCAGTCTCTCCTGGATTTCAAAGTTCACATTGAAAACTATTGCTGTAATTCTGATGGGTTTTCCTTTATGTCGGCTTATTGTTTTTCTCTTGTGTCTTTCAGTATTCTCTCTTTCTTCTGTACATTTATTGTTTTTCCTATGATATGTCCTGGGGAGTTTATTTTCTGGTCCTGTCTATGTGGTTTTCTATGTGCTTCATGTACTTGTGTGGGTATATCTTTACTTAATTTGGGGAAATTTTCTTCTATAATCCTGCTGATGACCTGGAAAGTACTGTTATCCTGAGATTCTTCTCCTTCCTCTATGCCTACCATGGATAAATTTGGTCTTTTCATAGTGTCCCACCATTCCTGAATATTCCATTCTGTGTTTTCTTAAATTTTTCATAATCTTCTTCTTCTTCTTCTTCTTCTTCTTCTTCTTCTTCTTCTTCTTCTTTGCCTATGAGGAAATTTAGTACTTTCATGGTGTCCCAAATTTACTACATATTCCATGCCTGTTTTTATTTGTTTTTATTTTTCCATATTCTTTGCTTAAGTGATCCAATTCTTCAGCTTTGTTGTCCAATCTTAATATTCAGTTTTTTTCCATTTCATTCATTCTTTTGGTGAGGCATTTTCCTGGTGTTTCAAATTGGCTTATTATGTTTTTCACTTCCTTCTTTATTTCAGCCTAAATTTTCTTCAATAATTTTATCTCTTTTGTTAATTCAGTCAGGAATGTATCCCTATTCTATTTTAGTTCCTTGAGTTGCTTGTGTGTTTTTTTAAATTCATTGACTTTTTCAATCATGTTTATGATTGTTCTTTTAAATTTTGTGTCTTGGATTATCTCTAGGGGGTTTTCATTGTAGAACTCTTCCATAGGATTGGTGATGTTTGGAGGGGATATATTATTTTGATTTTTCATCAAATGGACCTAACAGGCATCTGCAAAATATTCCATCTAAGTGCCAAAGAATACAGATTCTATTCAGCAGTCCATGGATTTTTCTCTAAAACAAATGACATACTGAGCAGAAAATAAAGCTCAACAAATACCATGTATCTTATTCATTCAGGGTCATGTGTCCTTTCCCAATCTCTGCTAAGTCAAAGGGGTGGGGATGTTGCTTGTAGAACTTTGTTATGTTTTCGTGTGGAGTACAAAACTGAGGCTACCAACCAGACACCTTGGCCACCAGACCCAAGAGCTCATTGTTTTCTGAGGTTAATTAAAAATCATTAGTCACAGAGCTGGAGAGATGCTCTTGTAGCATCTCTGGGTTTGATTCTCAGCCCCCACATGGCAACTAACAACTGTCTGTAACTCCAGTTCCAGGGGTCCCAACACCCTCTTCTGACCTCTGTGGGCATTTCACAACACTCATACACATAAAATTAAACAATAAAGAAAATATTTCTTAAACATAATTAATCCAGAAATATCTGTCAATAAAGTCATTCCTACACTACCAAAAGCAATTTAAAGATTCATTGCACCCCAGTTAATATCCCCACAACATTCTTCACAAAAAAAGTCATCCTAAAATTCATATGGAATCCCAAAAGATCCCAAATTTCCAAAGCAATCCTGAGCACAAAGAGCAGTACTGGGGATTACCACTATAAATTCATTACTAAAGTACAGAGCTATTGTCCTAGTTTGTTTCTCCATTGCTGTGACAAAACACGCTGACCACTACCAACTTGGGGAGGAAAAGGTTTATTTGTCTTACATCTCCTGGGTCACAGTTCATCCAGGAGCCCAAGGTAGGAACTCAGGGTAGGAGCCTGGAGGCAGGAGCTGGAGCACAGGCCATGAAGGAATACTGTTTACTGACTTGCTCCCCTGGCCCTGCTCAGCCGGCTTTCTTATGCAACACAGGGCCACCTGTTCAGGGATGGCACCACCCACAGTGGGCTGGGCCCTCCCACATCACACAACAATCAACAATATACCCCACAGACATGGCCACAGGTCGGTTCAATGGAGGCAATTCCCCAGTTGAGGGTCCCTCAACCCAGGTGTGTCAAGTTGACACTAAAGCTATCCATCACAGCTATAGTCATAAGGCAGCCTGTTATTGACCAAGAAATAGACATGTAGATCAGTAGAACAAGATACAAGACTCAAACATGAATGCACACAATCTCAGCCACCTGATATTTGTCAAGGTTGTCAAGAAAACACACTGGAAGAAAGACAATATCTTCCACAAATGGTACTTGGAAAACTAGATGTCTGAGCATTGAAGAATGAAATTAAACCCTTGTCTATCACCCTGAACAAAAGTCAATTTCAAATCGATCAAAAGTTCAGTGTGAAACCTGAAGTGTTCAAAGGCCAACAATTGACAAATGGGAGTGACCTCATTAAACTCAAAAGCTTCTGTACAGCATGGAAAACACCAGTTTAGTGAAGAAGAAGCCCAAAGAGTCTGAGAACCAGTTATGCATATGACAGTATTTATATCCAGAATATTCAGAGAACTCAGAAAGAAAAGAATAATTAAGAAAACAAATAACTCATGAAAATTGGGCTATGGATTAAGACACAGAGTTCTCAAAATAGGAAATGAATATGCCTAAGAAATAACTTGGTGTTCAAAATCCTTAGTACTTTGGGAAATGAAATTAAATCTACTTTCATCTTAACCAAGTCAGAATGGCTAAGATCAAAAAAAAAAAAATCACAGCAAATGCTGGCCAGGATGTGGGGAAGTGGGAACCCCATGAACTGCTGGTGGGATTGCTAACTGGTACAACCACTGTGGAAATCAGTGTGGAGAACTCTTAGAAAACTAAAAATAAATCTAACATATGACCCACGTATAAGACTATTTGACATATGCCCAAAGAACTCAATATTCTACTACAGAGATACTGTCTCAGCCATGTTAGTTGTTGTTCTGTTCACAGTAGCTAGGAAATTGAAACAACATAATTGCTTCTCAAACACTGAATGGATAACGAAAATCAGGTACATTTACACAGTGGAGTTCTACTTAGTAGTAAAGAAAGATAAAATCATGAAATTTTCAAGTAAATGGATGGAATTTACAACTGATACACTAAGCGAAATAAGAAACTGAGAAAAGGGGCTGATGAGATGACTGTGGTTAAGAGTACTGACTGTTCTTGCTGTGGACCTGAGTTTGATGTCCAGCACCTACGTGATGGCTAGCAATCATCTGCAACTCCATGTCCAGGGGATTGGAAGGACTCTTCTGGCCTTCATGGGTAGTGTATGACATGACTGCACTTATACACATGCAGGCAATACACTCATACACATAAAATAAAAATGAAAAATATTTTTTCAAAGGAATGAGGAAAAATAGGGATACATGTTCTCCCTCATTTGTGACTCCTAGCTCAAAATCTTAGATATGAGTATATATCCTGATCTAATCACTGGAGTCAGGAATACAGAAAGGAACACAGAAGGGAAGGGGAAGAAGGACCTTGAGAGATGGGGATAACAGGAGAAAGGTGTTATCAAAGGTGAAATGTGTAAATGGGGGATGCTTTAATTGGGGAATGGCACAGGATGGATATACAGAGGGAGAGGTGAGATACATATCACTTAAGTGGTGTGAAAAACCAGAGGAAATGTATTAATTAAAAGTCTACAAAAAATGCACATTCGATATACATATGAGTGCATGTGATGAGATGAAGGCTACACAACCGAAAACAAAGTGCCAGGCAGGGGAAATGTCTCTGCAAGCTGTTGGTCAGGTAGTCCAAGAGACTCCCAAAATAACACAGGGTATTGCCACAGCCCTTTATTACCTCAAAGAACTTCAAGTTAAGACCATATTGCTGAAGAAAGGACATACTTAAGACACAGGACTTAGATCAGTTGAGTTGGAACTAACCTGGAAGCCTGCTCCCTGAAGACTAGCTCCTATAGTAACAGAAGATACTATGCAAACTGCCAAAGAAGAAAATGAATCAATAATCCCACCCAGCTGTAAATTCTGTGAACTACAATGACTTCCCCAGCAAACAATTTCTATTAGTTAAGTAGTGCCACTTTCATTTAGGTGGTACACAACATCTGTTTTTCCAACTGAAGGCCTGATCAATGGAAGGGAGCTCGTGTATGGCATTGTAAACACAGCCAAATGCACATGGCTGGAATGGTCATATATACTACAATAAAACGTACTTTTGTCACATTCCTAGATGAACATAATTTCTTGTTTTATTCTAAATATGTATTCTTGTATTTACAGGCAGGATTTCCTTTCACAATTCATTAAAGAAACTTCTTTTTGCAACAGATGGAGACTATTACAAAGTTCCACAACTGGTTAAACTCATAGAGTAAGTATCTGCATGGTTTCCATCCCTAAGTGACTCATCTACAATGCAACCTCTACAACTAAGGCCCTGGGTACATAGAAGAACAGGGGGCAGAAAAAATATTAATGAATCTCTCAACTCTCACCATTGAAGGTTCTTCATGCACCAGATGGTGATTAACCAAGAAAACAGCAACTAGTTAAAGTGAAGCAAATGAGAAACTTCCAAGTGCTTACCTTCAAATAGGACACATATTAACCCTGCGCCACCCAAAGCTCATGGACCATTTCGGAAGAGGGGGCAGAAAGATTGTAAGAGACAGAGGTACTTGATGTCGACAAGGAAGCAGTTTTGCAAATGGCTGAGTTTGTCATATGAATTTATAGCATGCGCAAGACCCACACAAGCTCAAGCCTGAAAGTTCAGCATAGAAATGTGGAAGTTCATAAGAAGTTCCAATCTTAGATGGGGAAATTTTAGAGACCAATAACTATTGGGGGAGGAAGAGCTGGTTTTCTTTACTGGCGTGACATTACGCACATTAAGCAGGCTCTAGTTGATGGACACACAGTGAAGGACCTTGGGGGACACAAACTTGACTTGATAGAAATTAATATATATGACAGAGTACATGAAACATAAAGGGGGGCTAAAGGAGGGGTGCAAATAAAGTAGGTGTTCTAAATATGAATTCCAAAAATTCAGTAAACATTGTATTGAAAATAAGTAAATGAGGATGCTTGAGATTGGCAAGATATCCCAGTGTTTACAAACAATTGCTGCCAAGTCTGACAACCAGAGTTCAATCCTTGGTACCCACATAGTAGTAGAGTACAAACTCTGACAAGTTGTCCTCTGACATACATGGGCATACCTTGGGGTAGGTGCATGCGTGCGCACGTGCGCACACACACACACACACACACACACACTAAAAATATATTTGAAATAAAAAATAGAATGAGTATTTGGAGGGTTTAAATAAGCACACTAAAGGATATACATATACACTCTCTAAGTCAATAATTTTCAGCTATTTCCTTAATGGTTGATAATGTTTTTCAACAGAATATATAAAACAGAAGGCCAATACACAAGATACATAAAATCAGGCCTACAGTAATCTAACACAGTGTGCAGATCTAAAATACAAAGCTGGAGGTTCTGAATCTAACCACTTTGATCTATTTCCCCCTTTAACTCAAACTCTATAAACTATTTCCAAATAAATTCTGAAATAGTACCTTATAATCTTGAAGTCTGAGAAGCACAATTGAAAACTGGCACCATAGACCTCCATGTTAATAGACACATAGTAAGAGCTTAAAAATATTGACTTTATTTAGAGCCTCACTACTTTTAGAATAGTTTCAATAAAGAGCACAAGAAGAAATATTTTTTTCTCTAAATATGTTAAAGTAAAATGTAAAAAATAAATAAAGAATAAAAGTATAAGGGTAAAAATGAAAGAGGAAGAGGAAGAGAATGTGATTTGGAGGGACTTAGGGAGGAGAGAATAGGAGGTTAAAATAAGGAGTGACTGACTGAGAGGAGAGAGAAACCTAAACCTTTTTAACACTATAAAGTCAATAATGGAAAATAAGTGGTCTAGCTCTTAGAGACTCCTGGGATTGAAATCGGTCTTTGGGAAGCTCAATCTATTCCAAGCACAAATTCTTGGCATGGTCAATTATGTCAAGAAGACTTAATCAGTACATGTTCTAGAATAATGTAGAAGGATCACTCCAGGAGATTCTTGGGTTAGAAAAGAAAGGAATGGCTAGAGCTAAGCAGTCATATGTTTTCTTTAAGGCAGTTGCTAAGAGGAGGTCCTGTTTGGACAAATGTACATAGTTTTCCGTTTGGCATTTTAAAGAACTAACCTTTTTGTACATGTCAAACAAATGCAAGGATAAGTTGCCATTTGAGCATATCCCTGGAAATATGTGATAAAATAAACTGATCCAACCTAAACTTTTATTTCTGCCAATGAATGCAGCACATTGAGTGTGAAGAGCCAGGCAGAGGACAGCAAGTATTGACAGCGAGAATACTATTTTGGATTGTTTTTCCCTCGAGTCTTTGTTTTACATGACCAAATTAGAACAGGAATATTCAATTACAAATTGAATGCTAAAGAATCATTAGATAATTTTGCATGATTCAATAATTTCCTAGAGAGATTATTTCAAACGCTATGGACATTATATCAAACAGATTTCGGTAATTCAAAAGTAAAATAGATGGAGACATTTTATTGGGTTAAAATACATCTTATTCTAATTTAAGTATTTGCATGTCATATTTTGACTTAAGGGCTTAAGGCTTTTGTTAAATCATTGTCAATGTTGTAGAGCCTTGATTTTGGTCTAATCAGAGTCTTCTTTGGGCTTTGGACATTAAATGATATTGTTTTATTTAAATAATCAAAATTAATTTACTTAATAAAAACTTAAATATGTTTATCTGTAATCAATCTGTACTAGTTATTAAGAGCTTAATCTGTGATTAGTGTCATTCTAATTTTAGGGATTCAATGTAGAATGAAACAGACATGGTACCCTTTCATACACAAAACTCCTTTAATTTGAACACAACAATATGAATAATACACCAATAAGTTTGTTTAGATCAATTTCAAATCATTGAAATATCAAAAGGAAAATTTTTAAGTGTTAAGAACTGCATTACATGTTCATGGAGGCCACTCTAAGGAAGTTTAATTTGAGTGAACAAAGGGCCATCCAAAGAAAGATCTCAGTGAAGTTCAGACAGAGGGAACAGAACGCACAAAGATCACAGAGTAAGTGTGTGTTTGATGAGCTTGGGTGAAAACAAGAAGCCTTTGTTGCTGAAATATTGTGAGATACAAAGTGTGACAAGAAGAGTTAGAGAGATAAGCAAAGGGCAAAATTTTGGAGCTGTGATAATGTATTTATGTCTACTTCTAAATACAAAGAGTTTAGGTACATGAG
Source organism: Nannospalax galili (assembly GCF_000622305.1). Classification (NCBI taxonomy): domain Eukaryota; kingdom Metazoa; phylum Chordata; class Mammalia; order Rodentia; family Spalacidae; genus Nannospalax; species Nannospalax galili. The sequence continues at coordinate 8,854,655 of NW_008331140.1, read as the reverse complement.
ATTTAAGTAAAGCAAAGCAAGATCTTGCTTACAATTTTGAACAATGAAACTAAATTATTTGTGAAGAACAGCATGGATGGACAAAATAGAAGCATGAACAATCCTGAAAAGGATTCTGGTAGTCATGGAGATGATGTGAAATTTTAAAATGAGAGAATACTACCATTTTAGTCCATTTGATTGAGTTGCTATACCTGAATACATTAGATAGGTAACAAAAATAAAAGAAATTTACCTCACATAGTCCTAGAAACTGAGATGTCTAAAATCAAGATACTGACAGATTCTGTATCTAGTAGGGGTCCACATTCCAGTTCACAGATGATAAGGTGCAGGTCTGCTTTCATATGGTGATACAGGCAAATGATCTCTGTCAGGATTATTTCTAAACTTTTGTTTGGCATTAATAGAAAAATTTTAATTATACATAGTTTGCAGTATACTTTGATACATCTATACATTGTACAATAATTCAATCTGGCCAATCAGGCAACCAACCCACTTGCTCATTGTTTCTTTGCAGTGAGAACATTGAAAACCTAGGCAACATTGTTGTAGCATCTTGTTATTGCTTCTCAGTTACTTTTCTCATTGCTGTGATAAAATATTTGAAAGAAACAACTTAAGGAAGAACTCTTTTTGGTTCATGGTTTGAGGAGTTTCGGTCTATCATTGAAGAGAAAGCATAGTAACAGAAGCAGCTTTTATTGCAGTGGTGAGAGCATGAGGCAGCCAGTTAGTACATAGCATTGATCACAAAGCAAAGAGATTAGGACCAGGGCTTGATCAGATCCTTGGTGACCCATTTCCTCTATAGGGGCTTCATTTTCAAAAGTTCTCCAGCCTCTCAAAATAACACCACCAACTAGAGTCCATATGTTCATGTGTCTATGGGGCATTTTACAATGAAACCACAATAGCAATAATATCCCTGGTCATCATCCTGTTCAGCACATCACTAAAGCCAATTCCTGATGTCTTATTGAAACTTTGCACTTTTTGAGCAACATTTTCCCTTTCCCTATTCATTAACTTCCTGAGATTCTTCAACCCATCAACTCCAGCTGTCATTAACCCCTGTTTTAGTACATGTCTGTAATTTGATGTTCTTAGACTCCACAGATCATTAAGATCATACAGTAGTAGTATTTCTCTAGCTTGTTTCATTCAGCATGAACTTCTCTAGATTCATCAATGTCAATGCAAATGACAGAAAGTTATTTATAATTGTTGATTCCATCGTGTATGTACACCATATTCCCTTTGTCCATCTGCCTATGGACTCAGGTTATTTCCAGAATTTGGATATCACCAATAAAACTGCATAATCAGTAGAAAAAGCACAGACTTATTTAGATAAGAAAGGTATTCCCAGAATATTTTGGTATCAGTTCTGCTCTTTGTTATATGATAAACATATAACAAAGATGTCTTATATCTCACAAGGGAGGAAGAAATGGAAATGATTTAAATGAGGTAGTCGTTACTGAAGATAAATCTTGCTGGCATAATTTTGCTGTAGAAAATAGCCCCCAGTTAAAGCTCTTGTAAATTAACCCACTCCATTGCTTTCTGTTTCTCTGTATGTTCTGTTCACACTTTCAATTATAGTACATTTTCTCCAACTAATAATCTTTATTTTACAAATTTTAACTCAAAATGTTATTGTTTCTTGATCCTTATGGATCTTGTAATTTTCATACAGAAACTCAATCCAGACTTAAATAGCAAAAATAAAACATTGTTAAACAGCAGAATCCTAACAAAGAAAAGATAGTAATCATAAGTTTACATATTAGTAAATGGCATTTATTAGGAGGCAGTATGGTTGATGCAGTAGGATGCAGGATATTCTAGAATGCAACTGGAATTCCAGAATTCTGGATCTAGTTTTGACTCTAAGTATATCCTGTAAATCCTTAAGTACATTCTTGCTGTGAGCCTTAGTCTCTCCATTTGTAAAACGAAGGCGTTATAGGCTTAGTGATCTCTCAGACCTTTCTTTCATTTTACTCTCAAGAAATATGACATGTTTAATCTCCAGGTGAAGATTATGATTTTTAAGAAACTTATAAATGACCTTGAGTGAATTCTATAGGAATTTTAAGATGGACTCTATCTGATGGAGGAATGGGGAGGGGGTACTGTGAGTAAAATCATGCAAACATTACTACCAGGGGCATATTTATCCCCCTTAAAAGAACAAACTGTTTTCAAGCACTTTTGAAGCATGCATTTACATACAAATCCATTTACATACAAATTCCTGATGACAAATAATTCTCAATTCATTACACTAGCTCCCAGAGGCCCTCTACTTGGCAACACATTGTTAGTCTGGTTTGGGTTGCTGTAGCTCCTTGACTGTAATAAAATTGCCTTTCAAATATTCTATCATTTTTTTAATTAAAATTTTTTTAATTAAAAAAATTATTCAGGCCCCCAATTAGACTGAATTAGCAAGGTTTTGAGTTACCACATTTTTGTTCATTATGCTCTGCCAAGGCTCTTGCCACTGAATACCAATCTCCAGCTGCGCCCTGGCCTCTTCTCTAACCCAGTGAGTGGAGAAGCACTGTTGCTCCCTGGTTACCCACTGTGCCAGGGACAAGCACATGGATCTAATCGGAAAGGGCCTGCTCCTGCCCTCCTCTAATCTTTTCTTCCCTTGGTATCTATTAATCCTTCCTCTGTACCTTGGCTGACTTCATGGGAATCTTTTCCAGCCTTTTCTTTTTGTAAGTGTAACAGTTGGTTTGGGAGGAGCTTGGATAGACAGGGATAAGCAATATAGAAAACCACCATATTCCCAAAAGGCAATTGGAAAATTTCTAGTCCAGACTCTCAATATGCAATCCAAACATCACCTGCATCATTATGGCTTAAAATACTCACCTTAAATTCATATTTTTAGGAACACTTCTAAAACTATTGGATCAGAATATCTGGATGTTGCCAGAAAGTATACTTTTTACATGTTCCTCATGTGATTCTCTCTCTCTGTCTCTCTCTGTCTCTGTCTCTGTCTCTCTGTCTCTGTCTCTCTGTCTCTCTCTGTCTCTGTCTCTCTCTCTCTCTCTCTCTCTCTCTCTCTCTCTCTCTCTCTGTACTATTAAAATCACTGGGTATTAGAATCCCTGTCTCACCAGATGCAAAATGAACTATTATGGAATGGGGAGAAAGAGTACCAGGAACACTTCTGGGAGAGCCAGTCATACTGTTCATTAAGGCAGTGTAGTCTCAGGACTCAGACAATCAACAATCACTGTACATATGAGTCGCAATCACTTATGATAAATAATAATCGGTGAATACTTGCAAGACATCAAACATTTTAACTTCTCCAGCGTTGTTATTTTCACTGCTAACATGTGCCATTTAGAGAACTCCAACTTTTACCAGTTTTAACCTACTAAATTCTACCAATAACCTTGTGAAGGTGATACTATTATTCTTCTCATTTCCAGATGAGAAAATGAAACACCAAGAAAGAATTCAGGTTTCTTTCCTAGTGCTTAATACCTGGTAATGAACAGAGGTCTAGAAGAGGTGTCTCCCTTATGAAAAGGAACTCTGGAAAAGGCAGAACGAAGTTTGATTTGATTCTGATTCTGCCGCCCACCTCTCAATCTGGAATTTGTATAGAACAGGGAACTAGCTACAGTTGAACTGACATGATGATATGGAGGTCTTGGAATATGAAGACAAGGAAGATGTTGAGGACTATGGAAGGAAACTAATGTCTGAGGCCTAGTTGCCACCCTGGCCAACTTCAAAGTTTCAGTCTTGTGCACTGTGGTTCTCAAACTTTCTGTCTTATTCTCATTTCTTTTAGTTATTTTTTTTTCCTTTCATAAGAGAGGGTTCCACTATGTAGTTCTGACTGACCTGGAACATGCTATGTATAATAGGTTGACCTAGAACTCACAGAGATCCACCTCCCCAGCTCTGGGATTAAAGGTTTGCACCACCACGCCCAGCTCCATTCCCTTTAGTTTTATGACCACCTCAATTCAAAGTTTTCCACATATTAAAGCCTCTTGTACATAGTAAGAAGATTTGATATGCATGCTGGAAGCTCCTACACAGCTTAACTGAGAAGCTCTCTCCCCTTACCTATGTTCTCTTTTTTTCTCTTCTAGCTGCTTTTCCTTTCCTAGGTGCATAGAATTAATGTGACAAACTAACACAACTGAAGGTATTTGAGATATTGAAGGCATAATTTATTAACCTTTTACTATGTGTACATAAAAACAATTAATGATGGCAATTTTGAACATTGTTACAGACCCTGGCATAATTTTATTCCCAGATGGAGATTAAAGTACATTATACAGACACCAAAAAAAAAAGGACTATGAACACCTTATTTACCACAAAAAACATCTAAAACCAGTTCAAATTCACTAAACTTCAATTAGATAGAGACTATTTCACTCATGGCGGCAGACGATACAAACACAGTAAAGAAAGTAGGAACAAATAGGTACTCCTGCCATAGCTGGGCCTGATGAATCCATACCCTCCTGTGTCCCTACTAAAGAATCTGACAACTGTACAGGTCCTGTTGTCCCAAACTTCTAATGCGAAAAAGTCAGGGGAGCTTAGGGATTATATATCTTGCTGCTGTGTTTTCAGTTTATTTCCAGTCAGAGGCAACTTGTAAGAAAACCCAAATAGTAGGATACTGAAATATGTTGATTATTATCAACATAGACTAATAACATAGGCTAATACTATATGTTGACTTCCAAAATATTTAAAAATCCTCATATGACTCCCAACTGAAGTAAAATTTTGTTCCTTCTTTAATCACCATTGCTTAAACCAGCATCAATCATTCTTTCTTAAAGATTATATTCTTTTTATTTTATTGTAAGTTCTCTAATAAATGGAGTTGAAATAGTAATGTGATGATTAACTGGTGTGCATGTTCTTCTCTGATTAGGAATGTTTGAATAGGTTCTAGAAGCAAACACATCACAATCTATCAGGTTAAAAATAATTTCCTTTGTTCCAGTTGTGCATTAATGGTTGTTTCATTTTGTCATGAATTTTTGAAACTACTGACATTTGTATGTAGTTTGTGTACTTTATTGAATTTAATTAATTCATTTTGAGATGTTAAACAACCTTGCATTACAAGGACAAATATCAATGCTCATGGCATATAATCTTTCCTATATGTACCAAATTATATAAAATATTTTTCATGATGCCTTACATCTTTCATTAGGTACATATTGATCTATAAAGTTCCATTTGTCTGCATTTTATAATAGTATAATAGCTGATTCATACAATGAACTTCGATATATTCTATCTTCTTAAAATTTTTGCTATTTAATTGAACTTTGGTACTATTATTTCTTATTTAAATAACTGATAAATTTCAACAGTGAAGACATGTGAGTAAATGCCTATCATTGTGGGAAGATTACTAATTTCTAATTTAATTTTTCCAGGGCTGCCTGGAGAGATGGCTCAGCAGTTTAAAGGGCTTGCAGTTCTTACAGAAGGCTGGAATTTGGTTCTTAGCACCATGTAGAGTGGACACGTAATCACATGTGACTCCAGCTGCAGGGGATTTGATGCCTTCTTCTAGTTTCCACAGGCACCTGCATGCACTGGGAATATAAACGTGCACACACACACACACACACACACACACACACACACACACACACACTTGTATTTTATACCATACTTTATCTCTCTTTTGTTACACACACACACACACACACACACACACACACACACACACTTGAATATTTTCAACAACTTAATTTCTCATTTGTTGTATTTTTCCTCTGAACTTATATTTTAGTCTGTCTTATTAATTCACGGCTTAGTAGAAATTTGCACATTTAACAAAAGATCGAAATTTATGAACAAAAATGTTTTCAGAGTATTGACTTATAAAAATTTCATGTCATGAAAGATTAATGGTAAGTACCTCTTCTGGCATGCTTAATTCCTGTGATCTGTAACTTCTTTTTCACATGGCTAGTTTATGCATAGGTTCATCAATTTTTTCATCTTTTCAAATAATCATCTTTTCTCATTTCTCTCATATATAGTTTTTCGTTTTGCCAATTTCTTCTCTAATCTTCATTTTTTCCTCTGCTTTTAATTTTATTTGTTCTTCTTTTTTATAATTTTTTTAAATGGCAATGAATTTAATAATTTGAGATTTCTTCTTTATAATTTAGGCAATTAAAATACAGTTTGTACTTTTATATCTATTACATCCTCCCTAAATGATATAGCCTGTACATTATTTTCATTCAGATTAAAATTTTAATTTTCCTTAAGGTGTATTATTCTTGGAAGATTTCTTATGTATTTTATTGCTTATTAACCTCCCTCATTAATTCTTGAATATGTGCTGGTGTTTTGATATTATGAACCAAGAAACATTCAATCATGAATTTTTTATTCCTTTCTCATTGCTTAAAGTGGCATATTTTAAACCATACTCTTTTCTAGCCCCGCAGAGTAAACATCCAGCTGCCAACTGCCTTTGTTCACCCAGATGTCTCTTTAATATCTCAGGGTCAAATCATCTTGCCATTTTAATTTTAATGTAATATTTTACTAAAATTTTGAGAATTTCATAAAATGTATTTTGATCAGATTCACCACCCATTACTCACTCTAAGTTCTCCTGAATCCACCCTCCAACACTCTCCCTAACACTTCCCAAAATACTACACTCTTTTTTTCTTTTTAAAAATAATCTACCAAGTTCAATTTGTGCTGTCCATATACTTCTTGATGTGGAGCTATAAGGTGTAGTGTGGTTAAGTTACCAGCAACCACACCCTTAAAGAAAACTGACTCTCAATTCTCCCATCCCCCAGAAGCCATAGGTCCTCAGCTCAGGGCTAGGGGCTCATGAGCAATTCTTCTATCCAAGCTCGAATGTTGAATGGCTACATCTTGAGTAGGTCTTGTGCAGGCAATCACAGTTGCTGTGCCTTCATGAATGCAGAAGTCCTGTGATATCCTGAAGACACTTTCCCTCTGATCCTCCATGATCTCTGGCTCTTGCAAACTTTCCAGTCCTCTACCGTAAACCCTGGGGAGTGTGTGATGTAGATACCCTATTCGTGGCTGAGCACTCCACTGACAAATATTTCCTGATCAGTTTCTTGTTCACCTCCATCCACTGCACAAAAAAAAACTCTATGATGATGTGTAAGAGATGTACTGATCTATACATATAGAGATATGGATTTACAATGCAATTTGATATGTTCATTTGGCAAAATAATGTTAATATGTTTACACCAGAGACCTATGAACTCCCGAACCATTAGTTCTTTGCCAGATTTGCACTATCAGGGATCAGTTTCATTCTGTGGAGTGGGCCTTAAATCAAATCAGAAATTCCTTAGGAAACAATTTTTGTCCAAAAAAGCTTTTTAGAAACTTACTGTTCACAAATCATCAATGCAATACATTAGTAGAATGAGGAACAAAGAACAAATGGTAGTTTCAACAAATATAACAAAGGCATTAGACAAAATGTAACATGCTTTCATAATAAAAAATATCAATAAATTAGGCATAGGAGTAATGTACTTCACCATGATAATGATTATAGATGAAAAAAGGACAACTAACATCTTACTAGTGAAAATTCCTCTAAGACATTAAACAATAAAAACATGCTTAATCTTATGTCTTATAATCAACATTATATTAGAATTCCTAAATAGAGAAATCAAGAAAAAGAAATAAAATGCATCTAAGTTCAAAACGAAGAAGTGAAATTGTCTCTGTTTGTTCTTGCTATGTTCTTATACACAAAGATAAACTAAAGAAGCCTCAAGAAAACATAAATAAGATCTCCCACACCCTGTTCTGCCTCTAGCCCTGGGACAAGCCCATTTCTTCTCTTGGCACCCCAGACTTCTAGACTACCCTTCTGGCCCAGACCCCTGACCCCATTGTTTCCTGATTCTTGCTCCCAGACCAACCCAATTATTCAGCCTACTTCCCTACAAACCTCACATCCTGCACCCACCCCCAAGTTGCCTTTGCACACCTGAGACCAGCCTTCTTCCCCACCCCCAACCTCCCTGGGGTTCCTGAGGCCAGCCTCCTTCCCTGGTAAGTTTGACTCTGCCCACTGCTCTTGACTCCTCAACCTGATTCAATCCTGTTCTCCTTCTAGCCCTGGGCAAAGGTCCACTTTTCTTGGCACCCGAGACCTCTGGAATACCCTCTTGGTCCAAATTTCCCCACTGCTTCCTTATCCTCTGCACCCAGACCAACGCAATTTTTGTTTACTTCCCTAGAGACCTCAAAGTCTACCCCAACCCCAACTTGCCTTTACACACCTGAGACCAGGCCTCTTCCCTGGCTCCCTGCCCCCACAAGGCAATCCCCTCACAGCCAACTTCCTAGTGTCTCGATCAGGCAGACAGACCTTCTCAGTTAAGACTGACCAGTCTACTACTCAGCAAGAACTTGAAATACCCATCAATTTGTCTTCCATACCTAAACAAAAAGTAACTAAGCTACGTAAACAATATTAACAGAACCAAAATTAAATTAAACAAAAGCAGAGAAGTTCCTATTGCACATATAACTAAAAAATAAAATCCATATGTCCAAACAGTAATGGAAAAACACAAACAATATGAAAAACTAGGAAAATACGTCCCCAACAAAACCCAGGAGTCCTACAGAAGTGCACAGCATTGAGAACCACCATGTAGAATCCCAGGATGCAGAACTTAGAACAGAATTCATAAGCATGATCAAAGAACTTCAAAAACACACAAACAATTCAAAGAACTCAAAGAGGAAAGGCATAAACTTTTGATGGAATCTCAAGAATACGGAAATAGGAGGCTTAATGAAAATATCAAAAACAATTCTTAACTTGAAAAGCGAGTTTACTAAAGAGCTAGAAATAGTGAAGAAAGCCCAAATGGAAATTAACATGGAACTGAATAACTCAATAAATCAATTAGAAACAACAGGAGAAAGTCTCACAAGCAGAATGAATGAAATGGAAAATAGACTATCAAGACAGCAGAATACAGTTGAAGATCTGACTCCTTAAGCAAAGACTATGCAAAATTAAAAATAAACAATATTTAAAAACGTAGGAATGGAATAATTGGGAAATGTGGGACAACATGAAACAACCATATCTAAATATTACAGGCATACAGGAAGGAGAAGAAAATAAAACCAATGGCATTGAATGGATCTTCAATAGGATTATAGAAGAACACTTTCTTAAATTAAAGAAAGATATATCTATAGAGATTCAAGAAGCACAGAGAACACCATTAAGACATGATCAGAACAGAAAGTCCTCACAACCTGTCATAGAAACAGTATTAAATATACAGAACAAAGGGAGGGTACTGAAAGCTGCTAGAGAAAAACATCAAGCTACATATAAAGAAAAACCCATCAGAATTACTGCTTCCTTTTAAATGCAAACTATGAAAGCCACAAGAACAAAGTATTCCTACTTGTAAACAATCACAGATGCTAACCCCAAATACTTTATCGATCTATCAAGGTCTAAGGGGAACAGAAAATTTTCCATGATACAAATAGGCTGAAAGAATTCATGCGTTCCAAAGCAGCACTACAGAGAATACTTGAAACAACACAAAGGACCAAAGAAAGGAATGAGTATTCCCAAGAGGCTACAAAAAGAAAATAAAGGTATAATAAGAGAAACACAAAATAGGATAACAAACACAACAAAATTAAAACAACAGAATACAATGTACACCTTTCAGTAATAACCTAAATATTAATGGTCTCAAATCCCCTGTCAAAAGGACACAGGCTGGTGCAATGGATCAAGAAAGAAAACCCACTTTTTTGTTGTCTTCAAGAAACTCATCTCACTTTTAAGGAGAGACACTACCTTAGGGTGAAAGGAAGGAAAAAATATTCCAAGCAAATGGCCCTAAGAAGAAACCAGGTGTCACAATTTTAGTATCTGACAAAGTAGACTTCAAATTAAAACTCATCAGAAAAGATAAGGAGGGTTACTTCATTCTAATAAAAAGACAATCGACCAAGAAGATGTTACAGTCATGAACATTTATGTGCAAACTCTGGAGCAACAAATTCCATAAAATCAGTACTCCAGGACTATAAAACAAAGATTGGCATAAACTCAGTGACAGTGGACAGCTTTAATACCCCACTTTCTTCAATAGACCATTCAACTAGACAAAGACTAAACAGAGAGATACCTGAATTAAATGACATGCTACATGAAATGGACCTAACGGATATATACTGAACATTCTACCCAATCACAAAAGAATACACTTTCTACTCAGCAGCTCTTGAAACTTATTCTAAAACTGACCACATTCTGGGGCACAAAAAAAATCTCAACAAATACAAAAAATTGAAATAATTCCATGTCTTCTATCAGACCACAGTGCAATAAAGCTTATAATCAACAGCAAAAGAAGCTCTAACAACTACAGGAACTCATGGAGATTAAACAACACACTCCTGAATCATGAATGGGTCAAAGAAAAAATTAAGAAAGAAATAAAAGTATTCCTTGAATGCTCATTCACTGTTGGCAGGAATGTAAACTCATGAAACCACTATGGAAAGCAGTGTGGAGAACACTCAAACTAAAATGGATCATCAAAATGATCCAGTGATACCACTCCTTGGCATATACCAAAGGACTCAATGTACAATAGAGATACCTGTACATCCATTTTTGTTGGTGTTCTAGTCACAATAGCTAAGAAAGGGAAACAACCTAATGTCCCTCAACTAACAAATGGTTAATGAAAATGTGGTACATATACTCAATGGAGTTCTACTCAGCAGCAAGAAAAGATGAAATTATGAAATTCGTGGTTAACTTGATGAAGCTAGAGAGTGAAGTAACAGAAATGCAGAAAAGCAAGCAACATATGTTCCTCCTCATTTGTGAATTGTAGCACCGATCCCTTACATGTGAGTATAAAAATTCTGGTGTAACACTAGGACCCAGGTAAAGGCAAAGGCTACGTGGAGGTAAAGGACAAGAAACATCCAGAAAGGGAGACAGTAGGGAATAGATGTTACCTGAAGGAGGTGGAAAAAGTGGGAGTAATTCACAGTGAGGAGAGGAGGGATGGACATGCAAGGGATCACAGTGGGGCGGGGGCGGGAATCAAGAGAAGAAATATGGCAGAAGTCAGGAGGTATTGAGGGGAGAGTGGGGAAAATGGTGGTACTGTGACTAGGGAGGGAGGGATGGAGGAGGGAAGCCGAATGGGAAGAAAAAGAGTGGAGATGAGTTAATCTTGGGGATTAGGAAACCTAGAGGGAAAAGTAATGCCCTAGAAACCCTATGAGAAATTCACACAGAGTTTCTGAACATTAATGCATATTTATACCTAGGAGCTGCCTGGCAGGGAACTTAGTGCCAGATAGAAGAGAACTGCCTTAGAATGACAAGGATGCCTATCAGCACTCATCAAAGAAGCTCCTTTTTGCAACAGATGGAGGCTACTGCAAAGTTGCACATCTGGTCAGGTACAAAGAACATATGCCTGAGAGATGCCCCAGTACTAGGTGACATATCTGCAGTCTAATCTCTAAAGCTAAGGCTCATGGAACATACCAGAATCAGGGGTAGAGAGAGGGCTAATGCACCCCTCAACTCTCACCACTGAGGTTTCCATGTACATCACAGTGCAATGCACACAGAAGGCCACAACTGGCCAAGTTTTAGAGAATAAGAAAATGTAGAGTGTAGAACGGGAATCCTACATGGAACTTCACCCACCCATGGCTCAGGGACCATTTCTCGGAAGAGGAGGCAGAAAGATTGTAAGAACCAGGGCTGGTTCATAAACACAGGGAAGTGGAGGCCTCTAGGTTACTGGAGGCTTGCTCATGGAATCCTGTGGCAGCAGTGGCATTGAGCATGAGACCCATGTCAGATCAAAGAAACAAGGGCCCAAAGAGGAGATGAGAAATAGGTAGCGGACCAGCACTAGACTGAGAACTATTTGAGACTGATTGTTGCTGGGTGAGGGAGATTATGACTTACATATGACCACTGGATGGGCTTACTAGACTCCAGTGGACACATTTACACTGAAGGACATTTGGGTACAAACACCTGAATGAATAAGACTTAGCATGTATGAGAGAATGCATATTGTTCAGTGAGGGTATAGGGGGAGGCATGGATGGGGAAGGGGGCCTGGATTTCAATGGGAAATGTATGAAATTTTAAAAGCTCAATAAAAACTATAAATAAAATAAAATAAAATAAATAAAAAAACAATAAATAATAAAATATTCAATATTCTGAGGACACAAAAATCCATAGCATCTCTTTAGACAATGAGCTTTCTTAAGAGGAAAATAATCAATAATATCATTTGTAGTATTGCAAATATCAATTACCAATTTCAACAGTGGTGATTGGTGTTCACTTAACATTATAAAGCTTTGATAAAAAAACATTGAAGAAGACACAAAAGAAAAAAAAATCTTACATGCACATATGTTGGAAGAATTAATCTTTTTAGGGTTTGTGTGGTTTATGTGTGTACATGTTTTTGCATGTTCATACATGTGTAGAGACTCAGAATTAATATTGGATGTCTTTCTCATTACTCACAACCTGATTTTTAAAGATGGAGTCTCTCACTAAACCTTGTGCCCACTAATTCAGGTAGGCTGAATGGTCAGTGAGCTCCAGGGATCCATTTTCTCTACTTCCTCAGCACTTGGATTAAAGGAATGCACCACTACCACATCAGTTTTTATGTGGATATTGGGAATCTGAACTAAGATTCCCATATTTCCAAGGCAAGTGCTTTACTGACTGAGACATCTTTCCAGCCCCATTCATCTTTTTCTAAGCGCCCATACTGCCCAAACCAGTTTACAGATTCAATATAACCTCTACCAAAATTTTAATTTTATACTTCCCAAAAGTATAAAAGGAGGGGAAAAGTAAATATGGTATAACAAGTTGTCCCCCAAAAACAAATCAATATTGCGTAAAAGGAACATATAAGTAGGCCTCATGCCACTTCACTTCAAAATATATTATAGTTCAATAATAATCAAAACAACATGTTTCTTTCTTGTGCTCTCTCTCTCTCTCCCTCTCTCTCTCTCTCTCTCTCTCTCTCTCGTGTGTGTGTGTGTGTGTGTGTGTGTGTGTGTGTTTGTGTTTGTGTGTATCTGAGTGAAAGCATGCACATGCCACAGCATGTGTGTGGAAGTCTGAGGAGACTTGGTAAATGGTCTTTGCCTTGCACATTGTCTAGGCACAGCCTCTTTGTTATTCACTGCTGCATATCCCAGCCTATCTTACAAAGGAGTTTTTGGGGGGACAGGGGTTTTCTCCATCTCCACTTGGAATTTTTATGAATGGGTAATGGGATTTATGAGGCATGCTACTAAACCAGAATTTGTAGTTCTAGGGATCTTAACTCAGGTCTTCATTCTTGTGTGGCAAATGCTTCACCCACTGAACTATCTTCCTAGCCCTGTATCTTGGATTATTTTTAAATTAACTTTCTGTGTTATATACATGAATATTGTATTTCCACCCCTCTCTCTCCACTCTCTCAATATCATGATTTCTTCTTTAATTATTAATGTTGCATACATATGTCTGTCTATATAATTAACCTAGTGAGTCCTTTTAGTGATGCTTGTGTGTAAATATGTTTAGGACTGACCAGTTGTGATTGGATCATGTATCTGGGAGGTAGTCCCTAGAGAAAACTGATTCTTCCTCTCTTAGTAGCTATTTATTGTCTGTAGCTTTTCAACTAAATACGGTACAATCTTATGAAATTTCCCCCATCCAAGTTAGCGCGTCAGCTGGTTTTTTTATGTAGATCTTCTTTAGACAACCATATTGTTGATATTTTTACAGGCACAGTTTTCCTGAGATGACTGGAAGATGGTATGTACAAGCAGGCATCTTGCTTCTCTGGCACTTACAATCTTTCCACCCCCTCCTCAGCAATGTTACCCGAGTGTTAGGCATAGGGGGTGCAGTTTAGATTTATCGATTGGAAGTAGGCACCATAAGGTCAATTATTCTCTGCATTTTGAACAGTTGTATGTCTTGGTACCTGTATCTCTCTGTTGCAAAATGAAGCTTCTTTTATGAGATGTAAGAGCTATACTTACCTGTGGGTTTAAATAATTTTTAGAATACAGTTAGAAACTGTATTGGTATAGGAAAATGACAGTGGTAGATTTTCCTCTGTGGTCTATTACCTCTCCAGCCATGGGTAATTTGGCTAGATTACAGTACTAAGCATGGATTCCCTCTTACTGAATGGGCCTTAAGTCCAATTAGCTGTCTTTATAACTCCAAGGTAAAAGTGTCACTATTTCACCGTTAGGACTATCTTACTGAATCATTCATTGTTATGGTTCATAGGATTCACAACTGGGTAGGACAATTGATTGGTTTTCATCCTCCGCAATTTGCATAGCACTTTCTGATACAATGAGAGCTGTTCCTTAGGGAGGAATGTGTTTATAAAATATTTTTCCTTATGATTTTCAAGCATCTTTGGTGCTATTTATCCCTCATTCTTCCACCACCCCCTGTATTATTCTTCCGCCCTTCTCCCCAGTTAAAACCCTCCCATGCTTCCTATTTTCCCACTGATGCCACCTGTGTCCTATCTGCACCCTTTCTAGAGCACTAGGCTGACCATAGTCTCTTTCTACTTTCTTGACTTTTGTGGTTACTGAATGTGTTATCCTCACTTCTAAAGATTCAGGGCTAGGGTTCAAAAATAAGAACAAGCATAGGCATTTCACTTTCTGGGTCTGAGCTATATCACCCAGAATAATGATTTCCAGTTCCATCCATCTATCTGAAAATTTCAAGATTTCATTTTTCTTTACATTTGACTAGAAATACATCATCCATATGTATCACATTTTTGTCCATTAATCTGTTAAAGTACATAGATTGTTTCCATTTCCTAGCTATTATGAAAAGTGTGCCAATGAACATGAATGAACAAGTATCTCTGTAATAGGACTCTGAATCCTTTAGCTATATGCCAAGGAATGTTATAGATGGGAAGATCTACTTTTAAATTTTTAAAGATTTTTTTCACACTGATGGCTGAAGAGATGGCTCAGCGGTTAAGAACACGGGCTGTTCTTGCAGAAGACCCGGGTTCCAATCCCAGCACCCACATGGCAGCTAACAACTGTCCATAACTCCAGTTCCAGGGGATCCGACAGCCTCTTTTGTCCTCCACAGGCATTGCATGACATGGGTGCACTTACCTACACGCAGGCAATACACACATACACATAAAATAAAAATAATAAAATATTTTTTAAAAAAAGACTTTTTCACAACTGGCTATATCAGTTTGCAGTCCCACCAGCAATGAATGTGTGTGTCTGTGTGTGTGTGTCTCTGTGTGTGTGTGTGTGTGTGTGTGTGAGAGAGAGAGAGAGAGAGAGAGAGAGAGAGACAGAGACAGAGAGAGAGAGAGAGACAGAGACAGAGACAGAGACAGAGACAGAGAAACAGAAAGAGAGACAAAGACAGAGAAAGTTCCTTTTTCCCTGCATCTCTACATCCTTGCCAATAATTGTTATCAGTTCTTTTCTTTCTTTTATTTTTCTTTTGACAAAGGGTCCCACTATGTAGCCCTGACTGATATGGCCTGGAAACTGCTATGCAGACCATAGCGCTCTCAAACTCATGGAGATCTTCCCGCATTTGCCTCTGGAGTTCTGAGATTAAAGGCATGTGCCATTAAGCTTGGTGACAGTTTCATTTTTAATTTTAGTCATTTTGACTGTGGTAAGATGGAATCCCAAAGTACTTTTAATATGAATTTCTCTGATTTATTAGGATGTAGAATACTTTTATAGATATTTCTTACTCATTTTTTTTCTTTCAAGAAGTTTCTGTTCAGATCTTTAGCTCATTTTTTAATTGCATCATTTGCTTTCTTGATTCTTTGTTTGTTGAATTCTTTGTATATTCTGGGTATTAATTCTCTTATAGAAAAGAAGCCACATAGTTCAATGGAACACAAGAAAGATTGTAAATATAAATTTGTGCGTTTACAGCTTATTTTTGACAAAATACCAAGAACATTCAATGTAGAAAGTATTCTCATCAATACTACTGGGTAAACTAGATACTCATATATACAGGAAAGAAAACAGACCCTTGTCTAACCCTGTGCTGGATAGCTTTAGGTGTCAAGTTGACACACTTTGGTAGAGGCAGCCTCATTTGGGGAATTTCCTCCATTTGACTAGTCTGTGGCGATGTCAGTGGGGAATTTTCTTCGTTGTTGAGTGATGTGGGAGGGCCCAGCCCACTGTGGATAATGCCAACCCTGGGCAGGTTATTTTGTATTGTATAAGAAAGCAGCCTGAACATGGGCCAGGAGAGCAAGCCAGTAAGCAGTGTTCCTTCATGGCTTGTGTTCAGCTGCTGCCTCCATGTTCTTGCCCCAAGTTCCTACCTTGGGTGTCCTGATGAACTGTGACTAGGGATATGTAAGCCAAATAAACAATTTCCTCCCTACACTGGTATTGGTCAGTGTTTTGACACAGCAATCAAAACGGAACTAGAACAAATACTATATAAAAGTTCAATAGAAATAAATATTAAAAAATAAAATTAATTAAATAAAATGATTCTATTATTAAGAAATCAATTCATCATTCATTAAATACTTAAACATAAGCACTGATAAGATATTAGACAAAATACAAATTAAAAGCCCTGCAACATTGACTTAGGCAATTTTTTTAAAATATGATCCCCAAAGCAAAAGAATCCAAAGAAGTAACAGATATATGTGACAAAAGCCAAAGGTTTTGAGTGTACTACTCCATTGTCAGTATTCATACACCTTTTTAAGGCAACAAGCTCTGTGTATCTAGATACCCTCCAGGTTAGGCAGTTGAAACTGGGGCTAATGCTGTATGAGCTGTATTTTAGGTTACTATAGTGTGTGTTTTTAATTTGTTGAAGAATTAATGATATACAATAAACAGCAAAAATTTGAAATGTAGATTGGACACATATATTTGTGCATACACATTAAACAATTAACAATCAAAATAACAAACATCCTTCACCTCTCAAAAATAGGATTTAATGGAGATTCTAAAGGTTGCTTTGACTCCCAGTGGCCTTATATATGGAATTTACACAGCCTCTAAAGTGTTACATCACTGATCTAATCTCATTCTTATGTGTCGGTATCCATCTATGGTAAGCATATGCTTGCCGAATTATTAGGTGGTTTTGTGATGAAGTGATTCAACTTAAATAAGATAGAAGGCAAGTAGAAATTATTGGAGTAAATGGAGCTCCAAAAAATAGAGAGGGAAACCCAGGAAAGTGGTTGGGCTGTAGTTGTGTATTAGGTCACATCCCAACTTCAAGGATGAAAGACTTGTTTTGGTCCACAGTTTCGGAGACTTAAGCCTTGATCACTTGGATCTGCTATTTCAGGCCATACAGTTAAAGATAACATAGTGGGGAGGTCATGGTAAAGCAAAACTCTTCATTTCCTAGCATCTAGGATGCAAATGGAGAGAACTCACTTTTATAACAACAGCTCTCTTGAAACTGATTAATGCATGACACGATAAATGGATCAATTCATTCATAAGATAAAACCCTCATGATATAATTATCTACCAAAGGACTATCTCTATACATGTCAGCATTGTACATCAAGCCTTTAACACCTGAGATTTTGGTGGATATTTAAGATCCAGAGCACACTGTATTGCATAGTGGTTATGAAATATGTTAACTTATCTTCAGTTAACTAAGGCAGAAAAGTCTATTTCAAGTGCACAAATTAAATTTGGATATGCTTCAAAACAATACTAAAAAAGAACACAAAGGATGTAAACCTTTTTTGAGTTGAGCTGATGCTCATCACAAAAAGCACCAGTAACAGTTTGATGCCAGCACAGAAAGATGGGTTTGGTGATGGATTACATTAAAAGCTTACTGCTGACATGTGAATTGCATGATCATTGCAAAAAAGGGAACTCTGTCACACCATCAGCATGCCCTATATAAGCTCCTTCTTTATAGAAAATTGGATGACAGTCTCCCAATACAAATATATCAACCTGTGATTCAGCAATACCACTCTGGGGCATAAAAGGAAAATGAAATTACTATTTTAAGAGATACTTGAACTCTATGCTTGCTGCATCATTATTTGCAATAGTAAAAATGTGGAGTCAACTTAAGTATCCACTTAGATGGATGGATGAAGACAATATAGTAATATTCATGATTCAACACTGGAAAGAAGGAAGCACTTCCATCTACATTATCATGGGTGAGCTTGGAGGATATTACTTATTTTCATATGCTTGAGTCCCAATAGAACTAGTGCTAAATGCTTTGCAGTCTAGGTGTAAAAAATATGTAAAAATGTACATGATATTTACCCATTATTTTTCATTTATTTCTTTATTGCAATTAGATACATGTGAAGAATATACTGTGATTATATCTATCACCATTGTCCTCTCTCATCGCTCTCCCTCCCTTAATGACTCCCTTCTTCCCAATCAGACCTTCTTTAACCACCATTGCTGTGTGTGTATGTATGTCTATGCAGGTCTTGAGCAAGAATAACAAATGATGCCTGTTCATGATTTTAAGAGCCTTGTCATATCCGAAAGAAAGAATTTCACAATACTATTATCTGACTCTCATAATCTTTCCACCCACTCTTCCATGATTTTCCCCTGGGCCTTGTAGGCTGTGATATAGATGTTCCATTTATGGCTGAGCACTTAATAGTCATTTATTTTTAGCACATTGACCAGTTATAAGTCTTTGTATTAACCATCATGGACCACAAATAGAAGCTTCTTGAATAAAGAAGCACAAATCTATGCTTATCAACCTAAATGTTTAGGGAACAATTTGGCTGTGTGTCCATTTAGCAATGCATTATTAGTACCTTTTCCTTAGGGTCTATGACCTCCCAATCCATAGTCTTTTGAACAGGTTTACAGGGTTCACTACTATGGAGCAGGTGTAAAATCCAATCAGAAGGCACCTGGTTGCCCCCATAACAGTCAGAGCATTATTGCACCAGTGGGCACATCTTGCTTAGCATGCCATCAATAAAGCATGCTTGGTTCAGTGCTGTGTAAGACCATTGACTTTTTCAACCCCACAGCTATATAACACCATCGAGCACTATGAAAGACAGAAGAATTTCCCAAGTCAGTCTGAGATTGATTTCTCTGTTTTCTGCAACCAAAATGTGTGATGTCCTCAGCAGCAGAGTTTACCGTCTACATGTGGTGGGTAACACAGAGCAATGGCAATTATCTTTATAGTTCTGGAAGTTTCTGGGGCTCAGTATTCCACACTTGGTACTGGGGTTTCGTTTAGAAACTCATAGACTCTGTGAACAGAATTATCAATTCATGCATGGAACCTGTATTCAAATTCTTTTTCCAAGTTATATTTTCAGTTAATTTATACAGTAGTAAGTTTCCATTCTTTTTCTCTACACCCTTAGTTTTGATTCACCTACGTCCATGTGACTCCTATCCCTCTGTTCCCATCCCATTTAAGGTTTTCCACATCTAGTATTCTCCCCTTTACTTTCATGTCTTATGTGTTTTGTTCTTCCCACCCACCCACAGAGACTTTCCTTCCCATAAACACCTCTCATGTGTCCTTTAATGTTTCCTTTCCTCTTTAAGTTCTCATTCCAAGTTAAACATATAAATCTAAAATTTTCAAAGTTCCCATCCACATATAAGAAAGAATATAGGATATTCGTCTTTCTGGGCATGAGCTATCTCACATTTTATTAAGTGTTTGGTTGAGAATATTTTTTATGATTCTTGTTGTTTTGCATAAGGTAATACCAAATGATTATGAACCTATAAGAAGTACAAAATACATTAGAAAACAGAGTTGGGACTGGAGAGATAGTGTAGCGGTTAAGAGCACTAGCTACTATTGTAGAGGACTTGGGTTCACTTCTCAGCTCCCACATGTCCATTAACAACTATCCTTAACTCCAGTTTAGGGACTCTTACACCCTCCCCCAGCCTCCATGGGAATTGCAGACATGGGTGTAGGCAAAACACTCATAGAGATAAAATAAAAATAAATCCAAAAAATTAAAAAGAAATAGCCATGACATACACTCTGATTTCCTTTTTCCAAATAAAATTATAGGTTTTATTCAGCAATTTCTGTAATTCCCTATCAGTTTTTCAGATGCTACATATCTGTGAATCAGAGAAGCTAAAATGTCCAAAACAGGCAAAACTGTATCTTACAATGTACTATTTCATTGAAGATGACAATGACACTGGATGATGATCTTGCAGTTTGTTGGTATGAAGTAGTGAAAATCGTCTATTGCTATCGGATACCCTATAAAATTTGGGTTAAATACAGATTTCTTAGAAAACTTCAGGGATTATGACACTCATGGTCTGATAGAATTCACTTACCCACATTGTACAAGCAATAAAGTCATATCATTACATAATTAAAGTTTATAATTATACTTTTAAATTTTGTATGAATCCCTAACTTTCTCCACTGTGAGTCTGTTGTTCATATGTCCATGATTCCCAAGATCCATATATTATCTTTTAAAAATAGAAGGTAAAATATTTTTGTTTCTGTTTCCTAGTAAAATGCATACTACACAATAAATATCCAAATAATAGTTCTTAAAAGTAAACAAAATAGCCATTTTTTAATAAAACTTAAAAGTGGACCATCCAACTAGATGAAGAAGACAAATTTTATTTTTATTGTGCTTTTAAAATTTCATACAGTATTTCCCACTCACATCTGGATCCCCTCCCCTGCCCATTCCTCCTCCCCTCCCCCTACCGAACCCTATGCACCCTGCCATACATGGTGAGTCCTATTCATTCAGGTGTTTGTACCCAAATGTCCTTGAGTGTAAATGTGCCCACTGGAGTCTAGTCAACCCATCAAGTGGTCATATGTAGGTCATACTCTCCCTCACCCACCAGCAACCAGTCTCAAACTTAAGTTCTAAGTACAAGGCACTGTTCTAATCAGTTTAGATGAGATGAACAATCCACTTAATCTCTTTATAAAACAAAGAAATAATTAAGAGATAGATAGCCCACATTTGAAATCACTGAATAGCAGAAAATTCAAATATCTCACCTCAAATTCCTAGTGCATGTATTATGATAAATGAGTAAATCTCAAGCAAAGACTATAAGTGCCAGTGTTTAATTTAGAAAAGTAAAATTCTACGGTAAGGCTCTTTAGCATTTGAGGACTAGATCAGTCATTCATTAATAACACTTTCAGTAGCCTGGGACCTCATTCTAACTTATGTGTTGGAAACCAAAGAGAATTATAATATAACAACAATTTGCCTGATTCAGGTAATGGTGTCCTAGAAAATGTTAAATAGTAAGGGTAAAGCATGTGATTATAGAAAAAAGAAAATTAAGTGACTGCACTACACATTTGAATAACAACATCTTCCCACCATCCAGGAGTTCTGAAATTCAGTCATTATTTTTACTAGCTAGTTGCTTTTGAATTTCCATATTTTTGAATTTGATATGGGGGACTTCTACATATAATACAAATCATCTGACTATGCTCACATAGGGGAAAGATTTAAGGCAAGTATTTATAGCCACAGATGTCTATTGGCTCCCTTTTACTATCCAATTCCCCTGTAATCCACTCTCTCTACCCAGTTCATATTTTTTTTTTCTCGCATGCTTCCTGTCACTCTTTCCCTTACTCCTTGCTCTCAAACTACTCTGTTATCTTTGTTGATCTTTGAGAAAGTTAGGTTCTTTCAACATCCCTTCAGAAGAAAAGAGATTGTTTTTCTGCTGTATAGGATAGAATCATTAGCAGGAGACATTACAGACATAGTTACAGTTCATCTTTTCTCCTTCATAGGATAGTAGTACAAGAAAATACTGCAGAGCAAGGCCATATTTACATTGATTCCAAAAGCATCACTATATTACCTGGGCTCTTACTTGGCTCTGGAATACAGTAGAGATATAACATTTGTAAATTTATTTAATATCATTGTGCCTCAGCGGCCTCATTGATTCTTATGATGGAACTAACAGTGTCTGTTGCATAATGTTTTGATTATACAAAAAGACAGCAAACAAAAAGAGTTTAGTACAGTACTGGGTTAATAGAAATCCATTTCAATACTAAATATTATTTTTATAGTTTTCATTGTTATTGCTTTATTTCTATATTTATTTTGGTACTAGGGATTGGACCCAGGGCATCATTCATGCTCTACTACTGAGCAGCATGTTTAGTCATCTACTACTTTAAAAGATCAAATTCAACAGCATATTTTATACAGTACATATCGTATTGCCTAGTGCCTAACAAATTATTTGACATAAATTGCATTACATCTCTTTTTTTAATATTTATTTTAATTTTATGTGTATGAGTGTATTGCCTGCATGTAGGTAAGTGCACCTATGTCGTGCAATGTGCGCAGAGGACAGAAGAGGCTGTCAGGTCCCCTGGAACTGGAGTTAAGGACAGTTGTTAGCTGCCATGTTGGTGCTGAGATTCAAACCCGGGTCTTCTGCAAGAACGAACAGTGTTCCTAACAGCTGAGCCATGTCTCCCGCCCTGTATCAGTTATTTTTTCATAATTAATTATACAAAGTTCTGTGTTTGATTATGACATTTCATATATGCATAGAGCATTCCTTGCCCCCTCCATCATCTATTACCTTCTCTCATCCCCTTAGCAAATCATTAAAATAATCCTATCATTTAATACTCATCTCCTCAGTTTTAAGTGAGAAAAAGTTGCAAAAATGTTGATTAACAAAGGAAGTTAGACATCTGGAAGCAAACACAACTGAGAAATAAAATTGCTACAGTAATATAATAAGTTGTAGATAAATGTTAATTCTGTTGAAGTATCCCTTATTCATCTGATATGTTGGTTAGAACATGTGATCTAAAGTCAAATCACTTTTTTCATATCTCATCTTCATCACTTACAATAAGTTTAAATTTACTTAATCTTTCTGAGCCTCCGTTTCTTCATCTGTGAAGTAGGGACAAGTATGTTTCTGCTTTATAGAGTTAAGAGTATAATTTTAAGTGTTTTCTCATAATGTGAATATTACAAAAGATAGTAAATAAAAAGGGTATAGTACAGTACTGGGTTCATAGAAATCCTTCTTTTAATACTAAATATTATTTTATAATAATTACCATTATTTCTTTATTTATATGTTTATTGTGTACTGGGGAATGGACCCAGAACATCCCATGCTAGACAGGTGCTCTATTAATGAGCTGCATATTCAGCTTACTATTATTACTAAGAATGGTCAAACGCAGCAGCATATTTTATACAGTATACGTAAGTGAAACTGGGACATGTGTGTTTCTGCTTTACAGGGTTAAGAGTATGATTATATATGTAAAATGGCTAGTACAGGACCAAACACATAGAACATGTTCTGGAAAAGTTAGCTATATTTATTATTATGAAGAAAATGTATAACCCCATGTCCTATGGTTTTCATAAGAAATTATCTTTTTACACATATTTTCTCAGTTAAAAATTTAACATGCTGACATTGGAAATAAAGTTAACACACTTGGCCCACCCAAAGCAAAACATGTGCTTTTAATGTTTTTCCTTGAATGGTAGCAATAGATTTGCAGGAAATTACCCCCACTGCCTCATGTAGTATTCTGAATAAGGTCTCCTTTAAACAGATGGCAAGTCAGCATCAAGGCAACCTTATTTACTTTCCAAACATTTGACCTCCTGAATGAAATATTTCTAGATTATCTTAGCAAACTATGGTTCCAAAAATAAAATTCTAGTCATTCCAACTGATTTAATCCTTCTGTTTTTGGGATCATTCCTTTAAATTCATACTCTCAATAAATTTTACCTTTCATTGATGATAGTTTTCATGAGTGATATACCTGTATTGAAGAGAAAGTGGAACAATGTGCAGTCAATCAGCAATCCTGTGTACGAGGAAAATAATTTTCACTGTTATGGTAAGTAATACATAGGAAATTCCCAGTTTTTTGTATCTATTCGTATCCTGCACAATTAGTAGGGAAAAATGGTTCATAAAATAATGATAAGTACATTAATGATCGAATTTCTCTCAACAACAAAGTAATAGTCAATAAAATGTCTAGTTAAACAACTCCTGACTACATTCTTTTTTAGTTATGTATTAAACATGGTCCCGTGGACAAAAACTAAACCTTGTGGTCACTTTTACCACTAAATAAGAAACAGATTTCTAATTCTTTTCTATTCTTCTTCTAAGTATCATACATGCATGGAATAATTCTCATTAAAATGCAAGCAGCATGCAATTAAAATTCTTCATTTACATGATTCCATGTTCCTTATAATCTATGCTCATTAATGTAGTGAGCACCTTCAAAATTTAGAACGTTATGCACAGCCTAAACATGCCATTTATTATGACTTTCACTAGATATGTAAAAGTATAAATAAGTGAGAAGGAGAAAGAAAAGGACAAATGATTTGAGTTGCATTTTACAAGATTTATAGGGAAAATAAGCACAATTCCTAATGACGATTCATTAGAAAAAGTTATAGACTTTCTGCTTTGAGAAATCCACATTTGATAAATGACTTTGAAAATAAATAAACTCATTTAAAACATTAGAGTTTATTGAACTATTTATAATTAAATTCATAAAGTAAGGTAAATGGGACTTTATTTTGAACTTTTAAAATAATTATTTTGTATCTTAAATACTTTAAATTATTATTGTCATTATAGTTTTCCCTTTGTAACCACAAAATGACTTACTGAGCATTTCTTTAGGGGCCATCTTTCAGTTTATAAATAGACCCTTTAACGCTTCTGGGCCTTAACACATGAACAGTTTGTATCTGTAGTATATATAATCTTCACTGTTACATGACTATGAAACCACTTTCTAACCACTGTGTTTACTATTCCAGTAGTAAAGAAATAAATTGACAACAAAAAATAATCACATCAACCATCTGTAAGTAGAAATCCTGAAGATTTGGGAGACAAAAATCATGAAATATCAAGAAAAATGAAATGTTAATTAGACCTTAGATATAGTTTTCATATGTTATACTTAAATGAATTTCAGAAGGTCAAGAAAGAGAAAAACAGGTATGTGCTGTGTGGCTGAACACATGCTAACAAAAAAATGGGGAAATACGCACATTTAAAATGGTTTTTACTTTGTTGATTTTCGTTGTTGGTGGTGGTTTTTTATATTTGAAACAAAATCTCATTTAGCAGCCATGATGTGTCAAGAATTTGCTGTATAGCTGAAGCTGGCCTAAAAATTCATGGGAATCCTTCTTTTTGAACATCACAATTGTTTGTGTTATTGGAATGAGCCATCATACCTGCTTAAAATCTCCTTCCATATGAATGCTGAAAAGTTTTTTTAAATATTTATTTATATGACAACTATGTATATTTATGCGGTTCAATGTGATATTTTGATATGTTTTTTTAAAGATTAAATCAAGCTTACTGATATATCTATCATCTTACCAATTTCTTTTTTTCTCAGGAATATTAAGAATCTATTTTTAAGGAATTTGGGTTTGAATGTTTTGCCTTTTCCACTAAGAACACAAATCAAACAATAGATTTGTAATGTTTATGCTTAGATAGAAGGCATTGATATTCTAGTTTAGATGCATTTTGAAACTTTTAAAATAAATACATGTGGATATGATGCAAACTAATTCTATGTGTATACTTCTTAACCAATTTATTCAGTTTACAGCTCGCTAGAAATTATACCAATCTTTTGGTTAAGAGATCATAGTCGAATTTGGACCAAGTCTTGCCCTTTTCTAAATAGAGCAACAGCTAAAGCCTTTCTTTACAAAAATTATGAATACATTCTTAGTCCAATTGTCTCCCTTCAGCACACTGAACAAAATAATCAGGTACATGGTGAGTCCCACCTCTTTCATGCCCAGAGAAAAAGGATCTAGAGAAGCAAACCTGAGCATTATTTTTGTAAGGCAATCAACATTCTTCAAAACTACACAGCTCTCATTTGATGTGCTTAATAGTTAAAGAACAAGACATGTGGAGAAACTATAAACTTAGTAGCACAAAGTAGCAAAGTAATGACCATTAAGTGGTTGTATAAATGTTGTGTGACTTATCAAGCATGGAAATACTTAGCATAAGGAGATGAAAGGAAGTTAAAATAAGTCAAGAACAGACTACATGATAAATACTCTGCTATGTGCATATATATATATATATACATATATATGTATGTGTATGTGTGTGTGTTTCTACTCTCAAGCATGCTCACATCAACCAAAGATTATTTGTTATATCAACCTCACTCATCTTTCATATGAACAAACAATCTAGGTAGGTTGTGTTCCAAGGCCACAAACATAAAATATGATAGACACTAAGAACAAACCTTGTAAAATATCCTACTTTTCAGCTAAGAGAGATGGAAGTAAGTAGATAGACATAATTTAGTGCTCCCAATAAGAAGTGACTTTCCTGCTTCTATTAGGAGTTCTTGATCATCATCTACCACTGAGTTGTTGAGTACCTTTCCTTCAGTAAACAAAACATGATCAATACTAAAAGTGTCAGGTAGGAAATTATTATTTTTATAGATATAATATAGACAGAGATGTTTATTTGTACATATACATAAGTCCTTCAGTATATAAGCACAGAAAGTTGTAAGAAAAAAATTGATTCACTTTATTATCAGCACTGTCAGCCAAAATTGATGTTATCTAATGTGGAACATTAAATTCAATTGAAATATTCACAATTTAGGTTTCAAATGCTGAGCCTGGTATCACATTTAAGTGTGAATAGGAAATGCTATGAACTGTTGTTAAAATTCAGATTCCCCAGAACACAAAGAGAGGATGATAGTGGACATCACCCACGTACAGACTGCTAGAATCTTTGGAAGGGCTGGGGGAACCTGGTTAAAGATGAAGAGTAACTATCCTTATGAGGTGAGTGCCTTCAGAAAAATAGTACTTTAAATAGTAAAGAAAGCAAGCAGTATCTTCATTCCTCTGTAGCCTGAACATCTCCATTCTCTCCCCACACTTTGTTGCCTTTCTTGCCTTGGGCCCAGATCAGATCCTATTCTTTTGGACCCAGATCTTTGGACTACCATCTTTGTCCAGACACGCTCCTCTGGGTCCTGGTCCACACCACTCAAACCACCTCAATTCTCCAACTTAGTTTGTTAGACCTTCCACAGGCTATCCCCACCCCCACCTTGCCCCAGGACTCTGGATCCACCTGCAACAGACCTGCCCGTTGTCTTGGATAGGCAGATTCTGCCCACTGTGTTTTGATTTCCAGAAGTCAGAGCAAGTCTCTCCACTCCCCACTCTCCCAGCCTTGGGCCCAGATCAAAGATCTCCTCCACAGATCTCTGGACTAAACTCTTAGTCCAGACCTGCCTACGGCATCCTGTCCTGACCCCCTGCACCCAGACTAATCAATTTTTTCAGCTTCATTTGTTAGACCCTCCACAGGCTGTCTCCACCCCTGTCTTGCCCTTGACCTCCTCCTGATCTGCCTACCACAGACATGCATACTACCCAGACCATCCTTCTACCCTGTGAGTACCTGAACCACAAACCAAATAACTTTTCACACCTGTGCAAAAAGCAACCAAGCTACAACAATAACTTAAACAGAACCAAACTTTAAACAAAGGAAGACAAGAATATCCTATTGGCCACACAACCAACAAAAGACATCCATATGCCCAAACGGCAATGCAAAAGCACACATAATATGAAAATGCAAGAGAATATGTCCCCAACAAAACTCACCAGTCTTACAGAAGTTTACTACAATGGGAATCACCCTGAGGAACCCCACAACACAAAATTTAAAAGAATAATCATTAACATGATCAACAAAATTAAAAACTTGTAAACAATTCAAAGAAATAGAAGAGAATATGCATAAACTTGTGGCAGACACTCAAGAAAATACACATATGCAGCTGAATGAAATGGCAATTCAGGACTTTAAAAGCGAATTCAAACAACATAGAAATATCAAAGAAATACCAAACCAAAATGAAGATAGAATTGCAAAACCCATAAGTCAATTTGAAATAACAGGAGAAAGTCTTACAAGCAGAATGAATGAAATAGAAAACATAATTTCAAGACAGGGTGACAAAATTGAAGAACTAGACCCCTCAAGTAAATATTAATAAAACATTTTTTAAAACACAGGAGGATAATCGGCAGGACATGTGGGACACCATGAAAAGACCAAATCTATGAATCATAGGCATGCAGGAAGGAGACGATCAGGTCAATGGCATTGACCAGATCTTCAACAGGATTATAGAAAGAAACTTCATTAAATTAAGAAAAGATTCCTATTCAGACCAAAGAAGCACAAAAACACCAATGGATCTGAACAAAGAGCTCTCAAAGAAATAAAAATGGCTAAGAAACGCCTTAAAAATTCTCATCATTCTTAGTAATTAGAGAAATGCAGACTAAATGCATTTTAAGATTTCATGTTACCCATCAGACTGCCTAAAGCCAAGAGAACACAAACACTAAATGCTGGGAAGGATGTGGAAAAAGTAAAATGCTCGCTCATTCACTGAAGGTGTGAATGCAAACTTGTGCAACCACTATGGAAAACAGTATGGAGAACTCTTTAAAAATTAAAAATGAACCTACCATTTGATCTTGTTATAAAACTCCTTGGCACATACCGAAAGGACTCATCCTACTGTAGAGATACCTGCATACCCATGCTTATTGCTGTTCTTTTCACAATAGCTAAGGCATTGAACCAACCTAAATGTCCCTTAACTGACTAATGTAAAATGATACATTTATAAAATGCAGTTCTACTGAGTGTTAAGGAAAGACAAACTTATGAGATTTACAGGTAAATGGATGGAACTAGAAACTCAGTAAGTGAAGTAACACACACTTAGAAAAGCAAGTGCCTTATGTTCTCCCTCATTTGTGTGTTTTTGTACCCATTCCTTATATGTGGGTATATATCCTGATATAACAGCAGGAGCCAGGAATATATAAAGGGATCATGGAGGTAAAGGGAAAGAAAGAGCCAAAAAGAGGAGCATAGTAGGGAACAGATGTTACTAAGGGGGAAATTAAGAAAATGGGGATATTCAACTGGGATGGGAGAAGGAAAGGACATATAAGGAATCATGGGGGTAAAATGGAAGATGGAACTGAAGAGAGAGTGTATAATAAGAGACAAGCACTATCAAAGGGAAAATGGGGACATTTAAACTGAAGATGGAGGAGGGAGTCTAGACTGGGAAAGAGAAAGGTGAGATAAATAAAGCTTAAGCGGTATAAAAAGCCAGAGGGAAAAGTATTAACTCAAAAACTCCCTGAAAAGTAAATACATATACAATATCTTAACATGAATGCATATATATACCTGAAGGCTACATATCAAGATACACAGTGTCAGACAAGAGAAACCTCATTTTGAGTTGCTGTTGGTCAGGATAAATATCAAGTGACTCCCAAAATAACACAGGTTGTTGTCACAGTCCTTAATTGTCTCCCAGAAATTGAAGGTAAGACCCTATTGCTGAAGGTGAGATATACTTCAGACACAGGACTTGGAGCAGTAGAGATATAACTGAACTGGAAATCTCCCTGAAGACTTGTTCTCATAGTTCTGGAAGGAACTATGCAAGCTGCTACAGAAGAAAACCAATCAACAGTCTAACCCAGCTGTAAAGCCTAAAAACCACAAAGACTGACACAGCAAGTATTCTCTATAATGAACAGCTATTTAATTAAATTTAAAGCCCTCACAATGACTCTGTAAATATCACCAAATACTCATGGCTAGAGAGGTCACAGATCCTAGAGAAAACCTTATCTCTGTCTTGTCTCTAGACAAATGAAAATTCTTACTGTAGGCTAAATATTGATCCTTATATCTTCAGACAAGTATACCATTAGCCACTTACCAAAGAAACCTCATTTTGAGACAGATGACCACCATTACAGAGTTCCACAACACAGAGAGAATATATGTCTGAGAGATGCCAAGTCCTAAGTGACACATCTGCAATGGAACCTCTACACCTAAGGCTCATGGGATATAGTGGAACAGGGGGTAAAGAGAATACTAACAAATCCCTCAAATCTCACTAGCAAAGCTTCCTCATACAACAAAATTTGAGTCACACAGACTAAGTTTCAGAAAAAAAGAGACAGCAGAGTGCAGTCTCTGGATAGAAATCCTATATTAAAACTCTCCCACGTTTCAGAGATCATTGGGAAGAGGGGGCAGAAAGATTGTAAGAGCCACGGTTAGTGCATGAATGAAAGGAAACAGGATTTCAGGCCACTGAGAACTTGCTTATATGAATCTGCAACATTTCTGACAGCATACACAAGATCCATGCCAACTCAATAAAAAAAAAAAACATAGAATGATAGAATGATAGGATGACAGAAATGGGCAGCAGGCCCCAATCCTAACTGAATGAGTATTGGCAACTGATTACTTCTGAGTGAGGGAGAGTAGATCTTTGTTAAGGGTAAAAAGCATGTCTGACAATTGTACCTGCAGAGGAAGGGGTGTTGCCAGGAAACAATGGACAAAACCACTGGTTAGAAGCCAATTTTAAAAGATCATTTTTGCAGCAGCAGCTAACCAGCTGTAGAGGCAAAGGTCATTTCCTACACAGCTCACTTTGAGAAGCCAGAGCAAATTTCATGAAACCATGCTCTGAGGGCTGACCTGCAGAATACTTACATCAGGACATAGTTATTTAAAAACAGAACTGTGCAATCTTCCTTGAGATGAAAATCATGTCTGCATTATAGACTGGAATGTGTCACATAAAATCAGACCTAGCAACTGTGCCCATGTGAGGGACCACACAGAAATAGCATCCTTCCTCACAGGAAGGGACAAGGAGAGACATACCTGATATCTATGCTCATATGTGGGACCCTATATTCTCAAGGCTGCAGAAGGGTGAGGGACTATATACAGTCTCTGAACCAACCCAGTTAGCTTTGGTTCACTTTACTTCCGTTATTTCATGTCTAATTTAATTTGATGAACCTTTTGTCCTTCCCTGTTTTCTTTCTTAACTGAAGTTTGTGTGTGTGTGTGTGTGTGTGTATGTGTGTGTGTGTGTGTGTGAGATCATGCATGCATGTGCGCATGCACTTGTGTTTGTGAGACAGACACAGAGAGACAGAGACAGCGAGAAACAAAGACAGAGAGAGACAGAGACCCCTTTCCAAAGCACAGAGGTTGATCTGAGTTAGAGTTCTTCCTATCTCAGACTGCAGACTGCTGGGATATTTTTGGGGGGTGGGGAGGTGGAACTGTCTAATTGTACACCTCTACTGCATTTATTTTCACTCTTTAACTGTACCTTCCTCTAGCTTCAATTTTTCTGTCACTTTGATACGAATTGCTATCCTTTAAAAAATATATTGTTTTTGTAACTTCAACACTTTTTAATTAAATTTAGATCCCCTTCCCCATCTATCCCCCTCCACTGGATCACATGTGTTCTGCCACACACATTAAGTCCCATCCAGGCAAGCTTTGTATCCAGATGTCCCTCAATATAAATTCATCCACTGAAGTCTAGGCAGCCCACCTAGAGATCTTATATAAGGCATACTCTCCCTCATCTAGCATCCATCAGTCTCCAGTAGTTCTCAATCTAGGGCCAGCTGGCCACCCATTCCTCTTCTCCCCTCTGGGCCCTTGTTTAATTGAGTTGGCATGGGTCCTGTGCTCGATGCCACCATTGTCACAAGTTCACCTGTGCAAGCTTCCAGTGGCTGAAAGCCACGGCTTCCCTGTGTTCCTGAACCAGGCCTGGCTCTTACAGTATTTCTGTCCCCTCTTCTGCAATGGCCCCTGAGCTGGGGGTGAGTAAGGTTCCATATAGGAGTCCCAGTCAAGGATATACACTCTGCAATATCTTATTCTTTAAAACATGGCCAGTTGTAGTTTTCTGTGTGCATCTCACTCTGTTGTGTAAGGAAGCCTTACTGATGAGAGTTGAGAGATGCATCAGCTTTCTCTCTAGCCCGTATTCTGCCATGTTCCATGAGCCTTAGCTGTAGAGATTCAACTGTAGATGTGTCACCTAGTTCTTGGCATCTCTCAGACATATATTATCTGTATCCTATCAATTGTGGAATTCTTCAGTAGCCTCCATTCTTCAGTATTCTTCAGTAGCCTTCAGTAGAAGTAAGGTATGATTGTCTGTAAATATAAATATCCATATTTATCATATGGTAAGAAATTTCATTTGTCTAGAGACATGAAAGAGATAGGGTTTTCTCTAGGATCTAAGATCTCTCAAGCCATGTGTATTTGGCTGAGTTTACGGTGCCACCTGTAAGTTCACTCCCATTTAGAAGGCTTTGAATCCAATTAAATAGCTGGTGATTGCCCCCCACACAAATGAGCCACTACTGCATCAATAGAGACAGTTTGCCATGCTGGTCATTGTGGATATTAAGCTTTAGGGCTGGGATGGACCATTATTTTTCTCTCTTGACAGTTTGCATATTAGCATGTAGCATTATGATAGCTGAACTTCAGGTAGAAGGCCTCTAGGTCAGTTCCTGCTCCATTGCTCCAAGCCCTGTGTCTGAAGCATGTACTGTTTTCAGCAATAGGATCTTACGTACTAGTTCTGGGAAATAAAAAAGAGGTTTAGCAATAGCCTGTATTATTTTGGGAGTCCACAGGACCAGGTCTCTCACCAACCACTCAGTGGGAGGCCTCTTCTGTTTGGCACTCTGTACCTTGCCAAGCAGTTCCCAGGTATACATATACACTAATGTTTTAACACTGTATGAATATTTCTCATGGGGGTTAGGAGCATGACATTTCCATGTGGGTTTCCTAGACCCCAATATTCATTCATCTCTACTTTTTCCCCTCTAATCTGTCCTCCTTCCCTCCCCAGTGTCAGCATCCCCATTATCCCCACACTTTCCCCCAATAACACCTGCCTCCCATTATCCCCCTTCTCCTGACTTCCCTCCCCACCTATGCTGCGGCCCCTTGCATGTCCCTCCCTCCTCCCTGCTGAACACTCACACTCCCTCGCCCACAGCCCTAGTAACATCTGTTCCCTACAATCCCCCTTTCAGGTTCTTTCTTTTGCTTTACCTCGATGTGTCCTTTCCATTTTCCTGGCTCCTGGTGTTACATCAGAATATATACTCACATATAAGGGATTGGTGCTAACATCTGCAAATGAGGGAGAATATACGTCACTTGCTCCTCTGTGTTTGTGTTACTTCACTTAATATAAAATTCTCTAGTTCCAACCATTTACCTAAAAATTTCGTTTTATATTTTCTTACTGCTGAATAGAACTCCATTCTTACTCAGCTTATATCCTTTCTATTCCTGTAGTCATTAACTAATATTTTAATATATAATTACTATCATTTATCATTGTTCCTGTACTCCATAAAAATTATTGGAATTGAAGGTGTGTTTGTTTTAAATTAGCAAGTCCTGTGTTTTCATAGTGCACCTATCCATACATTTTGATTGTTCCTGCAGATTATTTCTACACTCATGAAATAGCTGGAGACAGTGCCCATTGTTCTGAGCACATGTGCTGAGAAATAAGTTACTAAGCACCAATTTTAGTCCAGTAGAAAGAAACAACTCCTTAATCCTGAGGTTAATCCTTCCTAAACATTACAAACACATTAACAGGTGATCAAAGTAAAACTCCAGCACATTATCAAATTCCAGAATCACAAAGTCCAGACACATAAAGATGTGAAACACGAAAAACTAGTTCAACACAACTACTCCAATGTCAACATTTCCAAAGAAATAAACTCCAATGAAAATGAATTACACAAAAATCACAAAGGATGAGAATAATTATGAACAGACATTTTAAAAATTGAAAGAGATCACAAACAAATGAGTTAAATGAGATTCAATATAGAATATCAAAGAAGAATTCAAAACTATAAGAAACAATGTAAAAAAACAAATTTTGGAAAAAAGATTTTTTCCATGATAAATATAAAGAACACAAAAACACTAAGATAGCATACAGAATCTTGAAATTAAGTACATTTATAACAAATGAATGTCTGCCAAAAAAGACTAGATGAAAATTAGTCAAAGGAGACCTTTTAAAAAGCTCACTTATTGATTATGAGCCCTGGACAAGTTATCCAATCCCAAGTAGTCAGTACATGTACACACATGTACCACTAAAGGGACACAGTAGAATATAACAAGAATAATAAAAGAAAAAGGCAAGGAACTGACTGACAGAATGGAGAGGGTGTGGGAAAAAATGAATTTTGGAGATTAGTGAAAAAATCATGTAAATACAGTACTCAGGTGTGGAAATCTCAAAAAGTGAATAAATCAATGAACTCTGAAATAAATAATTTAATGATGAACTTCAAATTCTTGGAAAAAAGAGCAAGTTAAATCAAAAGCAACAAACACAAATAAATCATTACAATCATAACAGACATTAACTAAATGGAAACCAAAAGAACAGTTCAAAGAATCAATGAAATATAGAGTTGGTTTTTGAAAAGATACAACTTACATACCTTTAACTAAACTAAACAAAAGATAAAAGACAAGTTAATAAAATTAGAGATGAAAAGGGAGATATTAAAACAGATGACAATGAAAATCAAGAATTTATTAGGAAACATTCTTGAAACCTATACTTCAATAACTTGGAAAATCTAGAAGAAAACAATAAATTTTCAGGTAAATATAACCTACTAAAATTACACAAATAGGACATTAAAAACTTAAATAGATCCAAAGAAGCAATAAGATTTATGTAACAACAAAGTCTCCAAATTAACCAAGGCCAGGCATCAATGGATAGATATATTGCTAAATTCTGCCAGAGCATTAAAGAACTGACATCAATGCTAGAATTAGTTTTGCCCCTTCTTGTTGTGTATGTGAAGAGTTATCAGTACACGTATTACAGAGATATGGTTAGGTCCATGTTTATTGCAGCACTATGAACAATAGCCAAATTATGGAATCAGTCTAAGTATCCATCAACAGTTGAATGTGTAAAGAAAATGTGGCATACATACACAATGGACTATTGCTCATAAAGAACAATAAAATTATGCCATTTATTAGAAAATGGATACAACTGGAAATCATCATATTAAGTGAAATAAGCCAGACTCAGAATGATAAATATTGCATTTTTCTCTCATGTGTCAATCCTGAACTTTACATGGATACATAAAACCAATTACATGTATATATAATTTGAAAACAGAAACATGGTTTTTGAGAAACTGCTAAGAAAATCAAAAGGCAGGCTGTAAAATGGAGGAAAGTTTTTTTAACTTATTAAGCAAAGGTCTTGAGTCTTCAGTACCTAAAAAAGTCTTGCAAACCAGTAATAATAAGGGAAAGAAACACCCTGATATAGCCAGGACAATGTTTGGTAGGGTTAAGCAGGATACTATGGCAAAAGCAAGGCTCCTAAAGGAAAGAATGATTAAAAAGGACATCAAATAGAAAAGAGAGGTCATGTAGTACCTTTTAAGTCCCTTTAAAAATGTTAGTTTTAACACTGAATGAAACAGGAAGACACTAGATTTGGAATTCTTGACTTTGACAATCTGAATAAAATTAAAGATGTCTGAAAACCTGGACAAAAAAAAAATGTTCCTTCTTTATTTTTACTAACATTCAACCTAAATTTTGGATCTACTTATATCATGAATGCAGGAACAAGTAGAGTAGTATTAACAATAGTTGTAACCTTGTCACCAATAAAAACTACAAATAATTTTATAACACATTATTTTTGTACAAATTTCTTGAAATGTCATTTACAAATATCACTACTTCAAGATCTTGCTTGTATAATAGTTTGAAACAGTTAACTTCTCATAGTATATAGGAGACTGTTGATTCTAAACTAGCTCACCTTCTCTTAATCATTCCCTAACCTATGAAATCTAGCTAGCTTAGAGTGAATAGGATCTTGCGGTCCAGCTATCTACCATGCTTAATGTTCAACACAGAATCACCTAGTAGTAGTTTTTTTTTTTTTTTGAACATTTTCAAAACTATTTTGGGTCTTTTTAAAAATATTTTTCTTTGATTCATGGTCACTAACAGAGTATTATTCATTATATATTTGGATGTGGCCTTAAATTCCTGATCCTCCTCCTGTCTCTTAGGTTCTGGGGTTACAGTTCTGCACTGCCACAACCACTTAAAACATTTTTTTCTAGAGATATTAGAAAGAAAAGAAATACAAATATATTTTGCAACAAGAGTTGTTTAAACAGGCTAGAGTGACGTCTTAGCAAGTAAGACCTGAATCCTTAGCAAGTGGACCTGAATTCTATTCCCAGTACCCACATTGGTGGCTCACAACCACCTTCAACTTCTGCTCCAGGAAAACCAATACCCACTTTTGTACCTCATGAGCACCTGTGCTCATGTGCACATACCCGCACTGTATACAGATAATGAAAACTAAAATAAAATCTGTTAAAAAGCATTTGGCTACAGTGTTTCAAAATAATTGGTTGATTCTATTCTTCTTTTAAACTTTTGTCTTTAAAAGTATCACAAGAAGTGATCCAGAAGTTTCACTGAACAAAAGACTTTCTGAAACAAAGCTAGTTAAGAATCCAGGTACTGAATAGTTTAGAACAAAACATCTGTGTGTGTGTGTGTGTGTGTATGTGTGTTCATGGGTGTGCATTTGTACAT
The DNA here is from genome assembly GCF_000622305.1 of Nannospalax galili. Lineage (NCBI taxonomy): Eukaryota > Metazoa > Chordata > Mammalia > Rodentia > Spalacidae > Nannospalax > Nannospalax galili. The sequence continues at coordinate 8,817,800 of NW_008331140.1, read as the reverse complement.
GCATATATGTGTGCACGTTTTGGATGTTGTTCCTCACGTGCCATTCACCTTGCTGATTTTAGACAGGGTTTTTCACTGACCTGGAACTCATGAAGCAAGCTACATAGTTTTGCCAGCATCTCGCATGGAGCCATTAGTCCTGTCCATCCCCAGCTGGATTTTTTCAGCATTAATACATAGATAAAATGCATTTTGGTCATATCCACCACTCCCTTCCCCTTCAAACTCCTCCAGTGCCCCCGCATTCCCTCTCAAATTCATGTCCTCTTCTATTTTATTTATACACACACAGAGACACACAGAGACACAGAGAGACACAGACACAAACACACACATACACACACAGACACAGACACACACACACATATATGTATAAAACTTAATGAGTTCAATTAGTGTTGCTTATATGAACATGGGTGTAGAGCTCACCACTGAGGCGTGGGCAACGTATTATCCCTGAAGAAAATTGACTCTCCCTCCCTCTACAGCTGTCAACAGAACTCCTTAATAAGGAGTGAGGTCATGTCAATCATGGAATCTTGATTGTTGTGGTGTTATGCATATCTTCTGCAGGAAACCATGGCTGTTGGGAGTTCATTGATGTGATTTCCCTGTCATAAGAAGACAGTATTTTTCAGCACTACCCCTGAATCTCTGCCTCTTATGACCTTTCCACACCCTGTTCTGTCATGTTCCCCGAGCCTTGAGGATAAGAGTTCTGTTATAGAAGTCCGATTAATGTATGAGCACTCCGAAGTCACTTATTGTCTGTAATTAGATTACTCATGGTTCTACTATAATAGACTCATTCCATTGTAAAAAGAAATTTATTTAATGATGGTTGCAAGCTACACTACTTAAGCAGACCTTAAATCTAATCAGACAGCGGCTGTTTACTTCCGAAATATTAGTGCCACTATTGTATCACTGGGCATGTCTTGCTCAGTCAGGCTTTACTGTAGTTCACAGGATTTACAGCTGGATAGGCCTGATAACTTTTCTACCCCAGCAAATCTGAGCAGGTCTGTCTGACTCTATAAGAGTTATCCATCAGGGAGTCAGCTTCCCAGAGAATACAGGCTCCATTTTTCCAATTCCTGTGACCAAAGTGTATGGTGCCTCTTTAGACTACAGAACCATAGTAATAAAACCAGCATGATACAGGAACAAAAAGCAACATGTAGACAAATGGAGGAGACTTAAATCCATGTAATTACAGTCACCTAGTATTCTACGAAGATGCCAAAAATGCACAATACGGGAAAAAGAGCATCTCAAATAAATGGTGTTGGAAAAACTAGACATCTAGCTTTCTTTACATGGTTCTGAGCACTGAATTTAGGACTTTTTTCCAGTATATATTTTTATTGAATTTTTGTGCATTTCATACAATATATCTTAATCATATTTAGACACACTCCCCTATTTGTACCTTCATAGGCTGTCTCACTGAATTTCATGCATTCTGTCATATATTCTTCAAGCCTATCAAGTCAAGTTTGTTAATCCAGATGTCCCTTTGTATGAATTCATCCACTGGAGCCTGGTCAGCCTATAAAGAGTCACTCCCTTAATGAAGAACGACCCTACCTGATCCAGCAGTGATCAGTTGCCAATAGCTCCTTGGCTAAGCTTGGGTCTTCATATGCATTTCCCTGCTTCAATGTTGTGTTTTTGTCTGGTTTGAGTTTGCCTGGGTCTTGTGCATGTTGTCACCGATGCTGTAAATTCATGTGCACAATTTTCCAAAAGTCTGGTAAACTCTTTCCTTGTAGTCATCCATGATCCCTGGCTCCTAAAGTCTTTGCTCCCCTTTTTCCACAATGGTCCCTGATCCCTGAGTGAGAAAGCATTAATATAGGGCTCCTACCTAGTAATTCATACCGTTTTCGACATTTTGACAACTTGTGGATTTCTTTGTAAATCACACTCTGTCACATAAGAACTTCACTAGTGAGGGTGGAGAAATGCATTAATAGTCTCTCTATCATGTTTCCCTATGTTCCATGAGCCTTAGGTGCAGACGTTCCATTGTAGATATGTCATTTAGTGCTGGTCACCTCATAGACACTTATTCAGTTGTGATACTCTGTAATAGTATTCGTCTATTGCAAAAAAAAAAAAAAACTTCTTTGATGAGTGGTGTATGATATATTTGTCTGTAAATAAAAGTATACATATGTAGCATATAATAAGAAATTAAAATTGTCTAGGGATGTGACAGATGTAGGGTTTTCTACAGTAACTATGACATCTCTGATGATGTGTATTTGGCTGTGTTTACACTCCCACCCATGAACTCAGGTCTGAATGTTTTTGTTGCTGAGTGATCTGTCTCCATAGCCCTAAATTTAGATACATTGAAGAGCTTCTTTGCCTATTATTCTGATGATAAACTACTTGAAAAAGGGGAGAAAATGCACCAATTAGGTATTACACTAAACCAAGAAGGAGACTGCATATTAGGATTGCTGCAGCATATGAAGTCCATGTTGCCATATTCTTGATACAGACTAGGATGCAGACTATGAGAGAAAAGGATGTGCCAACGTGAAATCTGCAGTGTTTCTACAAGCTTTGCATTCTTCAAAAGATCTAGAGTGTTAAAAAAGGCAGAAATTCTCATAAACTTTTCCATGACACATACTTCACAGAGATAGTGAAATTTCACATAAGGAACAGTAAATAGGATAATGAGGAGAGATATTCAAGTTAATAAAGGAACGTGTTACCCAGGCATGCTTATTTTGGCACTTTATTGACTTAAGGTATATGTAATCAAAGGTAAAGAACAATTACCTAGTGAAACAATGAAAAATAATGTATGCTACTGTTCCTTAGAGCAATGAAATGCTCAGTGTATGCCTTGAAGATCTACTTGTCTGAGTGATCAAAAATAGGGCCTGGGAAGCAGTGGTGTTTATTTCACCCATAACAGTTTAAGTCAATGGCTATTGAATATGAACTATATGGTTTCATCAAGCACTAGATTCACTCAAATTTAAGTTTAAAAGAGTAAGATTACCCAGGTTCTCCTAAAAAATGACACTGACACAGATGTTCCTGTCAGAGCCAGAATTTTGGCCTGGATGTGTTATGGGGAGATGAATTATCACATGTAAAATATTTACCATTAACAAAAGGACAGAAAAGTTTTCATGTTGCTGCTGATATTGCTTTTTAATGAAGGCAAGGAAGAGTGCAGAATGGTTACATAAATATTCTAGCTGATAATATTCAAAATGAAGTCACATGGAGAACTAGTTTCCTAAGCAACTATTCCTCTCAATGAAGTATATAATAATCGACACAGCCACTAAATTCCTAAATGCTCTTCTTTTTAATATATGCTTCTTTTAATAGAAGTTTTGACTTTGACTTTTATAAGAAGCTTTGGGATGATTCAGAGTATATAATCAAATAGAATCAAATAATTTTTTCATTCTGAAGAATAATAAGACAAACAATGATTCATTCTTGATATTCTTCCCATCATCCATTCCTGGGCTTATTTTCATCAAGGATATTACATTTTCTGAAAGATAATCCCTGAATAGGAGAAATTGAGATAGAGCTGCCTAGGGATGTTTGTTGTTAGATTTGGGATGCTTTCATTTGGCCATGGTTCCCATAGAGGGCAAACAAGACTGACTTCTGGGTGCGTGTTTGCTGAGACCTTCCTATCTCGCATATTATTTGCTCTGTAACCAATTTTGACTAGTACTTCTTGGCTCCCTGGAAGTTGCTAGTTGGAAATAACTGAAAATTGATGAGTGATTAATGTCAAGAGTTCAATGTAACTGTCATTAAATCATGTCATTCCTCTTCTTCTGTTACAGGTGGGTTCTTATTTCTTTTTTATTCCCATGTATGGGAGCTGTAAATTTCTAAAACAGGCTTGTCACACTGCCAGCACTCTCAAACCCAAATTCAGATGCTCATGGAGGAAGTGATAGATCTCTCTCCTTTTCTAAAACACCCATATCACTGAGGTGCTTAACCACATACTAGCATGCGAAATGATGGACTGTTGTAATTTGCCCTTTTGCTGATTTTACTGTATGTCTTCCTTCATCAAAATGTCCTGTAATATTTCACAGGCAACTGTATCTGAAATTTAGCTTATTTCCTAATTGTCTCTCTTCAGGAGAAAGCCTCCAACTCTTTTGGCATTTCTCACTTCAAGAATTACTTTTTCTAGATTCAAAGGCTCAGAGTTTAGCTTGCTGAATATTTCTGTAATTTGTATACATATCCTACACCAATACATTGCTGAAACTGCCATCATCTCTCACAGGGCTTCTGTTTCCATTCTGCTCCCTCACCTCTCATCAGTTCTCTACAAATTAGCCAAAAGAGTAACTTTTAGCCAAAAGAGTAACTTTTCATAACATGAGCTCACCCATTTTTGCTTGGAACCCCTTCAAGGTTAATCTTTGTATCCATTCTGAACTAATTTGTATCTACAGCTCTTGCCTTGTCTCCCAGGCTTTCTCCCAGTTGATTTACTCTTCTCACACTGGACTCTCAACTCCCCGAGTTCCATGATCCAACATGCCACAGTATTCTTAAAAGCTCTTCCTTTCCAACTATGCAGTTATCAGTTGTCAATAAGATCTCACCTCAAGACATCCATCTTTTTCCAGACTAGACAAAACCTAATTTTATGTTTCATAACTTGATTGGCCTCTCTCAAATTTGTGATTTGAAAATTATTTGTGTGATTATCTGATTAATATGCCTTACTGGTTAGCTGGATAGGATGTTTCACAAAATATTGCAGCTAGCAGAGCATATTTTGTTGTTTTTCCATAGTAATAGATTTCATTAAGTGGAAGGAAGCATCTGAGGGTGATTTCCATTAACATCTATGCATGTTTTCTCAGTAGCAGATGTTAAAACAGAATACACATGTGTGTTAATTCATATTTGGTTTTAGCAGAAAGATTGGTACCCTCCAAAGGGTCTGGCCTACAGATGAGTATTCTGTCGTAGCTTGCCAAATCCCAGAAGCCAGGTATTGTGGGAAAGCATTCAATTTCTATGATGTTTGTATAGTGTTAGAAAGAACCCTTCCTCCATTTACTATGCAGAACTGGATGAAATTCAATATTGTTTAGTTTGGTTATTATATCGTAATCTGCTAACACAGAGTGTGAAGTACATTAACTGACTCATAGATGTGAGGAAAAAACTAAAAGGAAGATCAATGCTTAATTAAGATTAATGATACTGATAAAAGAAAACTTAGCACACTATCTTTCATTTGATGTTCACTTAATTTAGATACTGTATTGGAGCACTGACAAAGAAAAGGCATGTTAACAAAAAGACCTTATTTAGACAAATATGTATTAAAACAACCCTACTGCATAAAGTTTTGGATAAACTAGAGCAATGTTTTAGCAGCTGGACTGTAACTGATAAAATACTTATATCTGAATAAATTATAGAATTAATTTTCTTCCTTTATATAATGAGCTCATAAAGAGTAAATTTGTTAATCAAAAAAGTCACAATAATATATCTCCCTGGAAATTATATTTGCTTCTTCTCCCATGTTCATCTAAGGATCAGCTAGCATATATTGTGCAATAAATCTATATAATATACTGTGGTCATAAATCCCAATGCACAAATAATTTTATCCCATTTCCACAATATCTTTCAACAATATTGTTTCTAATCAGACACAGTATAGGGCCCCAAAGAAAATTAGCTGAAAGGAACAGGAATACTATTGAATTATCTCAATGGAAGGGCACAAGAAAATATTTTTATTATAGCCAGATAGTAACAGTAGTAAGAGTAGTACTGTCTGCAGTTGGTACCGAGGTAGTTTGGTTCACTTCCAGAGAAGGAATAAGTGCAAGACTTTCACTTACAGTATACCAAACAATTTAGGGCAACAAATTTCCCTGCCTATTAGCTTTCAAGGGCCTTCTAAATTTATGAAGAATATACATTCCTTTTTCTATGGAAGTTACACTAAGTTCTGATATGTTGTGTTTGATAATATTCTAATTGATCTCCTTGAATCGCCAAATCACTTTGTTCTGTGGAGAATTCTGAAAGCTGTGAAAAAGTTGGAAATGAGCCTTGAGCCTCATTCACAATAGCAGTACTTTGAATAATGTGGTAATGTGAAGTCATACATTAGAGTCAGCTGGAAGCTTGTTAAAATTCAGTTTATTGGTGATGTATAGCAAAATGTGGAGTAACACTTCTTAGCAAAAGTAGGAAGAGGAGTAATGTGTTCTCACCCCAATTTTGGCTTTGATATGAAAAGGAAGTTGGAATGAAAAGAAACTAAAAATGGTAACATCTCAACATGTTATTTCAATTATGCAAGTCAAAGATAATGAGAACTTAACCACTACGTAAATGGAATCAACAATATTTTGCAAAATAAATTGGCTATGGTTCAAATTTCTCTGTCAAGAAACTTCATAATTAAGTGTCAGGCAAGGGAAAACACCCTTCAAATTGTTGGTCAGGGGAGTCCAATAAACTCCACAAATAATAAAGTTTATTATCATAGCCCTTTTTTACTTCCCAGAGCTTAAAGATAAGACCCTATGTTTAAGCTAGAGACTTCAGATGCCGAACTTGGAGGAATCGAGCTTGAACTGACTTGCCTGGAAGCTGTCTCCCTGAGGACTAACTACATAATATTGGAAGGTTCTATGTAAGTTGCCAACAATAGTTCTACCTAGCTGTAAATATTATGAACCACAATGATTGGTCCAGGAAGATATCTCCAATCCTACAACAGTGGCACTTTTATCTTGGGGTAACCAACAACTGTCTAACTAGACATAAGGTTTACAAAACAGGAGGGAATTCACACTGTAAACCTAACCAAATACCAGGATGCCTGCTACTAGGTAGTGACTTCTAGCCATGACAGTGAAGATTCACCCATGAAATAGCAACAATATAGTTAACTAAATAGGACTTATATAGTGACAGCATCATTTGACATGCTCTGACATGGATGTTCCTCTGACCCTGTGATGACAAGCCATTGACCCGCCTCCTTCCGATGCTCTGCAAAGAAGCCACTCCCCTTCCCTCTTCCAGCCAATCAGTTGACAATAGCTACTTACAGGGGAGGGGCTAAGGGTATAAAAGCTGGGAAAACCAGGAGGCTGGTCTCTCGCCATTTTGTAAGGCTGTGTAGAACCACAGGATTTATGTCTGGGTATGGACTTCTGAACACAGCCATGAATTGGTGGGGTGCCCACTTGTCTGTAAGTAAACCCACACCCCAAGCTCAGATAGCAAGTCCAAAAAACTCATTAAGATTCTTCAAACCGGGGTTTGGAGATTTCTTTCCTCAGGCTGTCCAAGGACCATGTGAGGAGGGGATGGGATATCACATGCACCTCCCAGCAGTGAATTTGACTTACACATGCCAATGTGGATGAGGGAAATTTTACAGGGTCCTACGTCTAGAGGAAGACTTATGAGCAATAAATAGATGCCAAGAGAGGGAGAACAGTTTTATCTAAGGACAAGCTGCCTGATAGGTTGTCTAATCCCAATTTGTCATCCCTAAACACATGTAGATATGAATAGCACTATATGGGCTCAGTACATTATATATACGTGTGTGTTTGTATAATAGCATAATAAAAGAAAATGACCAGAAATTGAAAAGGAGTGGGGAGTATAGGAGTAGTTGGAAAGTAGAGAGAGGGGGTAGAAACTATATAAACACATTACTCATGTATTAATTTTCAAAAAAATTCTTAAAAGAAACTTTCATGATTAAGTGATTATCTAAATATGTATGGAAATTTCTATATAGGGTGAAATTGGAAATAACTTTGCAGATATATATATATATATATGTGTGTGTGTGTGTGTGTGTGTGTGTGCAAATATAGATATATATCTTTCTGAGCCTTTTACCACATAAAATAACAATTGAACTTAAAATCCTAATAGATCCAATTCAATGTACAAGAAGTAGAAGATTTTATACACTACAGCCTTATAATCTACTACAGCAAGGACAAAATGCAGTCTATGGGTAGCCAATGATACAGAGGATACAAATAAAATGCTTATCATTTTATATATCACCAATTATCATTTTTAGATATCATCATAGACATTTTAAGAATGCTGTCCTTACCATCTACTCTTAAGGACATTTTCAGATGATAAAGTTTCCTATTAACTTTGAATGATAAATGATAACTTTTAATGATAAATTTTCAAGATAGAGTATTCCCTTAATTGTTTTTTTTTTTTTTCTGAAAAGCAAGAAATGGAATGTTTTAGGAAAAAAACTTATGAATTACTGCATCTGTGTATGTATTTTTTAAAAAATTTCCTAGCCTTTTGTAGTTTAGAAACACCCTACGTAAACAAGGGTGGCAGGTTGGAAATGATTGTCACTTAAAATTACAACAAAGTAACTGCAATAATGGGCTTCAAGATTACAGAAACTAAAATTCCTTTAAAGGATGTTCTACATTGGCCTCCAGTTCCTTCATTCTGCTTAAAAACATTTCACAATTGCCATTCAAGTCTTGTATTCTTCCATTTTTTTTCTATTGGGTCATACTTATGTACTGAAGACCCACTCCTTCCATGTGTCTTGATAAGTTATTTAGTATGACATTTCTTTTCAAAAGGAAAAGAAGCAATTGCTCCCTCTTCACCAGTATCCATAAATATGCCTAGGGACAAGCATACATATGGCACTTGTAGACCAAGATTTTTCAACAGCATCACCATTAACATAGAGCACTGGGTTATTCTTTGTCATGCAGAAGGGAGTTATTTTGTACAGCATAGAATATTTAGCATCCCTGGCCTCTACCCCTATTGGTTGCAAACTAAAGTCCTGCATCCCAATTGCCAAATAGCACCTAGTCGACAAAAATCACCCCTAGTATTAGACCACCACCTTGGGCAAAATTTAAAAAAATCATTCTATTATCAATAGTTATTAAATTACTTCTCCAATAAATTGGCCATTCCTTACAATAGAATAATTGGTTATGTATAACTGTATATTAGCTGGTATTTGAAAATTTTGTAGTACAGTTAAGGAATGGAAGCTTTTTCCACTCTGTTGAGCAGACCTTAGCTATTAAATTTGGTTTTAAATGCAGCCACAAATATTGATTTGAGCACTTATTTGATGTTTCCATACATGGAAACACACAATGAATCAATAAATATATAAGTTATATTTCTGTCTCTAAGACTACATTTCTATCCATGGCTGTTAATGTGTGATTCAAAAATGATCATTTAATATAGTAAAACATGTAGAATAATTTTATTTCATTCATTTTTTTCTCCCTTGTCTTTTTTCCTAACAAAACTTCCCTAAGGTTCAACTGCAGCAGGGATGGAGAATGGAGTCCTTTTGGAAAACTCATTCAGCTGCTTAGCCCAACAGCATAAATTTGATCTTGTAATTAGTATTCAACTCAGCATCTTGGACAGAAACCAGTGCTACAGCCAAGAGGTGGCTTAAATCACATAAATCATAGATCAATGACAGAACTTGAAGCACTGGATAGATTACAAAAGTAAAGCTTTGGTTAAAAATAGATTAACTGTTTCCCTACAGGAATTCTTTAATCCCCAAAATATATAAAACAAATAAAATTAGATCTGATCATTTTGTAGCATAAGCATATAATGTTGAAATGCAGTTTCCCTAAGCAGTTACACTGTTATTTTGAAAATGTGGAGACGTGTGTGTAGTTCCTCATGAAAATAATCCATGTTACTAAATCTTTATTCTTGGATGATGCTATAAAGCCACAAAAGGCATTGTTATAAGAAGCAAATGTACAATAGTGACATGAAAACTGTTTTAACTTATGGGCTTAAAACTTTTAATGTAAGAGACAAATTGAAAAATATTGCTCTGTCTCTCAAGCGACTGTACACATTTTTCCATTGAAATCCTGTAACTTATCTAAGTTTCTGTGGACTGTGAGTTTATAGTAAATAAAAACTACCAAAAATAGGAGACTTTTTTGAGTTTTATGAGAAATCATCTAAATATTAAATAATCATTTCACTCACCCTTTCTCTTCATTCTTCTTTTTGAATCCAGAACTATTCAAAACTAAAATTTTGACTTATGATGTCATAAGTATCTACATATTTAAATATCAGGTTATAATATTCTCAGTAAAATCTGTAATTCAATTTTAAGTGCCATTAAACATTTCTCTTTGGTTTTCCATGCCCTTGTACTTTACACCCAAAGTACTTTTTGTTTCTAACATTATGAAACATGCTCATACTAAGAATTAAAATATTTTTGTTATAATACCAGAGGATCTAAAAAAATATCAAATGGGAAAAATTCAGACAGCGTTCACATGCATAATCCCATCACTTAAGACACTGTTTCTTGGACTAATTAAATGAATTTTATGTTATTAGAAAAACAATGTAATGAATACACCAAAAGTATACCACTGAATAGAAAACTATGTTACATTTTACACCATTTACAAATTAATGCCAATATATTAAAAATTTTGTGTTCAATGAATACAACCTCTAAGTGAAAGTTTCATTGTATTGTCACTCACATTTTATATTTATGAAATATTTGTGGTTCCTTTCCATGAAGAAAAAAAATTCGTCATAACTACATTATTAAACGAGAATGTTAAAAAACAGTCTTCATCATATAGTTATTCTTTATGTATTTTTAAAATAATAGTACTTAAAGAGGAAATTCAATTTTATAGCATACATACCAATAGGCACATAGAAATATAATGTAAGACAACAAAGATTACTTATGACACTATATATTATTGGCTATGCCTTCAAGTTAATTTTTATCAACTTAGTTTATGAAAGAATCTTGTGAAATTCAGAATGGGTCTCTGATCTTGTAGATCTCCACTTAAGAAATAATCAAATAAATATTTTAATATAAATGTGATTTTTTGACAGCAAAGTCTCTTAACCTATCTGTTATTTTATTCCAAACTCAATTTCTTCTTGATATCTACTGTTACTAAAATCATAACAATTCTCTAAAAGTACAAAGAATATTAATAAATTCATTATATTAGAAAAATTTGGTCACATTTTTAGGTATTCATCTAAGGATGTACAAGTGTGATCTACCATTTGGTTACACTTCACAAAACATTCTTTTGATAGCCATTCTAAATAATAATTCCCCCATGTATTGGCCATTTACATAGTTTTAATGGGCAATGTAATCAACAGGCAGGTTTGAAATAAAATCTTCAAAATACAAGTTTCACCAAAGTATTTTGAAATTCTAAAATAGAAAAGAATAGGATGATTTAAGGATAGGAACCAAAGTACAAAATGCCAAGTGTTATAATTTTTAAATTTAGTCCAGGTATTCTAAAATGAGATAGGTTTATAGCAGTTAGGTCCTCTGTGAAGTATATCAGAATTAATAGGCTGCCACACTGCCTTCAGTATTCACCTGATGAAACGTGAGACATTAAGTGAATGAAGCAGTAAACACAGCCATAAACGCTCATCATTTTATTTAGTGATGTCATTATGCCAAGTTCTAGATTAAATTTTTCATCCAAAATTTAAATAGCTAATATATTGTTGATAATATTTTTTAAAAGATTTCAGGCTCGCAAATTTCTATGTCTGGATAGCAAATGTTTTATAAGGAAAAAATGAGAATGAGAAGAGTTTGGGAAAGTCAACCAGATCTGCTGCAAGCTAATGGAATTTTTAAATACCACCTAATGCAAAGCACACTCTATAGCTAGTCATAAGATTAAAAGCTTTTCAAGTTGCTATCTTGGGAAATTTCTTTCAAGGAAATTGCTACAAAGCCTTGTTTTAGTACATTCCCCTACTGTGCTTCCCACTGTGTTTTTTTAATAAGGAAAGCTATCCATCCATAGAGGTGTATCCTGTTCTCCATGCTTCACTGTCTAGCAGCAGGCAGATACAGTAGACACTCGGGTGTTTGACTCTTTAATTTTCATTCCATAATGTTGATGCCTGCTTTTGCTGACTGATGCATGTAGCTTCATGGTTGTTTAATTATGAGCGGGCACAGATTTCCTCCACATAATCTCCATTTGTAATCACCCTAGCCAAAACAATACACAATCTGAGGTGTCTCTGTGTAAATAAAGTAATAGATGTGTGGTGTAAGGACAAAAAGTCCAGCTATCTGATTCAAATTGTTGAAGACAGAAGTCAAATTTAAATACATAGGAACAAATTATTTTATTTCAGCACTTAAAAATTACACATCAGAAACTACTTTTGAAATGATCATCAAAGAAAATATTATTGAAAAAATATTATAAGGCGCTTGTCACAATGTAGCCTCACCAAGTAGCTTACCAAAATGTGCTCTTGTATTATAAAATTTCAAGTTATGAAATTTAAATTACAGAGAAAAGTTATTGGTTTTAGTACATACAGATCTCCTTACTAGCTAGAGATTAATGGTTATTTTGCTTGTTTTGTGAAAAGAAATAAAATGATAAAGATTTATTTTATGCAACACCACTGAATGTATTTTACTCACAATTTGAAAAAGCATACAATTATAAAGAAGAAAATCACTTTGCGGCTTGATGATATACAACAGGGATGGCTTTGGCTATCTGTCAATTCATTTATTCCATCCTTAGTTATAGTTTATTAGACAATAACTAATTGTGTTTTTGTTTTGTTTGGAGTCCTAGGGATTGATCTTAGGACTTCATACATCCTGGGCAAATGCTCTACTACTGAGCTATGCCCTTATTCTTATAAATAATAAATTTTTCATAAACCCTGGAATTCCTGCCCTCTACAAATCAATGTGTTATTTTTCAAGGCCCAGATAGGTTCATCAGGTGTAAAAGAAGTATTCTTACAACCAATTTTCCCCACTACAAATATTAGGTATAACAAACAAATTTGTACTTAATATAGTAAAGCAGAGTCTTCAAAACTGACAGAGTAGCTTTTATCAAAATATTGTTGTGATAGCTTGTTAAGATGCTCTAAAATTTTTAAAAAATACATGGTTTCTATTCATTATTTACAGAATTTTGATACCTCCTCCATATAACATACTCACAAAATAATGTACATCATTGTACTCATTCAGTAAAGAAAAATTTTCCTCATTGTAAGAAACTTTATGATTTATATTTCTGGTTTTCATGGTTAATATGACAGATATTCTAAAAGGACATTTAAGCAATTCCTATATTCAAAAACAGCCAATAGAATATAATATTTTAATGCCTCAAATATCAAATACATAGCAAGTTTTTTATTATAGTGGTTGAATTTCAAATGCAACGAAATTAAAATTTGTAGATTAAAATGAGACTATACAAAGACTGATGATATAAAGTCACCAGTATTGGTTTGTGCTGCATCCATGACAACAGAATAGAAGGTTGCTTTTAATACTATCATCTTACATACCCACAGCTGAATGCTAATGCAGCTATACTGAGGAAAATCAAGTTTCAGATCTGAAGCCACTGAACTTATATACAGTAGGCACAGAATTGCAAATTCAGAAAGGAATAGAAAGACTAATATTACAACATGGGAGTCTCTTCAATGGCCAATACTTCAAAATGTAGACAGGCTAGTGGGCAACCATTTAAAAATACAGGTGGATGCAACAAAATGAGCTAAAATAATCATCAAAAAGGTGATTCATTTTTCCTACACAATGAATCTGAATAGTGATCGTTTCTTTCGAATAATCATTGACTCCATTCTCAATGATCTACCTTTTAAAAAGAGGATAAAAGGATCTCAAAACAAAATCCCAATGTGAATGTCTTATTAGTTTGATAAAATAAAGCCTAGATGAACTTTGATACAATAAGAGTAATGAAACACTCACATTTCAGATTATCTTGTTTCTTCATTTTAAATATGACTATTACTAAATTATAAACTGGTAATGAGAGAGGAGAGGGACCCTCAAGGGGAAAGAGTGTGTGTGGGGGAGACACACAGATCAGTGAATGAATGCATGACTATGAATTCCTTGTTCAAAATAATCTCATGTGGAATTCATAGGTGTGTCCATGACTACCTCATGATAGAGACGCTAATTTCCTCACTGTTAGGCTTGCTGCCTTTTCACAAACCAAGGCGATGCTTTTGGAAATTCTGTTTGAATATGTTAACTTCTCTCTCTCTCTCTCTTTCTCTTTTCTTTTGCACATAGACAGATTACACTGTCTGCACAAAGACAATGGGAAGTAGAGATTAGAGCTAATTGAATACATTATAAAACATAAATAAATATGGAAATAATCCAACATGCCATAATAATATCCTCCATCAAACTAGAAAATCCAGTAGAGATCAACAAATAAACAGAAACACACCAACACACCAGAAACACACACACACACACAGCATAAAATAAAGCCTGTTTTATGCAATATAGAGCAGATCTCAAAACAACATTGTCATGTGTTAGTCCAGGATATTAAATGTTTGGTTCATAGATGCCTTTCTAACACATATCTCTTGACAGCAGTTGAATTGTGTCTTATTCCCTTTTCATTTATGTTCTCCTTATCTTCTTGTATCTTTAGTGATAAGTTCAAATTGAATTGCTAGGCAGAATGATTTAACATGTGAAATATCACTATTGTGTTTGATATTGAATTAACATGAAATTATTAGTTTCTTCTTTAAACTTTCTTTTGGGAAAGTCTCACTATATTGTTTGGGTATTTATAAGAAAAACTTAAAATAATTTATTGAGTTAACATTGACTTGTTTGACTTGATCAAGTCCTTAATATTAAGTATAATCAATCTTAGATAGTTTTCATCTTTTCAAGTATATCAGCATAGTTATGTGATCTTACATATTTCATCTATATCTGTATTCACCCATTCATTCTCTTTCAACCATTTAGTAAATGACAATGAAGCATTTGTTGCATGTGTCAAGTAAAAGATACATACCAGTGACTAGATTTTCTCCAAAGCAGCTAATTACTCCTGGGTGAGTAAGAGCTGATTGTCTTAAAAGGAGAGACTCTAGATAGGCTGACTCAACCTCAGTGGATGAACTTGCACTAACTTTACAAGATAGGCCTTAACACAAATGACAGAAGGTGTGAATTCCAGTGGGAGGGGCTATGGGAGGTTTCCAGAGGGGAAAGGGATATAAAGATGATTAAGATGTTCTGTATGAAATACACAGAAATTCAATAATTTTCAAAAAAAGTAAAATAAAATAAAATTGAATATAGTTTTCAAACACCCTGAGCTCCAAATCCGGCTACTGTCACTTTATACTTTTGTAACCTTGGATGGATTGCTTGTTCTCTCTGTGCCTTTGTTTTCAGAACTACAAAATAAAGATCATACATAATAATGTTATCCTTCCGTGAGGTGATGTGAGGACTAAATTCGTTAATTGTTTTAAGTTACCTTGGGTAAGAACTGCCAAATGATGAATGCTCATAAGGGTTTGTTACCATAATTATTTTTCCTCTGGATGTTTAACACAGACACAAATGCAAAAAATTAAAAATAAAAGAAAACTAAAAACTGAAGACTAGAATATATGGTATTCTAACTGTGCTAAGCAACAGTAAGATCAGATGACCAGTTGTTTTAACATTTGAATCAAATGTAACTGCATATGTCTTCAAGGACTAACTGAAAAACAATAACAAAAAGCTAAAATTGCAAATACTTTACTGGCAGTGTTCCAAAGTATATGTACTGTTTTGTTTGTTATAATAATTGTGGTTTCATATTCTACATGTATCTTCCCCTATCTTCCTACCCATCTAATTTACATTTGTACTTTCCTTACTTGAATGAATTGTTCAAGACTAATTTTTCTCTAGGGTCCTTCTCCTTGCCATGTATATAGCTGCACCTATTTGTTTCTACTCTTTCTTCTGTTCAACGTGCTCCAGTCTGGCATCATTTCTCCAAAGACAATGACATTCAAAAGGTCACTAAATGTTTTTCATTAAATCCAGTAAATATGTGGTTCTTGTCATAGTACTTAACCTTTTTGTAGAATTTCAACATGGTTGACAACTCCACTCTTCTTAAATCTCTCTCTAATCTTTGCTTTCCTAATTCTGCGTTCACCTGCTTTTCTTCTCACCTTTTGGGCTGCTACTTTCTCAGTTGTTTGTTTTAATAAACACATAAAATTGCATAAATTTAAGAGGTGCTGTAAAATTTTGATACATGTGTAGATTGTGTAATGTTCAAATCATGGCAGACATTTATCATAAAAATTTATCATGTCTTAGTGGTTAAAACATTAATTTTTTCCTGTAGCTTTATGAAATATGAACTATATTATCAATATGTCCCTACTGGACAATAGAACACAATGCTTCTTTTTTTTTTCCTTTCTGTCACATTGAACTCATTGACTAAAGTTCCCCTTCCTACTTTCCTCAGCGTCTGGAAACTATTACCCCATTCTTAACATCTATAAGAACAACTTAATTCATCATAAAATGTTTTTCTCCAATAACCTATGTCATTGCACATACGATCTTCCAGTTCCATAAATATTTGTACAATGATTTCATCATTTTTAATAGGTAAATATTTTTCAATTGTCCCATCAACAATTTTGACTGTTCTTTAACTATAAACTCAACTTCTAATCTTCTCTCTTGCTTCAATGTGTTATTTACCTTTGTGTTAATTTGAATAAAGTTTTTTCTGATTGCAATTATATTAGTGGCTAATATTCATAGATCATACAGTATGCAGCCAGTCATAACTAGTCAAATTATGTTATTTTATAGCAACCTGTGTGATAGGAGTTGTTATTGACATCCTCAAATCATAGAAGGAAAGGGACTACTTCTTGAACACAGAAAATATGTTCAACCCTTAGTAGCTTTTATGTGCCTCAATTTTTTACTTTTGAGGACTCTGAAGAAGTTACTGTGCATTTGCTATTCTCCTTTTTATTTAACATTTTAAATATTTATTTTCATCTACATTTTATTGCTTGTAGTGAATCCAAGAAGCTTTGATGCTGCCTGTTGCCACATTAATTTTATTCAATGTCTTCACAGAGCATGCTTTTGGTTGGGAAAAAGACATGAAAAGAAAAAACAACTTATCAGAATTTAATGACAATTACAGTTCACCTATATAAAAAAGAAATAACTAGCTCATGTAAATAACTGCATCAAACCTCATAGTGTTTTTTTTTTTCTTAAGATTTATTTAACTTTTAATTATGTGTGTGATGGGGTGATATGTGCATATGAGTGAACATGCCTTAACAGGCCAGGAGAGGGCGGTGGAACCCTCTTGGAACTGAAGTTACAGGTGATTGTGAGCTGTTCAATAAAGGAGTTAGGAACAGAACTCAGGTCCTATGCAAAACAGGCATGCACTTTTCACTTCTGAGCCATCTTTCCAGCCCCTCAAAGTACTTAATCAATAAATATAATCAACAGATATAACCTTCCAAGTTGAAATGAGGACACATGCTCCTATGGATATAACTGTAGTTTTAGGAGCAATAGTAAAAAAAAACTATTAAATTAGAATGGTCCTGGAAAATCCAGGGCATATTGTGATTATATCTCTAGAACAAAAGCATAAGCAAGGCCAAGTTGAGCAGATGTTTTAACACCATGCAGGCACATGTTTAATTTGCAGGCACATGTATGTTTGAGGAAAACATAGTATAGTTGTATTTTTAAATTGTCCTGGTCTCTCTGTTCAAAAGTGTTTAAAATATTCAGAACAACAAAAGGGCAAAGCCCCCTGTGAGAAGCAGTGCAGTTCTGAGAGGAAGCCAAATTGGAAAATGTAGATTTTTGTTAAAGTGATCCCTTATGATGTAAATGACCCATGAAGAAAAGGAAACGCTCCCTGGTGTTTATGGAAAAAAAAAAGTCCTAAAGTAGCTAGTTCTCCTAAATTTAATGAGAAAACTTGTTATATTTTTGGATAGAGTACAGAGTAGCTGTGTCCCTAAATTCCTAGGCAATAAGCCTGACAATTTGATTTATCATACTCTAAATTATCAGATATTCAAGTGATTCTTCTGACAGAAAAGTACATCTAATGATTTATGCTGCTAATTCAAGTTGAAATAAAAATAAAAATTTAGCATGGGTTCAGTAATACAGAACCATAAAATTAAGAACATTTCCTTTAAGAAGGGATCATAGATTGATAAGTATTTCTTTTATTTTCAGAAATAATAATTAACCATTCCTTCCCTTGATCCATAAAAATAACGTGCACTTATTTTATACGTAGGTGAGTTGTGCATTTTAACTATAGTCTGCAAATTAAGGGCAACGGTAACCTTTGCAGACCATCTTTATCTACCAAATGTTTAACAAATTGCACATGAAGTGATGGGAAGATGCTATAGCTACAACGTAGCTGTGTTACAGCAAACTACTACATAGTCTTCCATATTATTCTGAATGAGATAGAAAACTTAAGTTGTGTAGTGCTACCATCACGAGTTTACACATGGCTAGATAATTATATACAAAGAGTATTAGTTAATGAACCCATACCAACCTGAAAGGAATACTATGTTGTATTCACCATATGCAGATACTTAAACAAATACATTAGTGGATTGTTGGTTAACTCAGTGGATGATATAATTCTAAGAAGTGAAGTACAGCATGATCCAGTTTTATCTGTAACTCCTGGGCATACACCTAAACACGTCTAAGTCAGCATATACTAGATACCTGCATGCCCATGTTTACTGATTTCACCAAAGCTAAGTAATAAAATCATTCTAGGACTCATCGGCAGACACATAGATAAAGAAAATGTCACACACACACACACACACACACACACACACAAACACAATGTTCAGCCTAAAGAAAATTAAAATTATATCACTTCCAGGTATAGAAATAGAAATCATATTAAGCAAAATAAGCCTGAAGTTAAAGTCAAACTATTCTGTAAGAGGAAGGCAATCTGTGGAAATGGGAATGGAGAAAGAGAGAGTGTTATGGAAAGTGAATGTGATCAAAGTACAGTAAACACGTGTATGAAAATATCATAATAAAACAAATTATTTTGTACAATTAATATAAGCTAATAGAATTTTATTTTACATAGAAACAAAATTTTTTAAGTTTACACCGAAGCCAACAAAAGGGGACAAGGGAAGAAGAAATTAAGCTCTTTACTAATGATCAAGGAAAAGTCAACTGCACAAATACAGACTAGATTTAATTGTCAGTTATTTTAAATTGAAGCCTTTAAAATTACACAAAATATGAAACCAATCTACAGTAGCTTCTAGGTAAATAAGGCACTCAAGAAATACAGAAGAAAACATGATGTAACAATTTATAGTCTCATTTTGTTGTTAAGCAAGCTTGATTTCAAATCTGCTGTTTATTAGCTATGAATCCCTTGTGTAATCCACACAGTATCTGTGACTTTTCAATATCAAAATACCAATCGACGATACTGAAGTGCTGAGAAGAGTAGGGTTGTTCTGTTAAGGAATTAACTAACTAATTTACTTAAAATCCATAGCAGTTCTTGACACATAGTAAACATTCAAAATAATAAGTCATGACAAAGGCATCTCTGGACAAAAAATTTCTAACTGAATTCTGCAATGTATAGACTAAATCTGTAATGCCCATATTTGTGATTCATTTTAAGATGAATGGTGACTCACTGGCTTCCAGGTAGCAAGATCCTATGGAATCCTAACAGATCTGAAAATGATCACCTGTAAGGAAGCTTAAAAAAAAAAAAAACACGGAAGACAGAAAGGGAATGATTACGTTCTTAACTTCAGCAATGCTGTCATCCGAACTGATAACTAACTTTATAGTACGTTAAGTCCATGTTTAAGAGAAAGATAAAACTATAGTCGCAAATCAGGAGAAGGAAAACGCTAGTTTAAAGGGTTTTTGTTTTAGCAAAATTACCAATTAATAAAACAAGTTTGGGCTGGAAAGATGGCACAGTGATTAAGAGTGCTTGTTGTACAATCATGAAGACTAGGGGTTCACTTCCCAGCACCTAGGTAAAAAGTAAGCAATTCTACAAACATTTGTAACTCCAGTTCCATGTGATCTGCTCTCCTCTTCTGGTCTCCACATCCACACAGACACAAGCACCTTCACACATGTGTACATGCACTCACA
>NW_008331140.1:8744516-8797542 GCF_000622305.1 Nannospalax galili | reverse complement strand
AGAAAGAAAGAAAGAAAGAAAGAAAGAAAGAAAGAAAGAAAGAAAGTCTTTCTTGTTTAAAAGCAAATGGGCTCCTGAATGTAGTGCCCAAGTTGAAGCTGAGACTAACAAGTATACTGAAAAAAAATGTTTTCCAATTCTAATGTTCATTCACTAGAGAAAAGTACAATATAATTTTGAACAACTAACTTCAAATTTCTATTGTTTATGAATGATCAATGCAATAAACTGACCAATAAGGCATCAAGGGCTGAAGGTATGAGTAGGAGCTAACACATAAACATGTCCATAAGGTAGAAGAAAAGGCCACAAGCTAGGGCAACTTTAATGAGCTGTCCTCTTTTATTGGGTCTGTTTCCTATCCATCAAATAAGCATGGTAAACTAGACAATCTCCCAGGCATTTTCATTTCATGAATGATACTTCCATTTATGTCTTGTATTACCATTTACCTTTACAGCACTGATAGCAATCAAACTATTTTTAAAAAATCAAAATTGGTCACTCTCTTTGCATACCACCACAGCTGTATGAAATTACCTGTTAATTAAATATTTTGAATATGTTACTTCCTTCATTAATATTACATTCATTAATTTCAAATTTGTATTTGTTAATATATGATCCCTCAAACTCTCAGTTACATATATTTGCCAAAAGTTTCATTTGCATTAATGATACTTCATGCACCAGTAGTACACAGGGAATATTCTTTCTTATGCAAAACATCTCTGCAGTAGTTTAGGAAACAAAAATGAAAAACAAAAAAAGTTTATAACATTTGTAGTATTAGGCAAAGAATAGTATGATGATGATAAGTGAAACAAAACTAACCATGTTTCCTTGGAAAAAACAATCTTAAATGGCAACACACAGATCACTGAATATTTTGAATGTATTTATTCTCTCTAGCTCTCGCTCAAGTTCTTTAAAAAATAAATTTAATTGCAGTCAGACTGCAGCCTAGAAGCCCCAACTGCTCCTTTTTAAATTGATGGGAAAAATGGCAGTGTTTCTTGTCATTCACCTACGCCTAATGGCAAATTAATCAGCCACTGGGAGTCAAGATACATTTTCTTCTTCCATTTTAAAGACCTTCAACTCATGGAATTAACACTTTGGATTTTTGCCAAAGAGAAACTAATCTCGAAGAAAATAAAAGAAGACTGGAGGATGGAGAGAAGGCTTTAGTTTTTGCTAAATGTCCCAAGGTGGCACAACATCTGACCTCCTGATGACCCCACTGAGGACAGATGGGTTGTGAGTGAAGGCATCTTCTCGCCACACATTCTTCCTATACTCATATTTCTAAATGAGCACCGTGAAAAAATGCCATTATTGTTAATGTTCTTTTTCCAGATCTACATTGCAGATAATACTCATCCTTCCGCTTGATCAGTTCTACAAAGAGAAATCTAAAGCAGGAAGCTGGTGAGCTCATTTTCCAGTTCAGAAATTCTGAAAAGAAATTAGCCCCTAGTTAGGGTATGTATTTTACTGTAAATTAATTTTAGATACTGTAAGAAATTACCCCAGATACTACCCCATCTGGTTTTTTTTTTTTTTTTTGACAGCAGTGTTGCTGTTTGAAGTTGTTCCTCAAATTTCACCAGTTCAAAAAGAAGAGCTTCCTAGCACAGTTTCCAAAAGAATCCTCATACCAGCAAACCTTGTCATTACCTCTTCACGAGGCCTGAAAATTCATAGGGGTTTCCTCCTTTCAGCTGAGTAAAATCTGAGATGTGTCCATGCATTAAAACACTGCCAATTTTATCGAACTGTATGTTTTATTGTTTTAAGGCACATTTCTCAAACTGTATGATTTATTAAAAATTTAAGCACATTTGTAAACACCTTTCTGTAAGAAAGATACCTCTTCAAAACTCAAAAATCTTTAGTGCATAAATGCACTCTCACTAATGCAATTAAAATGCAATTGTGAGTAGAGCAAGAGCATGGGAAAATCATGGAATATAATGAATGGTAGCAGCTTGGCCTTGTCATCTGCTGGCTACATCCTGCCATTAGGAAAAACAAAGCAGGGGCTGGGGAAATGGCTCAGCAGCTAAGAGCACTGATTACCCTTGAGAGGACCCAGGTTCTATTCCCAGCACACACACATGACAAGTAACAACCATCCATAACTCCAGTTCCAGGGAATCTGACACCCTCTTCTGACCTCCTCAGGCATTGCATGACACGAGGGCACTTACATATTTGCAGGAAATACACTCATCCATATAAAATAAAAATAATAATATTTTTTAAGAAAAGAAAAACAAAACAGTAAGTTTTATCTCCAAGTCAACCAATTTACATTATTTCCTTTATACAATTTGCAAACAACCGCCTCATGAGACAAATGGTAAATATCTCGTTTTTTTTCACAAGGTAAACCAGGTGAGTGTGACCGGCTAGGTAAGAATTGAAGATCTACCACCAGAAAGCTTTTTACAAACAGAAAATTCTTGTGATAACATCTTTGCATGTATAAAATCCAGTGTAAAGAGGAGGAAAACCAATATTGTATAATACCTTCTTATCCATAAATCGTATTCATGTATATTATACTACTTTTTCCTCACTATAGTCTTTATACTATTACTGAGTGCAGATTACTACCTTAAAGAAAAAGAAGTAGTTACTCTATTTTTATAAGACTGCAATAAGCTCCTTAAGTTCTGCAAGAGTATGAGCTATCAGTAAGAAAATGGAAAACAGAAACATTTTACAGACTTCGAAATTTTTATTTGGGAATATAAGTTTATTTTTCATAGAATTTTTATGAATAAAAGGTAAATGAGAAGTTGGGCCAAGTCAAAAGCATGTGTTTAAAAGACAACAAATAATTGAGACTAAAATAAGATTTTTACTCAGATCTTACAGATAGTTGCTTCAGCTCAAAAGTTTCTTCATAAATAGGATTTTCAAATTATTTCTTTCCTACCTATCACTCAAAATAACTCTTACAAAGGATATGGCATTTACACTATTATATCGGTTAAAGAACAAACTTAGAGATTCTGGGCTTTCTTTAGGTAAACCTACATTTAAACATTACACAATAAAGATCCGTAAACTGTCAACACACATCAGACCATATTAGATTATTGGCTATTAACTACAACCGACCAGTTTTTAATTCCATTTTGAGTGACCCGTAGTTCTTCAGGGCTGTCCTACATCATACATTCTTATCATGAAACACTTAGAAAACACTCTCACATTAATGCTTAATCCTCTTTTTAACTAAAACCCCCTTCTGAAAAAGCTATAGTTCTAACTTATCATATATTCTAATGAATGCATTTGTTCTTTAAGAGTAATAGAGTTTTTTTTTTTACAGCTTCATCTTCATACAAAAATTCATTTACAGAGTTGTGTTTGGAACAATGCTAACTGATGGACAATTTTTCTTAGGTTGTAAGTTTAACTAAACTGACAAACTACTGAACAGAATTATGCCCTGTTCTTTTGGTGCCTCAAAATTGTGTGTGTGTGCAAGCGTGCGTGCATGTGTGTGTGTGTGTGTGTGTGTGTGTGTGTGTGTGTGTGTGTGTGTGTGTGCGTATTTCAAAAGACTCTACTTTGGGCAAAATCGTCCAGGTGACACAGTGTATGGCAGATAGCATTTCTACCCCAAACCATAAAATCTCTAAATAACATTAATTATCCACAATTAAGAGAGAATAAAAATGTTATCTTACTTCCAGGCAATTGTAATCAGGCAATAAATAAAGTTATTAAAATTTGCCACCATCTTGTCAAGCTAAATGATTTGGGCAAAAATTAACTACTACTCCTACAATTTTCTTTTATAAAAATAGCTTAAGCATGCTTGTTTATGTAGTTTTTTCTTTTCATCTAAAAATAGTAAAAGGCAGTAAGATTGGGATAAATTAATATGTAGTGCTTCTTTTAGCTACAAAAATCTTATCTGAGAGCTAGTCTTACATCCATCTTGAAGAAGTTCCTCTTTAAAAGATGTCCTTTGTTGAGACTAAAACATTCTTATTTAGAGTAAATAGTCTTAAGATAAAGAGCATTTCTACTCACCAAGTTTAGCAATGCATGTGTAGAAAAGAGCCACTGATTATTTTCCCCAACGTTTATATGGACTAAAGTATAGATTTTCCCTTATTAATGTCCCCTGCAAATTATCAGTACATAAAACATCATCTCCTTTCTAGAACAAAAACGGTACTTTGGGTATCTCTATATTCCATAGTTATTTTAATCTCTGTTCTTTTAGTTTAAAATTTCTAGTTTCAACTTCAAATTCAGACAGAGAGACAAATCATTAGAAAAAAATAAAATATTCATCTACTTTTATAAAATTGTATCTACACAGCCTAAGTTTCAATGACAGGATGCTCTGTGTGTGAGCATATATAATGATTAAAAATTTACCAAAAGCCATGAATGCCATTTCACTGTCACTTCCTTTGATTAACCTTCACCTGACCTCACTCCCTAAGGCAATTTCAGATTCCTTTGTTTCTACATTCACATCTTCAGTCAAGCAGGCGAATTTATTAAAACTCAGTCATTAAAACGATTTCCTCAGAAGCAATTTCTTTCATTTTCACAGATGTTTGTTATAAAAATGAAATTATTTGCCCTTATATATAACAACTACTTGTGACTATTCAATTGGGAGGACAACTCAATTCACTGAGGGTAGATCTGAACTAGTCCTTCAGTTTTAGCAATTTTTCTCGCACAAATAATATGCAAAGACAGAAAGGACACAGTGCCAATCACATGAAGTAATCTGTTGCAACTGAGATGGAGAAAAATACATAAGCATTCAGAAGAAGTCAGGTCCACAATGTACAACAGAAAAAGTACACTAAAAAGTGCCTGACAGTATGATCTTAAAATCATTGTTTTCTCTTAAAATGTTGCCTAGAATAACAACTCTTAAGGTGATTTTCTATTGTCTATTATTAAAGTCAAATATTTGGGATTTTTTTAATAAATGCATTTCTCAAAATAACACACTACCAGCTGCTTGCCAATATTGCACAAGAAAAGGCTATAAATAAGGCTATAAGAAAGGAGGGGATACAGGCGTCAGCACTGAAAATGAATAAACATCCGTTGAACATAATTAAAAAGACAGTAAGCCACATTTTTGGGTTCATTTAATATGATTTTTATTTTTACCCTTTTATCCCGGGAAAAATGCATGACCAAAAGTTTAATTCTGCTTGCTAATTGCAAGAAAAATTAACATTTTGCAATAGACAAAACAAGTTTTTCCCACACTAGCCAACAGTCACTCACCATCATAATGAATAATGGACAAGCAGACAATGTTTCTTTGGATAAAATGCAGCATGAAGTAGTAACCAGCACCTATGAAATGTACTTGCCAAAAATCTTATGCAGCCTTCTGACCTAACTTTCAGTTTAGAAGAAATACAGGGACGTGAAGAATGAATTAAATACCACAAGAAAGGAAGTAATTAAATACAGAAGATCAAACATGCTTCAGGAACACAGCGCTCATCTTTATAACAGCTCTAGTTTGTAAAGAAAAAAAAATCACCTTGGGGGTCTGTGAGATTAGTGAAAAAGTCTTTGCATGACATTTGACAGAATCTTGGTTTGAATAAGCCATTACAAATATTTTGAAATAATTTAAGACATTTAATATGGATTTGAAATTAAATTGCATTAAGGAAATTTGTCCACTATGAAGTATAATAGTTATGTATGATAAGAAAATCATAGGAATAAAATTACAGGTAAAATGTCATGACGTCTAAAATTATCTTTTAAATAGACTAGAAAAAAGTAGATGAAACAAATATGCTAGACAGTGACTCAAACAGTCTGAGTACTAATATATATATATAGTATACATATATATATACATATATCTTCATTTCATTACATAATTTTTTCAGTTTTCTGTATGTTTGAAATTTCACAATAGATAGTTTTTAAAAGCACACACCCAGAGACCTTAAAGATATCACTACATTTTTAAGTTCTAAAATACCGCAAGTTTCCTGTTTTGTCTCAGCCTTACGTGAACTTTAGGTGGCTTTCAACCCATCTCCTACCCAAATTCAGGATCCCGAGTATAAGGTCCTTACCTGTCTCTGTATCCCTGTAATTGCTTCCAAATTTGTTTTGAAAAATAAAAATGTCTGATACATAAAGACTATTCTTTCCAAGGTAGGGTAAGTCATTGAGCAGTGATATTTTGAGATCAGTTAAGTCTTAGGTTTGGAAGCACTGTTGTATCTATTATCAAGGGTTAAAATATATATAATTATCACATTGAGTATAATTTTGGTATGGGAGATATGAAGGAATTTATTAACATAAATTTAGTTTTAAGAAAAATATATTGTGATTTAGATTTCATTATATTGTTATGCAATTACTGAAGAACTGATTTTCAGTTTACTAGCTGATAAATCATCCTATTTAGGAATTTCAATGTGTGTATAAAATTTGACATTACCATTATCTTTCCAAATTTTAAAAGATAATTCTTTCAGTTTCTTAGCATATTTGAGATCTTTGAGAAAATCAATCAGAGGAACTACTCATGGGGGATATTCCTGCCGTTCCTTACCCCACGGTTTTCTATACTTTGTATAGGCAATCAACTTTTATTAGAGCACAGTGTGCATAAACAAACATTGCTTATTTGAACTGGATAGACATAGAATCAAAATTTGTTAGAAATATTTATTTTCAAGGTCCTTAAATCAAAGTCTATGCATGAGCTTGTGTGGGAGGGTCTACAGTTTTTGGTCAAATGAAGTGTAAATATATGTGACTCTATAGGTATGTGTTTGTTTTCTGACAGTCAAATTTTTCCATAGCATTTTTTTTGCATAGATTCTACCACACCACCTCCTTAGAGAGAGTCATTGGTTCTAGCCTAACTTCCTCCTTTTAGAGTTTGGACAGCTGAGACTGGCAAGGGATAAAGTAACTGCCCCAAACCTTATAACGTTTTATGGAGTGGCCTTTAAGCCTCCTCCTTTCTAGTTCTCTATCCTATCCCTAAATTTGGTTCTAAAGTCCCTCAATATAGCATTGTCCTGTAAGTGAATTTAGAGCTGGTCATCTCAAGAGAACAGATTCCAAATGGCTTTGGTACTTGGAAAACCTTATAGCCAAGCCTCATTTTAAAGCAAAGAGTCCGTTGCTTTTGGTATGTTGCATCATGTTCTAGTGGTCTTTGGCATCAGAGAGCTTTCTCTTGTTTTTATTTTACAAACATTCTTCATATTTTTGAAATGAATTTTATTTTAGATTTCCTGTGAAAGAGCCATAATCATCAAGGGAAAGGAAGTAGAGTATGGTGGTTTAGCAGAGGAGTCTGAAGGTCTGGATTTCTTTTTCATTCGGCCACTAAAATACAGGACAAACTCAATGAGCAGGGTAATTATCTTGAGGCAGTTATATAACCAATTTGTGACTCAGTTTCTTTTGGGGGAAGACAGCAACACAAGTCACTTCCAAATGACACTGTGCCCCATAGCAATTACAATAATTACAGGAATTTTTGAGAGTTTTCAGACAAAAAGGTATAAAGCAAAAGAAAGTTAATACAGTCTGAAATAATGCCTCCTCCTGAAAAACAACACCTCTGCTACTTAACATGTCATTTGACCTCATAATCTAAAATTGTTTGGGGGTATTTTCTTTTTGCATCTCCTTTCAACTTCATCTGTCAATCACATAAGAGAAAGCTGGGGGTAGTCCATTAAAATTTATATACATTCTACAAACAAATCTACAAACCAAGCTGCTCTTTTTTCCTCTTTTTTTCTATAATAAAAGAGTCATCTATTAAGAATAATAATAATGAAATATGGCAGTAGATCTTAAAGTGTACCCTTCCTCAGGCTGCAGTTATGTAAAAGGTTATATAGTACAACAGTTATTAATCCTTCTTCACTTTGACAATTGATTTGAATTCAGCGTCTGTTGTAGACTCTATAATACAAGATCACAAAAGTTCAAAACTAATTTATTGCTCTTTGTTCCACCAGGCAAAAAGTGCACCTTATCAAAACTGTTACTGTCAGATCGATATTGTGCTGAAACAAAAATGCAGATTAGCTGTTAAAGGGTTCTCTTTTTAGCTTGCATTCATGAATTACTTTGTAAAATCTAAGCACAGTGGTGAAGGGGGGAAAAAAAAGACTTCAGAACAGATTTTTTAAATCTCAGAGAGGAGAGGCAAGTAGGAAAAGAGGCTTCATAAAGGGTTCATTTCTAAACATCACTGGTGTAAATTTAAGAAATTTCCATATTTAAATAAAACACTGATTGTAGTTGGTATGTGCAGATTTTGAACTGGAAACTGGAAACTGGTAGTGGAGAAGACATCCGTTCCCATTTGGGCAGGTTTCCCTTTCCAGTGCAATATTAACCTGCACGTATGGAACACACATAGCTGCAAAATACTACTCAGATGCCAAAGTCAGAAGTATTTGAGCAGACTGGAATGGTTTAACTCACATTAGTGATGCAAATCTATTAAATTGAGAAGCTAACAAATTCCCAGTTAAAATACAAAGTACTCATTGATTTTGAACCAAGCCAAAAGATCTCTAATTCCACTATGTTTAAGGAATGTTTACAGGAAAGGATAAAATGTAGCTAGCTTTGTTTTTCAATTAGCTTTATTTGGGAAATTCATCAATCTTTCTTTCTACTCTCTCTTGCCTGGACCTTCTCCATTATCACCTTACCTCTGGAGGTCAGAAGAGTGCACAACCCTCCACTAGGTTACATGAAAGAGAAAGGAGGGGAGGGAGGCATTTGTCAGAAAGCCTGTGTGGGTAGAACTGCTCAAATCCTGAAAATAGATGCTGAAATAGACAGTGGCTTTATATGCTGCCCTCAGGCACAGATACCTTCAACTTGTATGCATATTTACATTCGTGTATTCTGCTATTAGATGGGAAACAGTTACCACAGCAACCTCTAAATCACCTGGCAGCTTTGCTATTTCAATAAAGCCATGAGATTCTTTCTCACAGGAAAAAATAGGTGTATATAATAATCAAAACAGTGTGTTGTGTAGAACACATTTGTCTTTACTTATCATTTTTCTTCCTATCCAGATAGTTAATAGTAGAACCTGGGGATTTATTCCAGGTCTTCCCAGTCTCGATTTCTTTTCTTTTTTCCCCATCTATTTGCTCTATTTTTCATTTTTAATTTACTGTTATGTTATGGAAATTTATTTTATATTTTATGTTAGAGTCAGATGTTCTGCATTTACCATTATGTTTACACAGATAGAATTTTTTAAATGAGGTATTAGAAGAATCATCCAGCACTTATTTGTGTGAAGTTTAACTCATTTCTTAGGATATAGATTTCAAGTAGTACTAAATTGAAGGCTTTTGCATTTAAACTATGCCAACTAGCAGCAGCAGCAGCCTTCTGATGGCTCTTAGTGCATGAATTCATCCCAGAGGTACAAAAATGCAATTGCTAAAGCAAGTAAAACTTTCTCATTTCTAATTTCCTAAGAGTTTCATTTTCAGTTTTTGTGAAGCTTCTTTTAATTCTTTGGGCAGTGAAAAGTTATTGCTTTGTACTTCTATTTTGCAGTGTAACAATCTTTACACTTCTAGTCTGAAACACTAAAAGTCTGTTTCCACAAACTTCATTTGGACATATAATTTGCAATGTAATGTACTCCAATTAACCGGAAGAGACAAATAACGGTGGAGATTTAAATTTCCAATTTATTTCTGGAAAAGGAGTTTCAACCTTATCTTTACATATTTTTTAATATATACTGAAATTATGCACAGGAAAAAAATATAGTTTTATAGCATATATTTAAAATTCTCTGGAAAAAATCAGAAGGATGAAAATGGTAGCATGTTAATTACTGAAATGAGTACCAGATACACGAGATCACATTTTTTCTATTCTCTGTATACTTTTGCATATATTTGTTATTTTATTATGTAAATAAAAATCTAAAATATACCAGTTTGAAGATTTGTGCAAAAGAGAATTTGTTAACTGTAATATTCCTTTATTTAACTGGACATAAAAGCAACATGCCTATCACTTTATAATATATATATTACTTCATTTAATTTTTATGACAATCAATATATATAAATAGTATCCCAATTTTAAACATGAAAAATTGGATACAAATCTGACTACAAAACTCAATGGGATTTTTACACTTCCATTTAGTATGTATCAGCCTCTCACCACTTAAAACTAAATACATTAAGTAAGTAAAGAAATCTACAAGTTCATAAGTCGGGTAACAGATATGCTGTAAGATCTGAAATATATTTATTTTGTATTTTCTCGTAGTTTCTAAAAAGGCAGTAAACAAGGCACCATTTCAAGAAACAGCCTTGTGAGTTAAATGAAAGTCAGTACCTGAGCCATATACATTTATTAAGCTTTTAGTTATTTTGCTGAAAGTTCTGGGTTTTTTTCTCGTTAAATCTGGCAGTCCCATATTATGCATTATAATTAGTTGAATGATAACTGAAGTTTTAAGACCCACTAATATGAATGATAAATTATTTCCATTACAGTATTATAGAAATGCACTTCATTCAATTGTAGGCTTAAATTATTAAGTATGATATGGTTCAAGATTTCTGTAATAAATAGGCACTCATAAAAATACTCATAAATTTTAAATAAATTGCTACTTCAATGTAATGAAATTAATACATGTACATAAAATCAAAGATTTTTTTATTTTATACATGGTTTCATATATGTTTTTATCATCACTGAAAACAGAGTATTTTGAAAGCCCAAACTGAACTAATTGCATTATTCCTCTTATAGAAATCAATTAATTTTTCTTATTTATATTTCTTTGAAACTCACTCATTGATGCTTTATTAAAATATTCAGTTGGAAAAATGCTGCAGATATGCACACTTTATGACCACAAATAAACATTCTCACAGGGACACTTACAAAGACCTTTTCTTTATTTTTAATAAAAGAAAAGATCTTTCCAAACATTCAAATCTCCTGAGAATTTAAACGAAATCAATGAAGAAAACTCAAAATATTAAGTAAACCTTAAGTTGTTTGGAGCTACTTTCCGGTTGTAAAATGCTTAGGTAAATATATTGCTGAACAGGAAAGGAAAGGGGACCAGTGACAGTCACTTATGAACCAAAAAAACAGTTCATTGAATTCAATGAGCCTATCAAATTAGTAGGTGGTGGGTGAATCAAATTTGTTATGTGACTGACTATTAAGGTAAAACAACTGAATTTTACTTATCATTTGCTTGCAAATATTTCCTGCTTCCAAAGTTTATAGTCAAAACATAATGAATAAAGAAAAATGAACGCAGGTTCCTTCACTCAAAAATTTGCCAGAGCTCATTTAAGCCAAACATTTCTAGTATGTTCTAATGATTTTTCTACTGTTAGCCATTCTGCTTGCCCCCAAACCAGTATTCATTCTCAGTAAAGAACATATATGGTTTTCTTCATAGCATCAATTGATTAGCTTTGCTAAGAGAAAACACTGATCCTTTCCCTCAACTATACACAGTGTGGAAGACATCAATAGCAAGAAACTATCCCAAGTGAACAAAATTATTCCAGAAATTGTCTCAATAAAATTTCTTTGCAAACATGGCTCAGAAGATTGATAGACAATTGAAATAAAATTAGAATGAGCAAATCCACTAATTTAATTCCTAAAGGAGTGCTTCAGAAGACT
The DNA here is from genome assembly GCF_000622305.1 of Nannospalax galili. NCBI lineage: Eukaryota > Metazoa > Chordata > Mammalia > Rodentia > Spalacidae > Nannospalax > Nannospalax galili. The sequence continues at coordinate 8,785,818 of NW_008331140.1, read as the reverse complement.
TATGACTGGTTTAATCCTATCTGTAACTATGCTTCCTACTTAGCAAAATTGTGTTATTATTTCTACCTAATTCATAAGAACTTTGAAAAATGAAATACATTCTTTTGGTAAATAAGGCTGAGCTCCACATTTTGTTCAGTATTTTATTTTCCATGATTGCAAACATTTATCTTTCTATTCAGATGGTCTCACCTCTTATTTGTATGCCTCTCCTCATCACCTTGCTTGATTCTATATTACATTCCACCCTATCCAGCTAGTTTAACTTTCTTTCACTTTTTTTTAATCATAATAAATGCACTGATAATTCCCTAATATATCACAACAACTTGACTGATGCAGAGGCCTCACTTTGAGATTCCTTCTTACTTCAACACCACTCACCTCCATTTTAAGCTTTATGACACCAGCTTGCCCTCCTTGCTCTGAGCAGTCTTTTCACAGTGACACTAATGCTCATAAATTTCTTCGTTTTCTAACTTTCCAAACGTGTGTCTCAACTAGCGGCACAAGGATCCTTGCAATTCCAAAGACTCTTTGAAGGAGTTTGTCTCATCAAAATTGTTTCCATGAAAACACTAAGGAAAATTTTGCTTTCTTCACCATGTGGACAGATATTGAAAATTAGTGATGATTAAAATTCCAGCATTTTAGCAAAAATGAAAGAAATCACTACTATTCACTGTGACATACTTGCAGTTATATGCAAGGTAGTGCTCTTACGCTTAGTGCTATATACACTTAGTGTTGTTAGTGAGGAAGTAAAAACTCTTACTTTTGTCAGCTGAAAGCCTGTGATGTATAACTGTGCAACAAATTTTGCGATAACGTGGAATATATTTAATCTGAATAGCACAATGTGAAATTATCTCTCAGGAAAGCAGTTGTGTGATTGCTTGGACTAAGAACTGCTAGCCATTAAATAAAACATTGTTTTATACTTGATAGAATATCTGAGGGATGAAATATTTTTACTAACCTGATATTTAGCAAATAGTTTTCAAAAAACAAAGCAAGACTTTTTCAATAAAAAATTATACTTTTCAGGCAAATACTATTATAAACTTGTACCTACCACCCTTAGTTTAGTAGTCTTTCAGTGCCAAAGATTCATCTCATGACTAGGGAGATATTTTACAGTATTAAAAAATCCCCATAAATTTAACAGCTCTCCCCAAAATAAAATCTCTGATCTGTCTGGATGAAGACCCAACTTTGCAGTTTTGCTGCTCAATCAGCTGGTCACACAACCAACCCCTAGGAAAGCAGGCTTACCTTAAGTCATGCTTTAAAAGATAGGGGATAGGCAGAATACGTGTGTGTTAATGAGAGGGTCAGTGTTTCCTGCTCAGAATCCCTGTCTCCTAGGCCCGTTCTTATGTATTCAGTTGCACGCAGACTAGTGAACCTCCGTTAGTTTTACCTCTTTTTCTAGAAAAGCATATCCTCACAGTTTCTTTTTATGCCTTTTTTCCTACCATGCTCTCCTTAGTGCTTTCCGTTTATTAACTTTTCTCTGCAAATGCCGTCTTCTCCCAGCCATAAGGCTACTCCTATACCACTTCTCTGACCTCCATCCAAGCCCTAAAGCAGCATGGCTTCGTGGCTTTTTTTTTTCCTTCTCCCCTCCATTTTCCTCCTCAAGGCAGGTGCTGAGATTCACAGCCTACTTGCCCTGAAGATTTTTCTTTAAATTTTAATAAAATTGCCCTAAATCTTCTGTTTTGGTCCATTCCTAAATTTTTTTCTGATTGAGACTAAGGATTCTCTAGGGGATGCACTTTCTCCCTTGTATCAATATGATAACTTTTGATTTTTGAATATTATATCATGGAACATACTCTAGAGATATGTAGAACTCAATGAACATTTTCTTTTTTAATTTAATTTTATTTTTTTATTTTATGTGTATGCGTGTATTGCCTGCATGTAGGTAAGTGCACCCATGTCGTGCAATGCCCACAGAGGTCAGAAGAGGTTGTAGGATCCCCTGGGACTGGAGTTACCAACAGTTGTTAGCTGTCATGTAGGTTCTGGGATTCGAACCTAGGTCTTCTGCAAAAACAACCAGTGTTCTTAAACACTGAGTCATTTCTCCAGCCCCTCAATGAACATTTTCTAAGTATCAAATTCATCAACATGATCTCTTATTCACCATTGCTAACTATAATTTGTAAGTACTACTTTCCAAGTTTTGGGACACTCTTAGAAAGGAATATACATATTTGTCCTTAAATAGTTATTAAAACCATCCTTTAATTTCATTTATATATCTATGTAAGGATGTATTTTCTTCATAAACTGCAGCAAAAACAATATAGTGAAAACGACTGCAATTAGAACTAAATATAAAAATCTAGGGTCATAAATCAGACAAGGGCTCAGTGTTGAGCAAGAGAAATGGGCAGTGGCCCTGGCCCTAGTCTGTGTACTGTTGGCCACTGATTATTGTTGGATGAGGGAGAATGGATCTTCTTTAAGATTTCTAAATAAGCTGACTAGACTTTGGGGATTAACTTGCACTTAAGGACATCTGGGTGCAAAAGCTTGACCAAATAGGGGTTAACATATATAACAGAATGCATGAGGTACAGTGGGGAGGTGGGGCATGTATGGGGAAGGGGGAGCTGCCTGTTGAGCATCCCTATATCTGAAATGTGTGACACTCATATTCTTTATATGCAATATTTGCCTACACACAATGAGATATTTTAGGGATGGGATCCAGATTTATGGACAAAATTTACTTATGTTTCATGTACAACTTTCTCATGTAGACCGAAGTTAACTGCAAGCAATAGTTTAAATGAATGTATGTATGAAACAAATGTCCATAGTGTGGACTTTCATGCTTATGACAACATGCCAGAGCTCAGAAGTTTCAGAGTTAGTGGCATTTCAAATTTCTGACTTTTATTACACGTTGAACTTGGAGTCAGTCTGTTGGACAGTGAGCTGAGGACAAGATGTCTCCATGACTATTTCAAGACCTGTCCCACCCATGCCTCCTGAGGGATGACCTACAGCATGGTGTATTTGAAATTTTTATGGTGGTATACATAAGGTCCAGTGGGGGGCTTGGGGGATCATGGATAGGAGAGGGGTCTAAATTTGATTAAGAACTATGGTATGAAATGTACAAAAACTCAATAAAAATGTTTTTTTAAAACATGCAATGGCCTCTTTACAAAAGTTTTGCTCTAGTATTAAGTTTGATGAGATCATAATGCTCCAAAATGTTTGCAAAAATTTTCTACTTATAGACTCAGACTATCAAAGAGAACTAATGAAAGCATCAAACCATTACTAAAGGTAACTTTATAGAACAATGAGGAATAATTGGTCTTGGATGTAATTTGGTTTGGGGATTGGGACTATATGAGGGTTTATGTGCTTTGAAATTCCCTACGGATGCCAGGAAAAAGTAAGTGCCCATGCGTGTTGATGAGCTTTTACAGATGTGGGGGAAGAGGAGACAGGCTTGGAGAGAATCCTACTTTCTACTACAAGTTATTTCACCCATTGTAATTATTTGTTACCATGGCTTTCTTTTCATTTTCTTTAGAAAAATGTAGTTTTTCTTTTTTAAAAAAATCCTAGTTATTTATGATATCATGTATTAGATTTATCATTACTGAAGTAACTATTTGTAAAATAGGTGTAACTTAATTTTTTTGAAAATGCTCAAAAAAGTCTGAATAGGACAACATGAAATAACAAAAAGTAAAACTACATGCTAGTATTCATGATGAACATACAGTAACATTCATTTCTCAATGAAAGTGTAACAAATCAGGTTTGTCACATTCTTAAAAGATGGCTCATTATCAAACTACATTTATGAAGCATTCAATGTTTTATTATGTATACAATTTTAAATGTGATGAATTTCATCCTCAAATGAAGAACAAAAAGTATGTGATCACCTCAGATAGATGCAGAGAAAACATTTCACACCTTTCACCAGAATTTCATTTAAACACTATCTCAAAGAATTAAGTATGCAAAGAATGGATAGCATCCGAATAAGTCCACATTTGAAAAATTTGCAGTAAACATCATACTTAATGAAGAAAAGTTAAGAGGTTTCCTCTAAGATTCAGGGCAAGGCAAAGATTTCCAGTCTCACCATTTATTGAAGAATAGAGGCAATCTTAATCAAAGCCATTAGACTAGAGAAAGAGATAAACATATTCTAATTAAATGAGGAGTTAAATTGCCTTTGTTTACAGATTTCATTAAAGTATACTTAAAAGTCCTAAGATCACCAAAAAGTCCAGGAATAAACATATTTAATAAAATTGCAGATGCAAACTCTACATAAAAATCAATATTAATCCCATGCACTGAGTGACCTGTCTTTTAAAAAAATCAAGAAAGTAATCCATGTTTCAGGAGCTTCAGTAGAACATTAAATCCTTAGTAACAAATGTAACTAAAGTCAAAGATATCTACATTGAAAACTCTAAAATAGTGATAAAAGAAAATACGGAATATACAAGCAGAAAAATATTCCATGCTCAGCGGGCATGGTGGTACATATCTTTAAACACTGACTCCTCAGGAGGCAAAGGCAGGTGGATCTCTGAGTTTGAGGCCAGCCTGATGTACATAGTATGTTCCAGTCCAGCCAGGGCTACATAGTGATACTCTGTCTCAAAACAACAAAACAAAAGAAAATATCATGCTCACGAGCTAGAACAATTAATACTGTTAAAGTATCCATACTGCTTCTAAGTCATTTATATAATCAATGAAATCACTATGAAAAGACTGATAGAATCTTTCATAAATAAATAAATAATAAATAAATAAGCAAATCCTAGAATTTCTGTGGAACCAAGAGCCTTCAAATATCCAAAATCAGAAGAAAGGAAAAAAAATCTAGAGGTATCATACCACCTAAATTCAAAATATACTACAAAGACACTAAGTATACATAAGATGGTACGCATAAATCCGTAACACAGAACAGTGTGCCATGAAACAAATTCATATATCATAGTAAATAATTTTCAACAAAAGTACCAAGAACACACAATGTAGAAAAGAGTCTCTCCAAGAAATCCTGTGAAACCTAGCTATCTACACTCAGAAGAAAGAAAACTGATGCTTGTCTCTAACCACTTGCAATGACAACTCAAAATGAATTAGACTTCCATGTCATATCTGAAACTATAAAATTACTAGAAGAAGATATAGCAGAAATGCTTCAGAATACTGAAATGGACAAAGATTTTTTTTTTCACAAATGAAAGGCCAGACAAAAACGCCAAGTATAGAAACATGTGTACTACATTACATTACATGATAAAGCTCTGTAACAAAGAAAATAACATTGATGAGTCAACCTACAGAAAGGAAAAAAATATTTCTTAACTGTACATGAGATGAGGTGTTAACATTCAAAATAAACAACAGCTCAATAACAAGAAAAGAAGCTTAATTTTAAAAGAGGAAAAAACACTAAGAATACAAATATATTTATTTGAGGGAAATGGAAATTAAAACCACAATGACGTATCTTCTTACACTTGCTTGCTAGGGTACTTTTAAAAACACCAAAGGTAAATATTAATAGGAATGCAGAGGAACATTCTGTAGCACTCTGTGGGAATAAAATTTATTGCAGCAAATAAGGAATACAACACAGGATTTCTTTAAGAAAGTAAAAGTTTAAATAACATATGATATTGTAATCATACTACTTAACATACATTGAAAGGAAATAAAATAATTTGGTTAAAGAAATATCTATACAGAAGTTTAGTTACATAGAAAGAATAAGTTTCAGAGATGTATTGTGCAGAATAGTGACTGCAATTAATAACAGTATATTGCATTCTAGAAAAATGCTGAGTAGATTTTAAATACCCTCACCAATAAAATGAAAATTACATGAAGTACTACACATATTTATTAGGTTGATTTATCCACTACACTGGGCCTGGTGGCTTATGGCTGTAATCCTAGCACTTGGAAGGCAGAGGCAGCAGGACTGCAGTGAGTTATTGACCAGCCAAAGCTACATCATGAGTTCCAGGCCATTCTTAGCTACAATAGGAGATGTTGTGTCAAAAAGACAAAAAAAAGAGATAAATGCAGCAACATTTATCCAGGAAGCAATATATGACATATCTAAATCATGGGAAACTTCTCTGATGAAGGCTGGGAAGAGTACTAATCTATGGGCAATCAACTTCAGTAGAGGTTATCAGTACAAGACTGGGCTCATCAACATTTCATTATGGAGAGGAAGGGGTCTCTGAACACCCATATCTGCCAGAAGTACAATTGCCAGTTAACATTTATTCAGTAAAGAGTGCCATTTTCTTCACTGGGTAGTCACAGATAAGTAGCACTTGCTCCTCTGGATAACAGTCCATGGACCTAAGTTACTCAAAGTCAGTGGGCCACACACAAAAAGAATACAACAAAGTAGGAGGGAGACTTGCTGAGAAGGGTTCAAATGGGAGAGGGAGGGGGATAACGAATGGAAATAATGGATCAAAATTACTAAAATCCATTATGGGTATGTATGAAACAATCAAACAATAAAAATAATTTAAAGAGAAAAGAGGGAAACTGTATAAATTAACATTATACACATAGATTAATATACATTATATTGAATATATAGGCCATTTTGTATAATACATATAATTCTATTTCTTTATAAATTGCATACTTATATGAAAATTACAACAAAATCACATTGAACTACCCAAAGGAAACCAGTTTAAATAATTTGTGCTACTGGGGACAAAGGAATAGGCACTCTACATAAGGATGCTAGAGGAATGCATCTTCATGGAACATATTGGGTTAGAACATGACCAAGAAAATCATTTAAAGAATATGTGTGCTACTCACATAAGGAAAGTTCTTTGGCATCATTTGTAATTAAAGAAATGCAAGGTAAAAATTACAAATCTTCCTTATCAGAATGCAAGATTTCAAAAATTATAATGGATAAGAGAATAGGTAAACAGGGATGTCTTTAGTATGTCTTGCTACATAGGAGAGGTTGGTCACAAAAGGCACACCCTTCTTTGCTGTTGTTTCAACCATTTTTGCATTATAGGAATGTGCAACCATGACATCATGCACAGTACTTTGTAAAATGTTTAGAGAAATGTGAAAATAATTCACTTTCTTCTAACTCAAATTTATTAATATTTATCAAATAGCACACTTTGATTCAGTAATTCTGAATTTAAAAATTTAGCAAGCAATAATATTATAACTAATCTAAAAGCAGAGAGAGTGGTAGGTTAAATATTTAAGAGAAGCTGGAAAATTAGTAATTGAGAAAAAATGCAGAAAATATATTTATGATTTGGAGAAGCAACAGATATTTAAAGCAAAAAATCACAAATGAAATAATTGAAGTATAAAATCTGTGTGTGTGTGTGTGTGTGTGTGTGTGTGTATGTGTGTGTGTGTGTAAGAATACTTGGGCAGAGACCAGAACAGGGGATCAGATAGCCCTAATCTGGAGTTGCAGGCATTTTCCTGACAACAAATTTGCTATACGTATACTGGGATTCGAACTATACTCCTCATGATTGTGTAGAAAACATTCTTAACCATTGGGCCAACTCTCAGCCCAAGCTTATGTAGTCATTTATCTTAACTTTTTATTTCTGAGCTGTGTAAATATATGAGACTTAGAGTAAAAAACTTTTTTGCATATCTTATGATTATTAAACTGCAATTAACTGCCAAACTGTTGGAATGACTTTTCTAGGAATGCTTTTTTTTTTACAAACATGGACATGCTTCCTGTTTTATAAAACAAACAAGGGGGAACTGTGGGAACGTCTTTTCTGGAAAAATTGAATCTTACCTAACTTTTTAACTACAGTTAATCTTATGTTTTGAGATCATTTCACACTACTTCAGTTTGTTTAGAATGTAGCCAAATTTAGAAGGTCTTGTTCTCCTTTCTTAATCTAAATCTTAATTCCTCATAACCCTTCTTTGCCGTTGACCCAGAATATCCTAAGTACCTTTGTGTGTAGAGTGTGTGTGCCTCTCTCTGTCTCTGTGTCTCTCTCTGTCTCTGTGTTTCTGTCCCTGACTCTGATTCTGTCTTCTGTGTCTCTCTCTCTCTCTCTCTTTCTCTCTCTCTCTCTGTGTGTGTGTGTGTGTGAGTTGTGAATATTTCAAGGGTTGAAAGCAGTGAATATTCATTGGTAGGAAACAACTTACCTACCAAACAACTACCAAAAATCAGTAGCCTTTCTACATCACAATAACAAGCAATAAGAAAAAGCACTCAAGGAAACCCTCCCATTCTCAATAGCCTTAAAAAAATACTTGGTATTATGTTAAACACCAGGTGGAATTAGGTTGATAACATGTTTGTGGTCATGTGTGTTCCTCTGAGTTAGTAGGGATCTGAAAAGGAATAACATTTAAGATAGGTTCCTCACGCCTTGTCCATACCATGCTGCATATACAGTTTCAATAAAAAGAGAGCAAGGCCTTGGTACTGTTACAGAGTTCTGAGAGAAATTTGAAAAAACACGTTTTCAGAACAGATCGAATCACATTCTTGGTTTTAATGGATGCTAAGATCCAGGCTGTTTTTGTTCAGGGTTCACTGTAATGTGGAATCCCACCATTGCACAAAACTAAGCAATACTGATTAAAATTACATTCTTAGATGTCCTAAATTCAGGTAGTGCTATTATCTAACTCTGCTTTAAAAAATTATTTTGAATATACTTTCTCCTTTATATTATCATATGTTTTCAAATAACCTGACAATTTCTAAATTTCCATAAAATTCCTTATCAAAATTTCACCACTATTACATTTAATCTTCAGATAAATTTGTTGATAATATCTTAATATTTTAGGTTCCATAAATCTATCAGGTGGTTGAAATTGCATGTACTCATGTTTGTGTCTTAAATTATGTTCCATTGACCTACACGGCTATTTTTGTGCAGTACATGCTGTTTTTATGACTCTAGCTCTGTAATACAATCTGAGATATGGTATGGTGATCCCCCTAGCATTGTGCTTTTTGGCCAAGATTGTTTTCACTATCCAGGGTCTTTTGTGATTCCATATGAATTTTAGGATTATTTGTCAAGCTCTATGAAGAATGTCATGGGTATTTTGACTGGGATTGCATTGAATCTATAAACTGTTTTTGGTAAGATGGTCATTTTCATAGTATTGATTCTACTAATCCATGAGCATGGTAGGTCTTTCTGACTCCTAGTGTCTTCTTCTACTTCTTTCTTTAGAGATTTGAAATTTTCGTTGTAGAAATCTTTAGTTCTTTGGTTTAGTTTATTCCCAAGTATTTTTTTTAAGGCTATTGAGAATGGGAGGGTTTCCTTGATTGCTTTTTCTGATTGCTTGTTAATGCAATATAGAAAGGCTACTGATTTTTGTAAGTTGTTTTTGTATCCTGCAACTTTATTGAAAGTATTAATAAATTCTAAAAGTTTTCTAGTGGAATTTTTGGGGGTCTCTTATGTATATTATACCATCTGCGAATAGGGATTATTTGATCTCTTCTCTTCCAATTAGTACTCCATTGATTTCTTTCTCTTGTCTTATTGCTCTTGCAAGAGTTTCAAGCACTATATTGAAAAGGAGTGGAGCTAGTGAACAGTCCTGGATGGTGCCTGATTTTAATGGGAATTCTTCCAGTTTTTCTCCATTTAGGATGATGCTGGCTATGGGTTTGTTGCATATAGCTTTAATTATATTGAGTTGTGTTCCCTCCGGACCAATCCCCTCTGGGACTTTTGACACGAATGTATGTTGGATTTTTTCAAAGGCCTTCTCTGCATCTATTGAGATGAAGTTCCTGTCTTTGAGTCCATTTACATTATTTATGACATTTATTTACTTATGTATATTCAACCATCCCTGCATCTCTGGAATGAAGCCGACTTGATCATTGTGGATTTGTTGCATGTAGCTTTAATTATATTGAGATGTGTTCCATCCAGACCAATTCCCTCTAGGACTTTTGACATAAATGCATGTTGGATTTTGTCAAAGGCCTTCTCTGCATCTATTGAGATGTGGTTCCTGTCTTTGAGTCCATTTATATGATTTATGACATTTATTGACTTATGTATATTGAACCATCCCTGCATCTCTGGAATAAAGCCAACTTGATAGTTGCAGATGATCATTTTGATGTCTGTCTGTATGCAGTTTGCAAGTATTTTGTTGAGTATCTTTGCATCTATGTTCATTAAAGATATGGGTCTATAGTTTTCTCTTTTTGGTATATCTTTGTCTTGTTTGGTATTAGAGTGATACTGGCTTCGTAGAAGGAGTTTGAGAGTTCTCCCTCTGTTCCTATATTTTTGAATAATTTAAGCAGTATTGGTTGTAGATTTTTTTTGAATGTCTGGTAGAATTCTGCTGTGAATCCATCTGGGCCTGGGCTGTTTTTAATCGGGAGTTTTTATAATACTCTTTAATTTCTGTATTTGTTATGGGTTTGTTTAGGCTATTGATCTGTTGGTTTATCTTTGGTGCTGTCCATGATTTTAGAAATTTATCCATTTCTTTTTAGGTTTTCAAATTTAATGCAGTATAGAATTTTAAACTATTTCCTTACAATGTTTTGGGATATTTTTGGTGTCTGTTCTGATGTTTCCTCTTTCGTCTCTGATTTTGTTGATTTGGGCTTGCCTTTTCTTTTAGGGTCTGTCTATCTTGATTAACCTTTCAAAGAACCAGAACTTAGATTCACTGATTTTTTAAAATTATTTTCTTTGTTTCTATTTCATTAGTTTCTGCTCTGAGTTTTGTTATTTCTTCTCATCTACTAGGTTTGGGGTGGTTTTGATCTTTCCTTTCCAGAGTCTCGAGTTGTTCTGTCAAGTCGTTTACATGTGCTTTTTCTGATTTTTTAATGTAGGCACTAAGAGCTATAAACATCTCTCTTAGGACTGCTTTTAGGGTGTCCCAGAAGTTTTCTTGTGTTGTTCTAATTTTCATTCTGTTCCAGGAATACTTTATTTCTTTCTTAATTTCTTCTTTGTCCCATTCATGATTCAGGAGTGTGTTGTTTAATCTCCTGGAGTTTGTGTATTTACTAGAGCTCCTTTTGCTGTTGGTTACAAGCTTTCTTGCACTGTGGTCTGACGGAGGCATGGAGTTATTCCAATTTTTTTGTATTTGCTGAGATTTATTATGTGCCCTAGAGTGTGGTTAATTTTAGAATAACTTGCATGAGCTGCTGAATAGAAAGTTTATTCTTTCATGGTTGGGTTGGATATTCTGTATGTAGTTGTTAGGTTCATTTCATGTAGTATGTCATTTAATTCAGATGGCTCTGTGATTATTCTTTGTCCAGTTGACCTGTCTATTGAAGAAAGTTGGGTATTAAAGTCACTCACTATCACCAAGTCAGTGTCAATTTGTGTTTTTATAGTCCTGGACTACTGATTTTATGAAACTGGGTGCCCCAGAGTTTGGTGCATAAATGTTCATGATTATAATATCTCCTTGGTCAATTTGTCCTTTGATTAGAATGAAGTAACCCTCCCTTATCTCTTCTGATGAGTTTTAATTTGAAGTCTATTTTGTCACATATTAAATTTGGGATACCTGCTTGCTTCTTAGGGACATTTTTCTTGGAATATTTTTTCCATCCTTTCACCCTAAGATAGTGTCTATCCTTGAAGGTGAGACAATTTTTCTTGAAGACAACAAAAAGATGGGCTTCCTTTCTTGATCCATTGCATTATCCTGTGTTTTGGGACAGAGGAGTTGAGGACACTAATATTTATTTAGTGTTATTATTGAAAGGTGTGTATTATATAGTGTCATTTTAATTTCTTTGTGTTTGTGGCCCTATTTTGTATTCCATTGTTATAACTTTATTTTCTTTCTGTAGCCTCTTGGGCATAGTCGTTCCTTTCTTCAGTCTTTTGTATTGCTTTAAGTATTCTCTGTAGTGCTGGTTTGGAAGACATGAATTCTTTCAGATTATTTTTGTCATGGAGAATTTTCTGTTCCCCTTCTACCTTGATTGATAGTTTTTCTGGATAAGTATTCAAGGTTGGCATCCATGGTTGTTTAGAACTCCAAATACTTTGTTTATGCTCTTCTGGCTTTCATAGTTTGCACTGAAAAGTCAGCTCTAATTCTGGTGGGTTTTCCTTTATATGTAACTTGTTTTTCTCTAGTAGATTTCAGTACCCTCTTTTTCTGTACATTTAATATTTTTAGTGTGATATATCGTGGGGACTGTCTGTTCTGATCATGTCTTAATGGTGTTCTCTATTTGTTTTGGTTTGTTTTGTTTTGTTTCACTTTTGCAATAGTCTTTGCTTAAGGAGTCCAGATCTTCAACCTTATCCTCCAGTATTGGTATTCTGTTTTCCATTTCATTCATTCTGCTTGTGAGACATTCTCCTGTTGTTTATAATTGGTTTATTGAGTTTTTCAGTCCTGTATTCATTTCCATTTGGGTTTTCTTCTCTATTTCTATCTCTTTAGTGAAATCACTTTTCAAATTATGAATTGTTTTGTATATTCTTGGGCTTCAGTCAAAAAGTTATGCCTTTCTTCTTCGAATTCTTTGAGTTGTTTGTCTGTGTTTTCTTGAAGTTCTTTGATCATGTTTATAATTGTTCTTTTAAATTCTGTGTCCTTGGGTTCTACATGGTGGTTCTCAATGCTGTGCACTTCTGTAGGACTCATTGCTTTTGTTGGGGACATCTTTTCCTGTTTTTTCATATTGTTCATGTTTTTGTGTTGGTGTTTGGTCATATGGATGTTCTTTAATGGTTATGTGTTCAGCAGAAACTTCTAGTCTTTTTTTATTTAATTTTGATTAGCTTAATATTATTTAAGTAGTTTAGTTACTTTTTTATTTGGGTTTGAAAGACTAATTGGTGGGTATATCAAGTTCTTGCTAAGGAGCAGAGTGGTCAAAGTCCTAACTGAGCAGGTCTGTCTGCCTGATAGAGAAGCTAGGAAGTTGGCTGTGAGGCGATTGCCTGGGGGAACAGCCAGGGAAGAAGGCTGCTCTCAGGTGTGCAAAGGCACATTGGGGTTGGGGGAAGGCTGTGAGTTCTCTAAGAAATTAGACTGAAGAATTAAATTTATCTGGGTGTAAAGGATCAGGAAGCAGTGGAGGTATCTGGGCCAAGAGGATAGTCCAGACGTCTGGGGTGCCAAAGAAAGAAGTGGGCCTGTGTCGAGGGCTAGAAGGAGAACAGGATGTGGGAGTACGGAGATTGAATCAGGTTGTGGGAATCAAAAGCACAGTGGAAGGGGTCAAAGTTACCAGGCAAGGAGGCTAGCCTCAGGAATTCCAGGCAGGTCAGGGGGGAGGCAGCCAGGGAAGAAGGCTGATATCAGGTGTGCAAAGGCAAGTTGGTGGCAGGGGTAAGCTGTGAGGTTTCAGGGAAAGAGGCCGGCCTGAAGAATCCCAGGCAGGTTGGAGGTGGGAGTAGCCAGGGAAGAGGGCTGGTCTCAGGTGTGCAAAAGCAAGTTGGGGGTGGAGGCAAGCTGTAAGATCTCTAGGGAAGTAGACTGAAGAATTGGGTTGGTCTGGGTGCACAGGATCAGGAAGCATTGGGGAGATCTAGGCCAAGAAGGTAGTCCAGAGATCTGGGGTGTCAAGAGAAGAAGCAGGCCTCTGGCTAGGGCTGGAAGGAGAATGAGATGTAGGAGCTGGAAGACTGAATCAGGTTGTGGGAGTCACAACTCTCTATTCCTTAACCAACACCTCTTTCCTTCCCCCTACTAATGGCTTTAAGCAATTACAATGCAATTATAAGTTTTACTTAAGTAGATTATGAATTATATGGACTCATGCCATATTTCTTCAAAAGCATTATGAATTATTTCACTTAGCATAATGTCCCATAGTTTCACAAACTGTATGTATATACCCCATTCTCTTAATATATCCATCCACAAATGATCAGTTTGTAGCAATTGTCTGTCAGTAACAATGCTGCAAAGCTCATGAAACTACATAAATATTTTCAAGTAATTAGTTTCAATTATTTTAGAAGTATCAGAGTAGTAGGATTTTAGGTTTACAAATATTTATATCCCCTTTGACACTGCTTTTGAATACATAATGAAGATAGGCTGATTTGGAAAACTGTTATAAAACTGCACTTTCAAAGCCAGCCTTGGTGGCAGATGTCTTTAATTCCAGCACTCAGGAGGCAGGCAAACATCCATGAGATTTCAGCCAGCCTGGTCTACATAGTCTTTCCTAGGCCAACGGGGACTTCAGCAAGTCTCTCTCTCTCTCTCTCTCTCTCTCTCTCTCTCTCTCTCTCTCTCTCTCATCTCTCTCTCTCGCCAAAATGGAAAAATAAAACCTCTGCACATTCACATGCAAAAGGGTGAAAGTAAACACTTAGTATATACTGCCCATAAAACTGAACTCAAAATAAAGACTTAATCATAGGATCTGAAATCACAAAAGCCTAGAAGAAAACGCAAGCAGACCTCTTGTTTTTGGCATTAGTAATGATTTCTTGAATATGATACCTAGAATACATACAACAGTTTTAAAACAGGATGTGTGGTTTAAAAAACAAAAAATTGTACCACAGTGGAAACAATCAACAAAAGGGAAATACAGACTACAAAATAACAAAAAGTGTATGTAAAATGTATATCTTAAAGAACTAACTTCCAAGATTACCACAATTAAAAATGGGAAAATGATCATAACAGAGAATCCTACACAGATAATTCTCAACTGGTATTTATTTTAAAAATTGCTCAATATGACGGATCATCAAGAAAGTGCAAATCAGATAGTGAAATGATGATTTACATGTGTCAATAAACACAGCAGAACTGTAAGTGATGATGTAGAAAAACAGAATATATGTATAATGTTAATGGGAATAAAAAATTGGTCAGGCACTATAGAAAAAAACATGGAGTACTCTATAAATAATTTTACTTTTGTAATTTGCTTAAACTACTTGGAAATTGTTTGATTCTTTTGACCATAGAGGTTTGCTACGTATAAAAAATGGAGCTTTAACTTCAGTGCTAATATTGACTCTGTATTGAACAAGTCTTTTTGAACCATTTTGAGAGTTCTATGGAAATATAACAGTTTTTCAATTGGATTGTGTTTCAGGAACTATTTATGCAAGTCAGGTATGAAATATAGCTAATAGTGTGTTAAATCTTAGGTGATTCTTTTCTTAGCCACTGCTTTTCACATGCATACACTAAATGTGATTCAACTGATTACTTGAGGGAGTATGCTACATTGCATTCAGTTCTGGATTATACAAGAAGCATTTAAAGAGTTAAATTGCCTGGTCTGGAATCTTGGCAATTTGCAAATTGCAAATCTTTGGTAAAATTACAGTTCCTCCTTGTACCTTTCTGTTGTCATATTAAAAAGAAAAATAATAGTGCATATCTCATAATTATTGTCATTATTAAGGTAGTTGAATACATAAAGGATTTAAAATATGCCTTATACATGAAAAGCTTACTTATGCTGTTATTATATAACATATTCATTAAAATTATATTTTAAGTAATATTTTGCTAGTTGTTTAGTCATAAACAATGTGATGTCAAAAGCCAATGGAAAAAGTTGCATGCAAAATAAAAAAACTAATGTTATAAATATAGATATGCCACAAGAAAAAATATGAAACAAGCACAAAGAAATACTAACAAATATATTAATATTTTCAAGGGGAAGCATATTCCAAAGCTTTTACTTTGTTTATTATTTTTATTTTATGTGTATTTGTGTATTGCCTGCATGTAGGTAAGTGCACCCATGTTGTGCAATGCCCAAGGAGGTCAGAGGAGGCTGTTGGATCCCCTGGGACTGGAGTTATGGACAGTTGTTAGCTGCCATGTGGGTGCTGGAATTCTAACCCAGGCCTTCTGCAATTGTTCTTAACCGTTAAGCCATCTCTCCAGCACCTTCAAAGCTTTTACTTTCATTTTATTCAGAATTGTATTTCACAGCTTCACACAATGATTTCTCTCAAGTTTTGCATATACTTATATTCAAATTGCAATTATATTCTTATTATGAAGGATTTAAGCAATACAAAAGAACAAACAATACTATATCTTAAAATCAGAATCATTGTCAGAATGACTGAAAACTCTAATTTGAACAGCAAGTTGTGTTTTTTAAAACTAAAAATTGAAGTACCAAATTATTTAGAAATCTTTTTTAGGTTATATACACAAATGAACTAAACTCAGTCTAGTTGATGTATATCAACATTCCCATGTCCCTTGCAAGATTATAAACAAAGCATCTATCAATGGATGAATTAAGAAAATTTTCTGGATATGCATATATATGTATATATAATGAAATGCTGTCATTTTGCAACATAAATCTGAAAATTGTGTTGAGTCAAAATATACACTTCTACTCAAAAATCCCCAAATAGTACATGTTCTCAAATATACATAAGGTTGAATAATTGAGAAGTAAAAAGTAGAATTATTTTCACCACAGGACTGTGGGCAGGGGGCAAGAAGGACACTGGGAATTGTTTACTAATGAATATGCAGTTTCAGTAAGACCAATGAATGAAGTTGGATCTCTATTATATAACTATTTTAAGCATAATCAGTCCTAATGTATCACATTTTTTTCAAAATAATACTGAATATGAAATTTAGATGCATCGACACAAAATGTATTAAGTATCCTGAGTTGATGGCTCACACATGTATTTCTAGCACTTGAGAAATTGAAACAGGAGGATCAGCCTTAGTTCAAGGCCAATCTGAACTTCATACTGAGCTCTAAACCAGCATGAGATAAGAGTAATACACAATGGAGTTCTACTCAGGGTTTAAAAAAGATGAAATCATGAAATTTTCAGGTAAATGGATGGAGCTAGAAACTGTCATACTAAGTGAAGTAACACAGACTCAGAAAATGTATGGTCGCCTTCATTTGTGAATCTTAGCTCCAAATCTTTACATGTGAGTAAATATCCTGATGTAATCATAGGAGCCAGAAAAATTGAAAGGAACCATGGAGACAAAGAGAAAAATGAGCCCCAGAGAGGGGGATAGTAGGAGACAGGTGTTACCAAAGGAGAAATGGGGAAAACGGGAGTATTTAAGTGGGAAGAGTAGAGGGAGTGTTATACAAGGAACCATGGGCATAAAAGGGAAAATGAACTCAAGGGAGTGAGGGTAAGAGGAGACAGGGATTATCAAAGGCGAAATGTGAAACAAGGGGGTACTTTAACTTATGGGGCATAGGAGGGAGGGTTAGACAAGGAGAGAAAGAGAAAAGATAAATAATGCTTAGGTGGTATGAAAAACCAGAGGGAAATATATTAGTTCAAAGCCTACTGAAAAAATAGACATAAAATATCTCTACTTGAGTGTGTGTATATAGCTGAAGGTTATATAACAAACAACACAGTGCCAGAGAGGAGAAACCTCCCTTTGAGTTGTTGGTAAGGGTACCCCAAGCATCTCCTGAAATAACACAGGCTGTTGCCACAGCCCTTGATTAGCTCCCTGAAGTTGAAGGTAAGACCCTATTGCTGAAGACAAGACATACTTCAGACACAAAATTGTAGCAATGGAGCTGGAACTGACTTATAAGTCTCCTCCCTGAAGACTA
This sequence comes from Nannospalax galili, assembly GCF_000622305.1. Taxonomy (NCBI): domain Eukaryota; kingdom Metazoa; phylum Chordata; class Mammalia; order Rodentia; family Spalacidae; genus Nannospalax; species Nannospalax galili. Next base: position 8,768,204 of record NW_008331140.1, on the reverse strand, counting down.
GCTTTCATAGTTTCAGAGGATACTATGGAAGATGCTAAGGGAGACAATCAATCAATGGTACAACATAAGTTTTAAAGCCTGATAATCACAACACTGACCCACACAGCAAACTATCTCTATTGATATGGTAGTGGCATTTTTATCTTGGGGGATAGTCAAAAGTTATCTAAATGGTCTTAAAATCTGCTTGATGAAAGGGAACTCATTTGTGTTACTGTAAACATAGCCAAATACTCATGGCTTGAGAGGTCATATATCCCAGAGAAAACCCCATGTCTGTCACATTCCTAAACAAATGTAATGAATCATTGTGTGCTAAATATGGGTCCTTATATTTACACACAAGAACAACTGTCATCACTCATCAAAGATGCTTCTTTTGCAACAAATGAATTATATTACAGAGTTCTGCTCCTAGTCTAATACAGAAAATAGGAGCCTGTGAGATGTCTTGTCCTAAAGGATACATCTACAATGGAACCTCGACACCTAAGGGTCACAGAACATAATGAAATCAGAGGAACAGAGAGAATAATTATGCATTTCTCAACTCTCACCAGTGCAGCTTCCTCATGTAACAGAGGGAGATTAACATTGAAAGCCATAACTGACAAAAATGTAGAGAATAAGAGACTATGGAGTGTGTATCCCTGGATAGAACTCATATATTAAACCTCTGTCACCCATGGCTCAGGGAACACTGGGGAAGAGAGGGAGGATAGACTGTATGAACCAGGGGTGGTGGATGCCCACAAGGAAACATAGGTTTTCAGGCAGCTGGCAACTTGCTTATATGAACTACAGTAATGGTTACAGTATACTCAGGACCCATGCAAACTTAAATGAGACAAAAATCCATCATAGAAGTGGGGAAATGTGCAAGAAGCCCCACTCCTAGCTGAGAAACTATTGGCTGCTGATCGTTGCTTGGTGAGGGAGAATTGTTATGCTTTAAAAGAGTGGTGCTATATAGGATGACCAGGCTATAGTTGATGAACTCACACTAATGAAACTTTCCAGGCACAAACTAGACTTGATAGATTTTAACATACAAGAAAGAATGCATGAAATATGGTGGGGGTATTTGAGAGGTTCATATAGAAGAGGGTATCTCAATATGACTAAGATGTATGAAATGCACAAAAATTCAATTAAAATGTATTGAAAAAATGACTAAGACACTGTCTCAAAAAAGCAACAACCAAAGAAAGAGACTGAAAGATGCTCAACAACACCAATGTACTGAGTGTTAGAACTGCCAATAAGTAAATTGAGAATAGTTGCAGAGCAAATGTCTTATGAAGTGGATGGTGATAGAAAAACACTGGTTCCTGTAGCAAAGATATAGGGGAAGCATAGAAAACAAAGCAGACATAATTGGATATGTCAAAAAATTAATAATAAAAGTTAAAATTTTAGCTTTATAATTATTGATCAAGTTTCGTCTATATTTTCTTGCCTTCTCCAGGTCAAGAATAACAATCAGGTAAAACCTGACAATGATTAGTGCTGTACCTCATTCTCTCTAATGGACATATCACTTTGTTGATAAAAGCAAAAGCAACATCAGAATTAAATGGCATTATGCATCAAATGGACCTTACTGACAATTACGTAATTTTCAAAGACTGCAGAATACTTATTCTCATCAATCCATGGTACTTTCTGTAAAAGATATTACATAATCAAGCATAAACTAATTCCTAACAAATATAGGAACTTGAAATAATTTATTGCATTCTACCTTAATACAATGAAATAAAGCTAGAAATCTAGAGCAAGAGAAAATGTATAACATATACCAACTCATAGGCATTGAACATACTACTGATTGATAATTGGGAAATAAGAGAAATCACGAAGAAAAGTTAACAGAAATGGATGGAAATGAAGACATAGCATCTTAAAATCTATGAGATACAAAGGAAGTAACCCTAAGAAGCAAGATTTCAGCTGTAAGTGCCTATACCAAAAATCAGAGAGAACTTAAATATATATCTTAAAGCTGCACCTGAGGAAATAAAGAACAGCCAAGGCTAAACTGTAAAGATGGTAAAACAGCAGATTAAATGGATGTAATTAATGAAACAAATCATGTTTGCTTCGAAAACATAATCAAAGATTGTCTGTGAAGCGCCCAAGCCTAAGTGGCACATCTCAACAATGCAATCTCTACACCTAAGACTCATGGAACATAGAACAAGGGATAAAGAAAACACTAATGCATCTCCCACTTCTCATCAATTAAGCTCCCTCATGCAACAGAGGGCTAAGAACACAAAAAGGCATAAATGGCCAAAATGTAGAGACGAAGAGTTTACAGAGTGTGGGTCCTTGGACAGGACTTTTGTATTAAATTCTACCCACCCAGGGCTCAGGGACCATTGTGGAAAAGTGTGTGGAAGGATTTTAAGAGCCAGGAAGGAAGTGCATGACCAAATGAAAATAGAGTTGTAGAGGTTCCTGGGACCTTTCTCATACAAACCTACAGCAATGCTGTCAGCATACACAAGACCCATGCAAACTCAAGCAGACAAAACTCCCACAGAGGACTGTGGAAACAGACAGCAGGCCCCAATCTTAGTGGAAGAATTATTGGCAGCTGATTACTGCTGGGTGAGGAAAAGCTGGTCTTCTTAAAGGGAGGGATTCTAGATAGCCTGACTAGACCTGAATGAATGAACTTGCACTGAAGGACATCTGGGGACATTAACTTGACATGATAGGCCTAACACAAATGACAGAATGTACGAAATCCTATGGGGAGGGCATGGGCAGGTGCTAATTGGGAAGGGGTATAAAATTGATTTGAGATGCTCTGTATGAAATACACAAAAAATTCAATAAAAATTTAAAAAAGAAAAGATAATCAAGATAGATAAACACTTTTCTCAACTAGCAAAAATACAAAAAGACCCCCCAAATATAAAATTAGAGTTTAAAAGGGAGAGATTATAATAACCAGAAACAAAATTTACGAACTCGTTAACCACACCATAAAATTTATTCCAGTAATTTGGGAAGTCTCAAAGAATGAATAAATTTCTAGACACAAGGGCCTTGACAAAATTAAACCAAATGGACATAAACAACATAACGTGATCTATAAAAAGTAATGTGACCAAATCAGAAATAAGAAATACCACAACTGAAAGGAAGACCTAAGCTCAGATGAATTTGCTGCTAAACTCTGGGAACTTTAAAGAAAAACTAACACTAATGGACCTCAATCCGTTTCATAAAATAGAAAGGGAAGGAATGCTACCAAACTCTTTATGAGGTGTTTAGAAATCTGGTAATAAAACAAAATAAAAACACAAAAACAAGGATGAATTATATGCAAATTTCTCTGATGAACATAATACAAAAAGTTTGCAACAGAACACAGGCAAACCAAGTTCAAGAACTCATTAAAGAGGACATAACTCACAGCCTTGTTGGTTTTAAGCAAGTGATACAAAATTGTTTCAACATAATCAAATCAGTAAATACAATATTTCACATAAGTAGACTCATTGAAATCACATGATGATTTTAATATATGGAGAAAATGCTTTTTACAAAATCCAACACCCTTAAATAATAGAAACTGCAAAAAATTTATAAATAAAAGGGAGACACCTCAATATACCAAAGATTATGTAACAGAAGCCAATAGGCAGTTTTACTGATTGAGTAAAGACGCTAGGCATTTGCTCTAAAATCAAGACTAAGACAAAGATCCCACTGAATTCAGAGCATGCACAATAAGACAAGAGAAGGAAATTAAGAAACCAAAGTATTCTTGTTAAGAAATGATGGAATCGTCCACATAAATGACCCTAAATACTCCAACAGAAAACTCTTAGAAATGAAAAACATTTTCAGAAAAGTAGAATACAAAATCAAACAATCAGAATAAAAATCAATACCCTTTCAATAAAGAACAATATGAATCCATTGAAAGAAATCAGAACTGGTATTGGGTGGCTGATGACTGCCCGTCACTCCAGCTTCACAGAATTCAATATTCTCTTTTGGTGTCCACAGATACTCACATGCACATAGGAGCACACAGACACACATATATACAATTAACAAAACAAAATAAAATTTATATGCAATACATTGAAATAAACCTAAGGAAGTGAAACACCTCTGCAATGAAAAATTCAAAACACTGAATTTCATTAAATTGAAAAAGTATGAGAGGATGAAAAGAATTCCCATGATTTAGGATCAGCAGAAATTATATTGTGAATATTACCAACTATGATCTATACATGCAATGGATCTGTATCAAAATTCTAATACCATTATGCATAGAAATAAAACAATCTAAAATTTATATACTAGTACAAACAAATCCTGAATAACCAAATCAGCCCTGAGCAAGAATAATGATAGAGGTATCAGAATATGAATTTCAAGTTATGCTACAGAGCTATAGTAAGAAAACAAGCATGGCACCAAGAGAAAAACAGACAAACATATCAATGGAATAGAATTCATATCCCAGAATTAAGGCCACACAGCTAAACCTGATTTTTAAAAAATATTTCATTTATTGTTTTAATTTTATGTGTATGAGTACATTGCCTTCAGGTAAGTACACCCATGTCATGCAATGCCCGCATAGGTGGGAAGAGGGTGTCAAATTCCCCAGGAACTGGAGTTACAGATGGTTGTTAGCCACCATGTGGGTGCTGGGAATCAAACCCAGGTCCTCTGCAAGAGCAGCCGGATCTTTTAACCACTGATCTATCTTTCCAGCCCCTAATTTCGTTTTTTACAAAGATGGGAAAATGTGTTGGAGAAGACATCCTCTTCCAAATATAGTGCTGAGAAAGCTGGATGTCCACATACAGAGAAAGGAACCTAAACTCCTGTCCCTCATCTTATGCAAAATCAGCTACAAAATGGAACAAAGACCTTAATGTAAGATCTGAAACTCTAAAACTGTTTAAGGAAAGCAGAGTTAAAATATATTGAGATAGTGATACAAACAAGAACTTTCTGAAAAAGACAATAATATTTCAGAGAACAATATCAAGAATTCACAAATGGGATTATATAAAATTACAAAGCTCTTGCACAGCAACAGAAGAGATAGCCTACAGAATGGGGAAAAAAATCTTTGCTACCTTATCATGTGATAAAGGATTAATGTATGAAATACCTAAAGAACTCAAAAATGGCTGTTGTGATAGTGCTGCAATAAACACAGTTGTGCAAATATGCTTGCAGTATAAATTTAAATACCCAAGCACCAAACAACTCAATCAACAAGCGGGCTAATAAAATGAACACTCAGTTCTAAAAGATGAAGTGCAAATGGCTTATAAACATATAAAAAATGTTCAACATCTTTAGCCATCAGGCAAATAACCATACAACTCCAATGTACTCTCTCTCTCTCTCTCTCTCTCTCTCTCTCTCTCTCTCTCCCTCTCTCTCTCTCTCTCTCTCTCTCTCTCTGTGTACATGCAAATAATTATAACAATGATTATACATGAAGAAGTTATGAATGTGTGAGTGGTAAGTAAGGGGTATGCAGGGTGAGTTGGAAGGGAGAAACAGAAGTGGAATTGATTTAAATAAAGTGTACACATGCATGAAATTCTCAAATAAATTAAAAAATAAACACACACAAAAAGAATGCAAACAACAAATGCTGGCAAAGATCCTCAGAAAATGGTACCCTTAAACACTGTTAATGGGAAATGTAAATTGATTCAGCAACTTAACATCTAAAAATAATGAAGAGTGATCAAGGAAGACACCGATGTTAGCTTCAAGCTTCCATATGCACATACAAACATTCATGGATCTATACATTTATGAACATGTATACAGATATGCACAATTACTATAAATAAAATACCACAGATATAATTGCACATCTATGTTTATTATAGCACTGTTGAGAATAGGCAAGTTATTGAACCAGACTAGGTATTTATCAACAAAATGATGAATGCAGATAGGGATGCATATATACACAATAGATTTTTTACTCAACCATAAAAAAAAAATGAAATGTCATTTGTAGGAGAATTAATGATACTGTAGATCATAACAATTAAGTAAAATAATTCTGACTCAGAAAGACAAACATTTCATATTTTCTCTAATTTTTGGATCATAGATTGCAAAAATATATAGACATAAAATTATATATATGAATATTAAATGATAGCAGTGTGTGCCTGGAGGAATAAGGATACTAAAAGTATGGAGTAATGATACACTTAAAAGAAATTATTCTTCTTAAGCTCACTGCTATGTACTATAAATATATACCAACAAAAATGAAAAATGATAAGCAAATGAGATGATATGTATGTTATGTTGTTGGATCTCACTATGCATACATAAAACAAAACATCATATTTTGTCCCAGAAACATTCAATTATGATTTGTCTATAAAATATTAGGTTTCAAAGCACATATGACATGATTTGCTGACTATAGATTCTGATTCTATAGATCTGTGGGTTGATTGCAAAAACCTACACTTAGAATAACAACAACATTATTCTCTCTTTGAACTATATTTTTAGAACTATGTCTGTGGGAAAAGCAACAGAAAAGATCATTCCTGATAGCACCAAACTAATTTCCTTTCATTTCAGAATCTCATTATTTTACAACCAGTAAAAAGAAACACTAGTGGCACACATTAAATATTCATAGTCAGAAACTGAGAAAATGTATATGGTATCAAAAGTGATGTCCAACTACTACTGATTTTAATAAAGATAATTCAGTAGTTTTCTGTCTGTGCTTACAGATTTTTAGATGCACTTAGCTTTAGTCATCCATAGAATAAAATAAGTAAATGAATTCATGAATACAATTTTAAAATTAGGGTAGAGAGAGCTGAAAATCAAAATTGGAAATTTGCCAAACACTTTGAGATACGAACCTTATGTCACTCCTAGTTCCATCATATCAGAATTCTGTTTAAAAGTCTTCAGGTAGAAAGCTCTCATCATAATATTTAAATTCCTCAGACTTCTTGTGAACTCACTCTAACATGCTTCCAACATTCCTACTCAGTTTCCTCTTACAATAATCTCAGGAAGAATCCAGTACATGTAAAATTCTTAGAATAAAATGGATGAGCTATGTTCACTTTAAACTCTGTGGATTTGTCTTCATCACTTATGTGGTGAATCTCTCTACTCTTTTCAACCCATATGCTCCGTAAATTCCAATTAATGACATCCACACACTCTGTAGCTGTTTTCTTTCTATTGAGAGCCATCATGCCATTCAAAAATGCAGAACATATATGGATTGTTGGAGTATGGCCCTAGCCTTCAAAAAAATGTTAGCTGAGTGGGCCAACTCAGTTTTTCATAGGTTTTGTGAGCATACCTCACAAATTTATCTGAATCTTGAGAAGTGGACAAAATACACACACACATAGTGTACATTTCATGTATGTTTCAGAGATGTAATTCTTAATATTTGTTCTCACTTTGCATTATTATAGTTGTGGGAAAATGCAGAGACTTTCAAGATGGAACTCAGAAAAGCAATATTCTCTATTTCTACAATGTGTAAATATATTACTGTTTTATCACCTCCATTTGCAGGTTTATCTTAAACAGCTTCTACAGGGATACAATAAATTCTAGTTAGTTGAAATTTTATAACAAATATATTTCTACTTTTATTTCTGTCTTGATATTTCCATTGTTTAAAATAACACCATAATGATCATAAGACAACTATAACACATTTCAATCATCATTAACCACTATTTCAAGATGAATGAAATAAAATATATTTAGAGACTTTGCAAATCATAATGTACTATAAAACATATGTGAATATCGGTGTCCTCATTTCTTTTACTGGTATGTACAAGAACATGGCGAAATATCAGAAAATATTCATTGAATTACTTTTTATATCAAATTAAGTACTGTTTTGCCTACAAGGTTGAAATAGCATATGAGAACATGTAGTCATTTTCCATATATTATCTTTCACTCTGAAGAAAAAGAAAGATTGAATCAGTGATAAGTGATTTCGTTATTTTTCCTTTTGAACCATCTAAGAAAGAAACCAAAAGGATATTGTTCTATTGTGTACTTTTATGCTGATAATGTTTTTGGAATTATCCAGTTATTATTTACTGCCCACAGAGAACAAATAAAATAGGGCCATGGTAATTTAAAAATAGAGATAATTGAAAATTTGTATTCGCAACCTGGAATCCTTTTGCTATGTTTCTTATTTTAATGATTTATGTACTAGCCATTGTGCATTTCAAATCAAGTATTTTTTACTGTAGAGAAAGAAAAATCAATCACTAATTTTATACTTAAACAAAACTTTGAAACTTAGTAAAACAGCTAACTTGCTGCTGTTTAAGAAGTATTTTAGGTATCTATAAAATCATTGCAAGCTATGGTTGAAAAGCACAAACCTCATGCAGGTCTCATCAGTCTTTAGGCTTTGATCCCCCAAATCAAAATATTTTCTTATCTTTTGCTTTGTTATATGAACTCATCATTAGTTTAGCAATATCAAAAACAGAATTGTGAGCCTAACTAGATCTCTTAGGAATAGCCACAGTGAAGAAGTTAGTGGATGACAGAATTAGACAAATAGCATGATTTGGAGGAACATAATTTCACAGTAAAAATAGAGAGAAATATTAAGACAAGTAGTTTTAAGTATGAATTGGTTTGCAAAGCAAGCAAGCAGTGGTAATGTGTTTTCATCAAGTATTATTAATAATACCTCCACATCCTACTCAAATCCCAAAGCAATGTACTATAGCTAAGAATCACCTGACTATCAAGTTCTAGGAAATGACAGTAAAATGTCTATAATTATAATCTTCTCACTTGTGAGTCTATACCGTTGTTGTGTTTATTTGATTTTAATTTCATATCAGCACATATATGGAGGAATGTGGGAGATAGAGGATGCTATGAAAGATGATAAATGTATTAAATAGAAGTCCATGAAAATAACATAGACCATTCTTATGGACTGGAGACAAAGCAACTCCAAAGAAGCAGATAAGGACTGTGTCTTTCTTTAACTTGAGAGTATTTGGTAGAAGACCATGAAATATGCTGAGATCACTATCTAAGGAATAGAATTGACCAGATAAGCAAAGAAAACATTAAGAGAAGAATACAGACTGGGCTGTTAGTTGATCTTAAAAACGGACCTAGAAATGGGTGAAGAATCAAATAACTATATGATAAGCACCTGAAATTTGAAGGATATTCAAGAAGAGAAATACATCTTTTTGAAAAGAGGAGTTGAAACAGCAAAAGTCTGTATAGATAAGATCAGATCTGAGAAATTCTCTCAGGACTGAGTCAATGATACCACCAGAAACAAGGGGCTACTGGTGACAACTTACTAATATAAAACAATCCTGACTTTAGCAAGAAGGGACCAGTTATGCTATCATGTTATGCTCCTCCCATGTGCAAAATATGCCCCATGGGATATGTATATGCTCACTCATTTCATCCTCACAGATAACTGGTAAGACATTTTCATGAAAACACATTTTGATCATTTCCAAAATTAATATTTGTTACTCATTTCCTGAGCTACTTTTCTATTTTCTTCAGAGAAAAGGCCATGTGGTTTGATGTAATATTTAAGATGGAAGACCACAACATTCTTTCCAAAATGAAACATCCATTATATCTATCAAACACCATCAGGTATTTGATGATACACAAGTTACAATCAAGGTCTGAAAGACTGAATTCTGTTCTCTCAACCTGCGTATGTTGAAATTCTAATGCTTAGGACTTTGAGACTTTACTTTCTTTTAATGTAAAATGACTGGTATCTTTGTAGAAGAGGAAAGTCGGACATTGAGAGACAAATGACTGTGTGAACAGACAAGAGATACAAGCCAATATTCAGTTCTTTTAAGAGACTAATAAAAGCACTAGGCCTTAGATTGATGGACTACACAATTAAATGAGTTAATTTTTAAAAGCAAATTTCTACTGTGAAAGTCACTCAGTTAGTGAGTACTAACTCACTATGTTATGTTATGGAAACTCTACAAAACCAAAGATTATGGTTATTCATTAAACTAAATTATTTTTAAGCTTTAAAATATTATTTACCCAAATCTACCAAAACATGTTTTATTCATATAATTAACTGTATAATATACTATAATTAACTATCAATATAACTCAAATATTTTGGAAAACATATAGGTAAAAATGGAGTCTTTTATACTAAATGAAATAAACCAGGCACAGAATGGAAGGAGGGGGAAAAAAGAGGCTGAGCACTGAGTACTTAGATATTAACAAGACTAAAAAGTTCCTATGTGCTAGTATGCAAGAGAATGCTCACATGTAAATGTCGTGCATAGTTTTAAAAGCTAAAAGAAAGGATTATGAATGCTTCAGTACAAGTAAAAACAGTGATTGAGAAGATGGATATGCTTATCTTGAATTCAAAGATATTTTTATATTTATTTATTTTTGATTAGCTTTTATTATTTTAATTATGTGGTTCTCATGTTTCTCTGTGTGGGTATGTGCATGTTAGTGCAGGTGCCCATAGAAACCACAGGTGTTGTGTCCCCTGGAGCTGGAGTTACAGGCAGTTTTGACCCACTTGCTGTGAGTGCTGGGAACTGAACTCTGTTCATTTGCAAGAATAGTTCATGCTCTTAACCATTGAGCCATCTCACCAGCCCCATTTTTGTTTTTAAGTATGTGTATATATGTGTATGTCTGTGTGGGTTTTTTCATATCATTGCACACCTCTAGATGTCAGAATAGAGTGTTATATCCCCTGGAGCTGGAGTTATAGGCTGTTATAAGATGCCTGTCATGACTGCTGGAAACCGACCTCTGGTTGTTTGTAAATGTAATGTGTGCTTTTAACCATCTATTCATGCCAAAATTTATCCCAAGCTTACACTGGGGCATCAGATTAATTACATAACACAGAAACCCATGAATTAGTACATGTTTAATGCTTTGTATAATAGTTAAAAAGTAAATTTTATGAAGACATTAAAAAACAGAAAACAAGGGAGAAAACACTCCAAAAGTATAATCCAAGGGGGTATTATATATGTTTTTCAGTAGAATTTTGAATTAACGCATTCCCCTGTTTTTTCACACCACCTGACCATTATTTAATCTCTCATTTCTGAGATATAATTCTAATTCTTTAATAGTATTCTAATGTCTGTATAACTCTGCATATTCTCTTGTTTATCCATTTACTAAAGGATTTAAATATTTTTGGTCATTATAATGAAAATAACCACAACACATTTAAATATCTCCATAATATTATTTATGTAAACTTCATTTATAAATAATATTGTTGGCCGTGTGGATTCTCTATGTTTGTAAGAAACTGTTCAACTTATTTCATGACATGATTTTAGCATTATTTATTATAAAAACATAGTTTACATACTTTTGTGTTATTCAAATGTAAAGTACTCTTAAACATTGCATTTTAAGTGTTCCATTATAATTGATCAAAAATCATTGTATTTACTAAAAAGAATAATGTAGTTTTCTAAGCGTCTGTCAGAGATTCATGTGCATTAAATTAAAAGTTAGATATTAACGGATCTAATACTTTTAATTTAATGCATACTATGTCTACTTTTTATGCTTTATCAAAAATTAGAAAAATTATAACAAAATAAAATGTAGTTATCAAGAATAATAATGGTATTATCTCATTCACCATAGCCAAAAAAAATGAGTCTTCAGTATGTCCAGTTCCCACTGCATTAATGGTCAATAGAATTTTTAAAAAGCATATAGTTGAAGACTATATAACAAGAAACACAGTACCAGGCAGGAGAAATCTCCTTTCCAGATGTTGGTTAGGATAGTCTAAGAGACTCCCAAAATCACACAGGATATTGCTACATCCCTTATTTATCTCCCAGAACTTGAAATATCTTATTGCTGAAGATAGAACATTCTTCAAACACAGGACAGAGCAATGTAGTTCAAATTGACCTGGAAACCTCCTCCCTAAAGACTAGTTCTCATAGTTTCAGAGGATACTATGTAAGCTTCTAAGGCGGAAAATCAATCAATTATCATACCCCAGGTTTGAAACCTAATAACCACAATGACCACACAACAATGACCAGCACACCAAACCATATCAGAGCCATAGTGGCACTTTTCTCTTGGGGGTAATCAACATCTATCTAATTGGACTTAAACCCTCTCAATGGAAGGGAATTCATGCGTGTGTGACACTATAAACATAGGTAAATACACACAGCTAGAGAGGTCATAGGTCTTACAGAAAGCCCTACCTCTGTCACATTCTAAAATGAATGTAATTTCTTACTATATACTAATTATTGACCCTTATATTTACAGACAAGTATTCCAGTCATCAGTCATCAAAGAAGTTTCTTTCTGCAAGAGACAGAGACTATTATAGAGTTCCACAACTGGTCAAACACAGACAAAAAGTGTCTCAGAGATGCCCAGCCCAAGTGACACATTGACAATGAAATCTCTACACCTAAGGCTCATAGAACATAGTGGAACAGAGGGTAGAGAGAAAACTAGTGCAGCTCTCAACTCTCGCCAGAAAAATTTCCTCATGCAACAGAGGGTGATCAACACAGACTTCCACAACTGGCCAATGTGTAGAGAATAAGAGACTGCAGAGTGTATGTCCCTGGATAAGACACCTTTATTATATCTCAGCCTCTGAGGACTCAGGGATGATTGCGGAAGAGAGGGGTACAAAGATTTTAAGAGCCAGGGATGGTGCATGATCATAAGGAAACAGAGACTTCCATGCCTCTGGAAACTTGCTCATATGAACTTACAGCGATGGTGACAGACTGCACATAACCCATGCAAACTCAATCGGACAAAAACCCAGCAAAGAACTGGGGAAATGGGCAGGAGATTCCCAAACTTTGCAGAAGAACTGCTGGCAACTGATCACACCTGGTGAGAGAAAGTTGATCTCCTTTAAGGGAGTGATGCTAGATAGGTTGAACAGGCTCCAGTGGTTAAACTCACACCAAGGGACATCTGGGTACTCAAACTTGACTCGATTGGCCCTAACACATATGACAGAATGCATGTAAACCTGTGGATAGGCGATGAGTGTATGCAGATAGGGGACCGGTCTAAATATGATTAAGATGTTCTGTATGACGTGCACAAAAATTCAATAAAAATATACATTGGAAAAATTATCTCTCAATATACATGATAAAAAAGTGTGCTGAGCTAGATATGCCAAACAAAATAGTAGAAAATATAATATTGTTGTATATAAATCATATAGCAACCGTGATTAACTTTGGTTATTAGTTAACCTTATGAAATAGCTAAATTACATTCATTTTACTGATTTAAAATGTAAGGATAAGAATACAGAACTTCACAAAGATGGACTACATTCTTCCAATTATACACATGTGAAAACAAACATATGTATGTATGAATACACATACATTCATATATAAACACTGAAAAGTTGAGTGTTCGGGTAACAAGATCTGAAATCTATGTAACAGCAATCATAGTAATGATATCTTTGGGATTTCCTTTCCCTCAAACACTCCAGATTTAGTCCTTGTGGTGGTTTGAATAAGAAATGTTCCCCCAGAGGCTCACTATTTGCTTGTTTCCAGTTGGTAGCATTCTTTGCAGAGGTTTAGGAGGTATTGTCTTGCTGGAGGAATCTTGTCACTGTAGACGACTTTTGAGAATTCATAGCCTTATCCCACTTCCAACTTGCTTTCCCTCTTTCTGCTTTCTGCATGTGCTTCAAGATGTGAGCTCTCATCTTTGTGTTCCAGCTGCCTCCTGCTGTGCAATTTCCAACATTATGGACTCTTATACTACTGGAACCATAAGCTGAAATGAAATCTTCCTTCTTTATGTTGCTTTGGTCATGGTGTTTTGTCACAGCAACAAAAGTATAACTGGACTTAATTGGACTTAACATCTACTTCACAGGATGGAGCCTATATCTGACATTGATATCAGGCCTTGGAACCTGAAGGCAGACAGGTCATAGGCTAATAATATTATTCTGTTAAATGTATATACATATATATAGAGAGATACATATATGTATATAATATTAAACTTACTCTTAATGACCTATTTTTATAAACATAGATTAGTGCATCTCTGGACTCTCAGCAAAGAAACTTTTTTATGCATCATATAACGATTAACACAGGGACTCTTTGCCAGTGTACAAAGAATAAGAGACTACTGAATGTCTATCCCTGAATAAGATGCATATATCAAACCTCTGACTCCCAAGCCTTGGGGATCATTACAGAACGGGGTCAGAATGTACGTAAGAGCTGCTGGTGGTAGATGACTACAAGGAAACGGAGTTTTCCAGACAGCTGGGCAGTTACTCATATGAACCAGCAGCAATGATAACAGCATACACAAGTCCCACGTATGAACTCACTGCAATGGTGACAGCATGCACATGTTCCACATAAGCTCAAGCTAGACAAATTCTAGCATAGACTAGCATTTGAAGCCCAAACCTACCCAAGGAAATATTGGTAACCTATGGTTGCTCGGGAGAGTCACTCTCGCTTAACGGCGAGACTCTTGGTAGGTGTATCAGGTTTCAGTGTGTGGCTCATGTACCAAAGGTTATATGCGGTCACAAATTTGGCTCTCTCTCCCTCTCTCTCTCTCTCTCTCTCTCTCTCTCATATATATATATATATATATATATATATATATGTATCTCCACTTCATAGAATGGAGCCCGTCCTGACATCAATGTCAGGACTAGGAATCTGAATGCAAAATGTCATGGGTCATAGAGGAAAGCCTTATACTATTATTATGTTAAATATATATAATTTTAAACTTAGGCATAAAGACCTATTCTTATATTCATAGATTAATGCATCTCTGAGCTCTCAGCAAAGAAGCTTCCTTATGCAGAACATAGTAAAATTAGATGGGTGGTAGTACGGGGGTGCAGATAGGGGAGGGGCTTAAATCCATTCAAGATATATTGTATGAAATTCTCAAAATTTCAATTAATAAAAGATCGTGTTTTGGACCTAGTGGGACTAGGTCAGACAAAGAGCCCTGTAAGCCCTTACCTCATGAAATGGTCACATTGCAGTCTGTGAGACACAAAAAAAACAGTAACTAATATTCTTGCATTATTAAGCATCCTTCACCCACCAAGAATCTCAAAATAAATTTGCTATTTCTAGCAAAGGACTTAAAAAATATTGTCTTCTAGGAATCTTTTTGACAATACCAGCCATACTCCAGTGAAACACAATAGAAAACTCTGCACTCATCAGATCTAAAAATATAAGGAAGTTGTATTCCTTCCTTCACAGTATCAAATGGAGACCAATGATGAGACTAGGAAAAGGAGATTTGTTAGGCAGTTAAGGCAGAGACCTTTGAAGCTGACAGTTCTGCTTCTCGTCCATGATAAGAAGTTCTATTTTGGCCAAGAGTGTCTTTGGTTCTTTCTACCATTATGTTCTACCCAGAAGCCAGAATTTTACTGACCAGAAGCACTGGTTCCTGTCCTTGGTTTTTCAATTTTAGCTTTCTTTACTTTTAGCACAGCAACATAATAAGCACAAATGCCAAAAAAGTATGAGTGGTCAGATTCCTCACTGGTTCTTGGGGGGTGTCAGAATCCCGTGGAAATTGAAAGAATCTGTGGTTGGGACACCCACTTCTCTTATCTCAACCCAGTCATTTTAAAATTATTATCTTTTGAGTAAAAGAATAGGTTGAAAACTTTACATATCTCTATAAGTTTATTTAAATATATATTTATTTTGTAGTGCTAGTGAATTAGAATTTGTTTGAGGGAGGAAACTATCTCTCATTTTTACATATATATCTAATTTCAGTATTTACTGAACAATAATGAGTAAATAAAAATTATATGAATAATGCGAATATTAGTATAATTGAATATTAATATTGAAAATGACTAGCCCAATCATGTTAATTATTAATGTATCTATAATTTGTTGTATGCATTTAAGATCAACTTTATTACCATATTTAAAGTTTTTCATGGAATGATCTTAGCTATAGTCACCATATTGTCAATTAGATATCTAGAACTTATTCAACATTTATAACTAAATGTTTATAACACTTGGCAGTAATGCCTCATGTCTCATTTCCCTCATGTCTCAGTCCCCAGAAACTACCATTCTGTTCTCGGCTTTTATGAATTTAAATGAAGATTCTACTTATCAATGAAACAGTGCAATATTTATTATGTGTGCCTCTATAGTTTCACTAAAAATGATGGCCTCTAGGTAAATCCATGTTGTTTGGAAGTATTTTATTGCAAATTTTTGTTTCTAGGTTTTTTCAGGGAAATTGGTCTGTAGTTTTCTTTTTTGTTGTATCTTTACTTGGTATTGCTATCATCAGGTTATTACAGGCTTCACAGAACAAATTTGATAGTGTTCCTTTGATTTCTATTTTGTAGAACAGTTAAAGAGAATGATAGTAAGCCTTTCTTCGATGTTTGATAAAATTCAGCTTAGAATTCCTGGGCTATTCTTTGCAAAAAAGAATTGTGTTTACACATTTGTTCTAATTGCTTATAATGATTTTGTTTAAGTTATTTATGTTCTAGCTTCAATTTGGGTAAATCATATGCATTTACAAATTCATTGATTTCTTCTAGGTTTTCCATACTTTTGGAGTATAAGTTTTCATAGTGTTCTCTGTCAGATGTTTTCGATTTCATTGAAGTCTGTTGTAGTAACACATTTGTATCTTTAACACTCTTAATTTGTGTCTTCTCCTTGAGGAGTCATTATCAAATCGATGTTTATGTAACATTATTTATAACATCCAGTGTTGACACTAACTCAAATATCCATTGATGGATTGATAAATTGATGGTGTTGTTTAAAATATTATCTGGCTTTAAACGGAAAAATCATATTTCATGTGAAAAAACATAGAACAATATCATATGAAGAGGGAGCTGCAATAAAAGTATAGATTTGAGTTAAGAATAAAGGGTCACAGGGTTGGAGAGATGGCTCCGTGGGATGTTGAAAAGCACTGGCTGCTCCTGCAGTGGACCTAGATTCACCTCACAGTATCCACATGGTAGCTCACAACTGTTTGTAAATCCAGGTCTAGGAGATCTGATGCCTTCTACTGATCCCATGGGCACTGTACACCCATGATGTACTCACGTACATGCAGGCAAAACACTCATGCACATAAAATCTAGAATTAAATAAAAAACCCAATAACATGTTAAGGGATGAGAATATAGTTTGGTGATAGAGTACTTGTCTAGCATGTGAGCCCCTAACTTCTATTCCAAGCATATCAAAAAAAAAAAAAAAAAACTTTTAATAGTGGCTCATCGAGTGTAACAAATGCACACCTTTAATGCAGCATGTTCATAATAGTGGAAACTGACCAAAACAAGGCATACACAGGAACGTCCTAACATTGTGCATAATTTTTCTGTATAAAATTGATTTGAGAGATAGGACTTTTAGTTTGCAAATAAAAAATGAAATTTCCTTCTTAACAGGAAAATATTCTAAACTATTTGTTAAATTAAAAAGTAAAATGTGAAACAATATATATAACAACTTTCCATTTATAAAAGAAGTAATTTAGAAGTGAATATTGTATTGGATTTAATATGAATTTGAAACTTTCTGGAAAGATATAGCTTGCAGAAAATTACTAATATATTAGTGATTTTTGTTAAATTTAAGGTGAATATAGTGGATAAGAATGCAAAGAATACCTTTAAAAATAAAGTGCTTAAATATTTTTAAATGTTTCTAGTACAAAAAGATACAGTCTAATGTTCTACTTTTTAAAATTTAGAGGTCTCATTATTCAAGATATAGAGCACTGTGCTAGGATGTTACACAGACACACAGACACACACACACACCCTAGATCATTAGCATCCATACTATTGTCAGTTGTATATGAATTTCATATTTTACACAGTTGTATAAATGACTTCCTAGTATTTTATCCAATATTCTGTATTTCTTCAAGTATATTATTTATTTTGAAATAATTTTTAAAATTACTATTCATGTTAGCAATATATTAAACTATTTTCATTAATTCATAGTTTTTCTAACACCATTAAAATGAATCAATAGTATTTTTAAAACTTCTTTTTTAAATTTTTACAGAAATATTATTGAGAATTTCATACATGTATATAAGGTGCTTTGATCAAATCCATGCCCACTCCCTCCCCTCCAACATCCCCCCCTCTGAAGAGGTAAACCTAAAATCTTTTAAGGATTAGATACAAGCTCCCAACTTCTTTTTATTACAAAAAAATGATATGTGCAAGTCCCAGTGACAACTACTCAACACTTTTAGATAATACATGCTTTCAAGGCAGCAATCAGAGCATGAGTTGATCAGCATAATATCGCCCAAATTTGACAACCCTCAAAGAATATGCTTTCTGGAAATATGCACAGGAGTTTCTATTACTTTTGTATGATTTGTTTGTACAGTTAGGAAAGAGGTATTGAAAACATTCTAACCTAACATTGTTCAAAGTCTCCCTAAATCAACTAATTTCCTACATGAAGTAAGGTGAAAATCAAGAAAATCGTGTCTCTGTTTTATTTTTTACCTGTGAAAATTACACTGATATTATATCATTAGAAATTAACAAGACAAAATCCCCATCTTTGGATTAAAAGTGTAAAATATTACTGGGAAAGGAAAAATGACTAAGTGAAAAAATAACTATATTCATGAGTAAGTATGTTATATTGTAAAGTTATAGTCTTCCAAAGTATATTGATAATGTAATTATATCCTAATCAAAATCATAATGTAACTAGTTATTATAGCTTAACAAAATTAAAACCAAATGATAGATGAAATTAATAAAGTCAAAATTCTTTCTTTGAAATGACTGATAAGTCCCCAAATGGGAAAATATGACTAATTCAGAAACATGTTCTTTTTTAAGTACTGATTTTTCAAAGTACCTGAAAATACCACAGAATAAGAAAAGCAATTTTCAATATAATTATTATACAAAAGAATTCTACAAAAAATGTGTAAATACAAGGACTCCCCAGATGCTCCACATGATCCTTATACATAGGGAGATTATCCACACAGCCCTGCATCATCACAAAGCCCAATCAGATTCCACTCCAATCCCCACCAACAAGCACTCTTCCAACTTCCAGGAGATCTTACCACTCTCACCCTTCAAGACTCACCAAAACCCTGTGAACTACCTGACTGGGTCCCTCCAGTTGTTCCATCCAACTTTGTAAAACAGAATCAGTTCACACTCCTGTGAAAACCTGTTCCTGGTTCCCTGACCAAGCATTGGAGGCACCAGGCTGCAGCTATAGACATTGTAGCCCTAAGTACCAGACAAACAGAAGAAACTGACAGCCCAGCTCTACTGTGAACTAGCCACCTCCTGCAGATTATAAACACCTCTGCTGAAAAAAGGTATCTGAAAAAAGAAAATACAAACAGCGACTAATTACAGATGCACACCCCCCCATGCCTATGCAGAAATAAAAACAACCAAAAAAAAGTAGAACTTCCATACAAATAATCCAGAGAATGATTATAACTATTACCAAATAACTCAAAGATGCAAAAGACAAAGAGGTGAATGAAATGAGGAATTCAGTCCAGGTAATGCAAACAGATTGAGTTACTGAAGAAAAAGAAAAAAGTAAATGATGCTGTGTGCTGGATAGCTTTAGTTGTCAACTTGAAACACCTGAGTAGAGAGGGCCTCAATTGGGAAATTGTCTCTATTGGACTGGTCTGTGGCCATGTCTGTGGGGCATTTTCTTGATTGTTGAGTGATGGGGAGGACACAGCCCACTGTGGGTGGTGTCACCCCTGGGCAAGTGGGCCTATGTTGTATAAGAAAGCAGACTGAGCATGGGACAGAAGAGCAAGCCAATAAGCAGCATTCCTCCATGGCCAGTGCTTCAGCTCCTGCCTCCAGGTTCCTGCCCTGAGATGCTACCTTGGGCTCTTTTAGTGATGAACCTGGGAGATGTAAGCCAGATAAAAACTTTCCTCCCCAAGTAGGTATTGGTCAGAGTAGTTTGTAACAGCAATTGAAAAGCAAAATAGAAAAGAAAAATAGTAATCCAATTAAATACCACGTTGGAAAGCCTTGCTAACAGAATGAAGCACGTTGAAATCAGAGAATCATGGATGGAATACAAAGTAGAGGAGTTGGATCACTTGGTAAAAGTCAATGAGAACAAGTGAGTGTCATACACATAATATAAAAATAAAAAATAAGATATTTTAAAAAGAAGTTTGAGAGATGGCTCAGCTGTTAACAGCAATAGCTGCTCTTGCAGAGGACCTGCGTTTGATTCCCAGTACTTCCACGGCATTCATAACTCCAGTTCCAGGGGATACAACATCTCGTCTTACCTCTGCTGGCATTTCAAAACACAGCTGCACTTACACACATGCAGGCAGTACAGTCATTCACATAACATAAAAATAATAAAATATTTTTTAAAAAGAAAAAAAACAGGTGAATGTTTTTTTTGAAAATATGAAAAGATCCAAATTTCTAATTACGGACATAGAAAGTGATCACCACAGTTGATTCATAGAAAATATTTTCAGTAAAATCAATAAAGTAAATTTCCCAAACCTGGAGAAAGGGATGCCCATCCAGGTAAAAGAGGCTTACAGAACTGTAATATACAGGCCTGGAAAAGAAACTTTGAATAACAAATTGTAGTTTAAAATACCTTAAAAACAAAGAATGAAGAAAAAGCATCAAAAGCTGCAAGAGGACACTCAAGCCATTTATAAAGGAAGACCTGCTAGAATAACAGCTGATTGTTTAACAGAAAACTTTAAAGCCATATGGGCCTGGAAAGACATGTTTCAAGTTCTGAAAGTCCACGTCTGTCAACCCAGACTATTGTACCCAGCAAAACTATCCAAATTGAAGAAGAAACTAAAAATACTTCCATGATAAAAGCAAATTAAGGGAATTTATGACTACTAAGCAATCTCTACAGAGGATATTTAGAAGGACTACTTCAGTCTAGGGGCTGGAAAGATGACTCAGTGTTTAACAGCACTGGTTGCTCTTGCAGAGGACCCTGGTTTGATGATTCCCAGCTCCCTATATAGCAGGTAGCCACTATCCTGACTTCAGTTCCAGGGAATCCAATGCCCTCTTCTGAGCTCCACAGGCATTGCATGACACAAGTGCACTTACATACTTGCAAGCAATATACTTATACACAGCAAATAAAAATAATAAATAAAACGCTTTTTTAAAAAAGCATACTTTAGTCTCAACAGAAGTTTACAGACACTTAAAAAGTCACAGGGAACAAATAAACCATGGTAGGACAGATAATCCAAAGAGAACTGAGAACACATTACAAAATGACATGTATTAATACACATCTTTCAATGTAATATTAGTAGCTTAAATTTCACAATAAAGAGACACAGAGAAGCAGATTGCATTAGAAAATCTGTCCTTTTTATTTTTCCAAGAAATGAATCTCACCATCAACCTTAGGTTAAAAGTCTGGAAAAAAGGTTCGCCAATCAAATGGAACTAAGAAAAAAGCAGGCATAGTAACTGTGATATCTGACAAAATAGATTTTAATGTAAAATGAGTCAGAAAAGATAGGGAAAGACACTCATACTCATTAAAGGAAAAGTCTACATACAGGATATTACAATTCTACACATACACACTACACACAGGTATATCCAGTTTTATTAAAGTACTCTTAGGTCAAAAACTATAGTTTAATCACAACACAGTGATGGGGTGACTTCCATACCTCACTGTAAACAATAGACAAGTCATTAGGGGAAAAAAACATAAAGAAAATCAGGTGTTAAATGACATCATAAATCAAATAAACTTAATGGATATCTACAGAACTTTGCACCCAAACACTACAAAATACCCATCCTATGCTTATAAATCAAGTGTATTCCATAATTTTTCCTCTATCAAATTCAGATTATCAAGTATTATATCAAGGTCTTTGACTAGTTTGGAGTTTTGTGCACGGTAAGAGATAAAGAGTTTAGTTTCATTTTTCTACCTACAGCTATCCAGTTTGGCCAGTACCATTTGGTGACCATGCTGCCTTTTCTCCCATGTGCATTTTTGGCCCTTCTGTCAACAATCAGGTGGCTGTAAATGCCTATACTATTTTTGAAACAGATAAAGACTATTAAAAACGTCCACAGCTGGTCAAACTGCTGGGAATAAGTGACTGTGAGGCACCCATCCCTAAATGATATATCTACATGCAACCTCTACACCTAAGGCTCAGGAAACCTCACAGGAGACAGGGTGGAATGACAGTAAAAGCCAGAACTACAAGACACCTACTGTTAGTTAATGCATTTTAGACATGATAGGGAAGCTATGCCAGTGAAATTTCCACAGTACTGTAGTCTAACAAGATATGCACAATGACAAAAACAGTTGATATGGCAATATGGATAGGGGAAATTTCACAGGGACATAGCTCGAGATAAGTATCTGAAGGCAATCAATAGATGCTGAGGGAAGAATTAGTTTCCTTCAAAGACTAACTCCCTAAGAGGCTATCTAATCCTAAGAGGGTAGCCCAAAATACAAATATGCATGAACAACACTAAATGGACTCAGTCCACTATATATGTATACTTATAAATGCATGTATGTGTAGGTATGTGTGTATATGTAACATTAATAATCAAAAAAGAGCATGAGAAACTGGGAGAATCTGGGGACTTGGGAGGAGTCAGTGGGCAATGGGAGTATTGGAAATAATGTAGGTACAATACTCCTGCATGAAATTCTCAAAAAAAAAGAAAACAATTAAATAGAACAATGCATGTTAAAAATAGATGGAGGCATGTATTTATTTAAATTTATATCATCTTTATTCATAGTACCCCAAAATTAGAAACAACTAACATACTCATCATCAGAATGAATAAAATGTGGACTGTTGTTTCTCAATAAAAATACATTAGCTTAACATAGATAAATCTGAAAATATTAGCATTAATGAAAAATATAAGACCCACATTTGATTTGAGCACACATATGTGAATTTCACAAAACAGAAACTTAATATATAGTAACAGAAATCTAGAAAGTGTTTTACTTTTATAAATAGGAATAGATTGATAAGACGCTCAAGGGAAGATTTTTTTAAATATTTTATTTATTTTTATTTTGTGTGTATGAGTGTATTGCCTGCATGTATGTTCATGCACCCTTGTCATGCAGTGCCACGGAGGTCAGAAGACGGCTTCGGATTCCCCTGGAACTGGAATTAAGGACAGTTCATAGCCGCCATGTGGTTGCTGGGAATCGAACCCGGGTCCTCTGCAAGAGCAGTCAGTGATCTTAACCACTGAGCCATCTCTCCAGCCCCATCAAGGGAAGATTTTTAATAGCTAGAAAGCATTAAACAATTAGAAAGCATTTAACTATTTTTAATAGTTAGAAAGCATTTGACTGGTGTGTTGTTTATATAGGTTTGTGTTGGAACATATATATTTATTAAAATTCTTAATTATATACAGGGATTTATGCACTTCATTATATTGAATATTATCCTCATGAAAACAGGGCACATAAATAACAGAAATTTTTTAAAAATATTATAAAAATTTATTCCACATCA
>NW_008331140.1:8727572-8744434 GCF_000622305.1 Nannospalax galili | reverse complement strand
ACATATTTTCATCTTTGTGGGAATAAATAGATCAATACAATGAAATTGGATATTAAGGTATTTCAAAGACTAATATATTTGCATCATTATGCAAGTTATGGAAGAGAAACTGTCTCATATATAATATATGTGTAGTTATGAAATAGGTATTGTAGGAGACATTTCAAGGTTTAGATCAAGATAATTAAAATGTTCATATCTTTGACTCTAAGATCTGATCCTGAGGAAATATTAAAACTCATGCACCAATAAGATTCATTGAACCATAATTTGTAATATAAGAAATAGAAAATTAGTTTAAAATTTATCATTTGTTTAAAACTATCAGAATGTCCAGGATATAATGTTTATTAATAAAATGAAGGACTGTCCTTATATAGTAAAAACAAGCCATAAATAAGTCACATACTATGGTTCTTTATGAATAATAATACAGATAACTAAATTCATAAATGTGTTCTTGTCTTTGGTACAATTATAAAAGCCTTCATATCAAAATAATAGTAGTGGATTCATTTCTTAATATAATATACATTTATATATGAATTTATAACTTTTATATAAATTATAAGAAATTAAGCTCTTTCTGTCTTGGAAAACAATGCGTAAATATATATGCTTTATAAACTAAAGACTATTTTTTATGAATGAATGTATTTATTTTATGAACTTATGAATTTAAAAGCAAAAACATTTTGTATTTTTAAAACAAACCGAATGTCATACTGCATTTGTTTAGTGTAGGCAAGTTGGATATCATTAAAAAAGTTTTTCTACTGGTGGTTTGATCTGATCTTCAAGAAGTAAAACTATCTTTTGTGGTGCAAATATGTACTCAAATTCATAAAACCAAGCATTATCTTTCCAAAATAAATGAGGTATTTATAGTATGTCTCATACTTTCTCCAAATAAAAATATAGTCATTATTATTTTTATCATTATATAAAGAGAGGCTCAGAAGATGAAATGTTTCATAACAATAATGTTCCCTGAAAATTGTGAAGGAAAACAGTTTCAGAAAAAAATGCTGGCATAACAGAGAAGAGCACATAAAACCATTTACTCTCTCTTCCTTGAGATTTCTCAGAGAAACTTCTAATGGAAATTTTACTTCATGAAATGCACAGTTAGGAGAGTTTGCTGAAAGAAGGAGAGAGACAGAGACAGAGACAGAGAGAGAGACACAGAGAGAGAGACAGAGACAGAGACAGACCGAGAGACAAAGACAGAGACAGAGACAGAGACAGAGAGAGAGAGAGAGTGACAGAGGCAGAGATTGTTGAAAAAAATACTTTATCTCTACAGAAATTGCTTTGTGAAATATAAGCCAGCATTAAGCCACCTGTTAACTATTATTTATAAACCCACATTATTGTTGATACCTATAGAAATGTTGCCCACCTAGTATTCATATATTAACTAGCATGTGCTCCCTCTGCTGGATCACTTGTCATACAACAATGAACATGTGTTATTGGTAAAAAATTGGTCAATACTGGGTAGGATATAAAAAAATACTAAAAGTTTCATTATTTGAATGAAGTTAAGTAAATGTTATGGCTTTACGACTGCCACTTTATGACTTGGCCTGTCTTCTGTTAACTCAAGGATCATGAAGTGTATATTTAGTAATCCAGACTGAGTTCCTTCAAGTTTGATGGTTTGTATTCATTTTGAATTAGAGCTCAAACTTCTTTATGACAACTGCTTTATAAGTGCGTGATGGTTTTTATATTCTGTTTCTTTAGCCATGAGAGAAATCCTAGTTTATGCACATTGGCTTTGTAGAAGAATTAATAAAATAATAACAGACTAATAATCATTATAACGATGATGTCTGGATAAGAAAGGGTTACCCTAGATGTCTCACTCATACCTTGTTTGTCACTGCTGACTTACTACCAGCTTCATATGTTTGCTTCTTAGATATAGTATAAAGTGGTGAATTTTACCTGTCATATTCATTCATCATCCCTTCTCTTCTCTTGGAAGGAATTTAATCTGTGAATAAAATAGTGAGCAAGCTAAAAGATTTGATGGTTAAGATAAAAAGCAAAGGCTATTTTCCATTGATGAGAAGTGTTACTTTAGCAGGGAAACTGATCATGGGGGGGAAAAAAAAGATGTTCACTTTTCCCTGCTCACAAATTTTCAGATTTCTCATTGAATATTGCCTAACCAACAGCTATTTGAGACAACACTATTCTTTGATGCTGTTTGGAGGCCCCTGCATGCAGTTGAAAGGACTGCTTTATTCTTGATTGTTTTTCTTGATTATGATGTCTATGGAAACAAACGGTACTAATGAATAAATAAAAAGCATAACCATGAATAAAATAAAAATTACTGCATTAGATACAAAATATATTCATATATCTGAATTTTATTATTCTCATGGAAGAAGTCAGTTAACAAAAGAATAATTGCTGTTGTTAAAAATTACTTGAATTTTAGTGCTTATAATACATTAGGTATTCAAGTTCCTCTGGAATGCTCAAGCTACATCAGCAAAAGGGTTAGTTATTTAATTGATTCAGGTAACAGTAATACTTGTATATATTAGTAAACAGAAAAACTGAAACACCAGTGTCTGTATCTAGACTACTGAAGAAGCACCAAGGACTTTACCTGAAATCAAATAGACTGTTAATTATAAAGTAAATTATATTGTACAAATTAAATGTGTATCTGTGAAACAAATTGTCAGTATCCTATTCATTAGTTGTCAGTGATCGACTACATAGTTTTCATTAACTTTTTTAATCTTAAATCAAATCCAAAAGATTGACTTTATGAGTATCTACATAGAAAACTCACTTAGGGAGTAGAAAGTGTGGCTGAGAGACGAGGTGCTTGCATAGCATGGACAAAGCTCTGGGTTCAATTTCAGCACCACCAAACAGACAGAAAGAACAATGAAAAAGAAAATCATTTGCTATTAGAATATATGGAATATATTTGTCATTCACCTACTCTGTAATTGAATTATGTTCTCTTTTTACATGAAAGTTTGATTCTAAAAATGTTCACATTTGTTTTCTTCAGTTCCTGCTTACTAGCTTCTCACTTTATCACAATCTGGGCTTGGCAACAGACATGTCTCATACCTCTGAGCAGGCATCTGGGATTAACAAAAGACAAAATAAGGGGGCTCCAACCCAATCAGACAAAAACCCAACATAGAACAGGGGAAATGGGCAGTAGGCTACAACCTTAGCCAAGGAACTATTGGCAAATGATTACTGTGGGGTGGGGGAAAATAGATCTTCTTTAAGGGAGTGACTTTAGATAGGCTGACTAGACTCCAGTGGATGAACTCGATTGGAAAGATATCTGGAAATAAATGCTGGACAAGATATGACTTAACATATATGACAAAATACCTGAAATCTGGTGGGGGTGGTTGGGGGGTTGGGAAGGGTGTCCATTGTTCTAAATTTTATAAAGATGCATAGATAAAATGCATAAAAACTCAATGAAAATAGAAGGGAAAAAAGAAGGCTATAAATTCTCTGAATGGGGTTCTTTGTGAGGGCAAGAAGAATTCCATGAAGCAGGACAAAAATGAGCAATTAAGGCACTAATGTCTCTATATCTTGCAATTGACAGAGTGAGACCAGTAAGTTAACTAGGTAAGAAAATATCAAACTTTCTGTTCTGATGTTCTTGGTAGAAAAAGAAGCCTTGCAGGTAAAAATTCATCAGCAAGTAAGAAGTCAGTCGACTTGAGGTACTAATCCTCAAAACAATGGAAGAAAAAGCTCATTAAAGAAATGTATAGCCATCTTTTGGAAAAAAAATTGAAGTAGGTACTGTCTTTCAGACAGAGGAGAGGGTATAGAAAGATGGGAGAGAAGAAGCTGAAGTGATAGATAATGACAGAAACACCCTTTTTTCCTTTTATGATCTCTCTCTCTCTTTCTGTATATGTATGAGAGTGTGTGTATGCGTGTGTGTGTGTGTGTATGTGTGTGTATAGGTGTGTATATGTGCGTGTGTATGTGTGTGTTTGTAGGGGAGATGCATGTGTCCTAGGGATGGAACTCAGATCAAGTCATTAAGCTTGCTAGGAAAGTGCTTTATCCACTGAGACATTTCAATTCTCCTCAGAAGGAAAGATTTCTAAATGATCTATCATCCGGACTTATATGTGCAGTGCAATGTAAAACACGACATAATAAAAGATAGATAGTGGACATGTAAAATAAACAAATCATGACAAATTCTTCTAGAAATTAGTGTGTCTTGGCTGGAAAGATGCCTAAGAATGTAAAGCCACTTCCTTAGCAAGCCAGGCTGCCTGACTTTGATCTCCAGAACTCATATAAAGGAAGGAGGAGAAAGCAGATTCCACAGAGTTGTATTGTGAACTCCATACACGTCACGGCATGTAGACCTCCCTCTCCCAAAACTTATGGTCACAAACACATACAATAATAACAAGTAGTAGTTTAAAAAAATAGAGAAGTTAGTGTGGAAGCTATTAAATCTAAGAGGTAGAGAGTAAGGAGCTGGAAGAAGGAAAGAGCTGGTGGAAATGATATAAATACATTGTACTCATGTATGAAATTCTCAAAATATTTTTAAAAATTATAAAATTAATTAAATAGAGGACTTGCTGCTTTTGCAGAGGACAGGAGTTTCATTACCAGCACCCATATTGAGCATCTCACAGCTACCTGTAACTCCTTCTCTAGTGGCTCTAAAGCCCTCTTCTGGCCTCCAAGGGTACCTGTACACTTATACACATGCTAAAACACACACACACACACACACACACACACACACACACACACATACATTAATCTTTTTTTTCTTTTGACAAAGAAGTTAGTGGGTTCTTAGTTAAGGCTCACTGATAATATTATTTCAGTATGTCACATAGTAATTTTTATAGCATGTCACTGTTCAAATAGAGTCCATGTTTAGGTTTCTGGCTAATACCAGCAATCCCAGACCTCAGGAGACCAAATCGGAACTGCATGTTCAAAGTCACATAGTGAGGACCTGTCTGCAAAAAAAGATAAATAAAAACTCACAAAAAATGTACTTGAAGTGTCTGTAAAATATTTCAAACATGGTTTCATTATATACTTAGTAGTATGGAATAATAGCAATCTAGTCCCTTTAGATATATTACTTCTAATTTATTAGGAGGTCAATAGTATTCCATAAATGACAGGCTTAAATACTGGTATTTGCTCTCATAATCCTTGTAAAAGTCAAAGAAGTCCAGGAAGATACTAGCATTTAACAAATTTTCAGGTAAGGTGGCAGATAAGAATTCCTTCTGCGCGTCTTCCTGAAGAAAGAAGACATACATTAAAAAAAAATTTAAAAAGAATAGACTCCACGCTTCTGAAAAAGACTTC
The DNA here is from genome assembly GCF_000622305.1 of Nannospalax galili. Lineage (NCBI taxonomy): Eukaryota > Metazoa > Chordata > Mammalia > Rodentia > Spalacidae > Nannospalax > Nannospalax galili. Next base: position 8,739,061 of record NW_008331140.1, on the reverse strand, counting down.
GAAGAACATCAGCAACACAAAGGAGAGCAGAAAGATGGAAAATAAAGAAGGGTGATGCAGCGAAAATAGCCTGAAGTCTACAAAATTCTCCAGGAAGAAGCCTGGAATGCTTGCGACTGGCATACAGGGGCATCTCTCTGCTTGCCCCAGGTTGGGGTCAGCATAGCTGCCAGGGAGGTGCTAGCTGCTCCCGGACATGGAGTCTGTAAAATCGTGAGCTGGAGAGAGACTGACAAGGCTACACAGACTCAACCAGGGACGGTACAGAGTAGACAGGAGAATCATCACAGGGCAGGCTGTGGAGCTTGCAGCTGAAGTATGACAGAGGCAGAGGTTCTCCGGGATTACCCCATATTGACTAGCCTGAGGAATACGAGAAGACAACACTGCACCACAAACCTGGCCAGCAACAAACAGTGGAAAATGTGAAGTGTGTTGAACCTGGATGTCTCAGCCAGGAACGCCAATATTCTCAGGCAAGAACTGTGGAACTTCAGCAATAAAAGAACAGGTGAGATCTGGCCTGGAAGAGAGGATTCAGTGACAAAGGTAAACTTAGATGGGCAGACCTTCCACACCCCCTCAAGAGCCTCAGTCAGGAAAAGCTCTGCATATGAAAAGAACAATACAGAAAACACCAGAGATGAACTTGAGGCTGATAGATTGGGTGTCTTGGGGGAATTCCTGCAGGACGCAGAGGTCCCCACCCAAATCTTACCAAGGAAGGGCACAGCAACTTGAATTACTACCACCTACAGATGCTGCTAAAAAAGACTAGAGGAAGGGTGAAACCACGTTGTCCCAATTAGGAAGACATACTGGCTAAGGTGATACATTCTATTTACTTTTACTTCTTATTTTTATTTATTTTTAAATTTATTTTAACTCAATTTTGTAGTTAAAGTTTTCATTGTCTAACGAGTTTTTTGTTTGTTTGTTTGTTTGTATCTCAACTGAATGAACTTTTATGCCTGTCATTTTTTTCTATGTGCCTACTCTATAGTTCTCCATTATTTTTCATATTTCTATCCAACAGACTTCCCTTCTCATTCACACTTTTATCTTTCTTGTGCCATTTGTCAATTTTCTCTACTCCTTGGTAACTAAATATAAATATCATTTACTGTAAGAAAAAAAAAATTTTTTCCAATTAGTTCTGTAACGTCACTGCGCCTGAAAAGCACTGTGGAGACAAACCACTGCAAATTAACGTCAGGACACCTTAGTGCAGTCAGCCTCCCCCTAAATATTAATGCAAAGCAAAAACACAAGTGACGGTAGCTCATTGGGAAGAACTCTCATATAATAAAGTGGGAAACAGAAAAAAAAAACAACAACAACAAAAAAAGAGAGTACACACCCATCCTAACACACATGCAAAACATAGCAAAAAACCAAAAACCATGAAGACAATATTATTCTGGCACAAACACTTAACACCTCAATACTGGAAAGCAAGCTATAATGAGACACCTGAAACGGCAGAGAAATATTTCAGAGTGCAACATTTAAAAAAGGATCGATGACTGTATAGAAGACTCAAATAAACAGATTAATTAACCAAGAAAAATCACTTCAGGAAAGGAATTAGAAATTCACTATATTGGATAAAATAGTTAGCAATTTGGAGAAATTCAAAACAATGAAGGAAAATTTAGTAAGAAATTTGACATTCTGAAAAATGCTAGAGATGAAATAATTAATCAAATAAAAAACATAGTTGAAGAAATAATTGGAAGACAAGACCCAGAAGATAAATGAAGATCAGGGCTAGAGGAAAAGGTTCAGGCAGTAATAAATTCATATATATAAAAGAAATGATTTTGACTGAAATTTCCAAATATTCTGAAATACGTTCCAAAGAGAGTGCCAAACAATCCATGGTGTAGAAGAAGGAGCGAAGACAAACTCTAAAGACAAAGACCCTTTATAAAATAAAATTAGAGCAAAAATATTTCACAACTGAAGATAAAAAAAATAGGCATCAAAATGCAAGAAGGAGTTAACTTCCCAAGTAGACATGATCAGAGAAGTATGTCTCCACAGCACATCATAGTCAATATGTCAAAAATGCATAGCAAAACAACAACATTGAAAGATAAAAGGGAAAACATGCCAAATCACAGATAAGCAAACATCAGGGTAGTATCAGTGATTTAAACAACAGCCCTACAAGCCATGAAAGTATGGAATGATATATCTCAAGACCTGGAAGTAATTGCCAACCACGATTGTTACATTCAACAATGGTCTCATTTAAATTTGATGGAGAAATAAGTGCATTCCAAGAAAAACAAAATCTAAGACAATTTGTAAGAACCGAGCCAGCAGGGAATACTTGAAGGAATACTATACACAGAGGAGGAAGAAAGACAATTTCATCCTGAGAGCACAGGAAATAATACATATCATAAGAGGAAAAGATGTAGAAGAATAGGAGGGAAGAAAACCATGATGTCTAATGTAGGCCAGCAAGCAGGTAAAGGACTAAAAATGAGGAAAAGAACTAAAAATAATGCAACCAAACATAACAGAAACAACAAAACAATAGTAAATAACAAAGTAATATCAATAATCTTAAGTTAAGAAACATAATATTCTTTCTAACAGATTCAGAATGCACATTCTTTTGGTCAGTAGAAATAATCTCTAAAACTGATCACATTATAGACAACAAGCAAGGCTTAACAAATACAAAGGATTCAAAACAATTATTTTTTTTTAATTTTATTTATTTATTTTTAATTTTATGTGTATTCGTGTATTGTCTGCATGTAGATAAGTGCACACGTGTGGTGCAATGGCCATGGAGGTCAGAAGAGGCTGTTTATATGTATTATCAGATCATAGTGGAATAAAACTTGAAATCAATAGTATAATAATACAAATACTTGAAGAATGAATAATACACTTCTTTGTGTGTGTGCACACGCGCACACTTGTATATGTACAATGTATGTAAGTGTGTGTGGTTCATTTGATTGTGGGCATGCACATGCCATGGGATGCATGTGGACGTTAAAGGACAAGCTCAGGAAAGGGTCTTTGCCTTCCACCATGTTTGAGATTGAGTCTCTTTGCTGTTTTTCCAATGTATGTGCCAAAACCTTTTAGGGATTTTCTTGTTTCTATCTTCCACATCTATGTAGAAATGCTGATATTACAGAAGCTCATGTTATGCGTCTGACTTTTTCATGAGCTCCGAGGATTTGAACTTAGGTATTCATATTTGTGAGACAAGATCTTTAGCACCTGAGCCATCTCTCCAGCCTCTGAACAATACACTTTTAAACAAACAGTGGTTCATTGAAAAAATCAGGGAATAAATTAAATAAATGCTATAATTAAATGAAAACAATAACACAATTTGCAAGATCATCTGGAGTTCGGCTAAGGGAGTTTTAAAAGGAAGCCTTATACCTATAATACTACATTATGAATTCAGATACACCTCAAATAAATAATGTAATGATGCACTTTAATGTTGCAGAGAAATAAGAATAAGCCAAATTCAAGTAGAGAAGAGATAGTAGAGATGAGGGTAGAAATTGCTGAAATGAAGACAAAAAGAACAGTACATAGAAACAATCATTAAAGGGGCTGACTAGAATCCAGTAGATGAACTTGCACTGAGAGAAATCTAGGTACACAAACTTGACTGGTTAGGCCTTAACATATGACAGAATGCACAAAATATGGTTGGGAGGGCTATGGGGGATGTGGATTGAGAGGGGTATAAAGAGGATTAAGATGTTTTGTATGAAATACACAAAAATTCAATAAAAATAGGTAACTACATATCTTACAAACACAAATAAAGAAATTGCCAATTAGGAAAAAAATAGCTTGCTCCTTTATAGACAAAACCACAATGGACACCTAATCAAACTAACCAATGGAGAAAGAGTGACTCAAGCTAATAAAATTAGAGGAGAAGAGGGGCTGTTACAATAGAGTCCAGTGAAATTCAGAAACTCATTAGGGAATTTGTTGAAAATTATATTTAAACAACACTAGAAAATTTAGAATAAATGACTAAATTCCTAAACATATGTGACCTACTAAAATTAACTTGAGAAAATATAAGCAACTTAAATATAAATAATAAAAAGTCTCTCCACAAAGAAATCGCAGAATGCAAAGGATTCCTTGCTGAATTGTATCAATTTTAAAAACATTTTTTCACAAAATTATATAGGACAGGAACATTCTACCAAGTTGGTGTTACCCTTATATCCAAATCAGTTAGGGACAAAAGATTGAAAACTATAAACCAACTTCTATAATGAACATAGATACAAAGTATAGTGCAGACTTTCAGTCAGTTCTGAGGTATGTACTAAGAAGACCATACATCATGACCATGTTGATTTCATCCCAAAGTTACAAGACTGGTTTAGTATATCAAATCAATAAGTATAATACAACATGTAAATAAAGGTAAACTCATAGATAAAATGATTATTTCTAGAGATCCATAAAAGATATTTGACAAAATTTAACATCCATATAGAACAAAGCCTGGAAAAAAACAAGGAATAAAAGTAATGCATATCAACTTTATAAAGGCTATATATGAAAAGCATGTAGCCATTATGATAGCAAATGGCAAAAAACTCCATGTTTCTATTAACATCGGGAATGGGACAAGGATATTCACTAGCACTACTTATATATAAAGTTTGAAGTATTGCTGATATCCAAAAGACATCCAAATGAAATAAAATGGATATAAAAGAAAGGGATAAATCAAATTATGCTTATTTGCTGATGGTGTTATCCTATATACAAAAGTCTCTAAAGACTCCTGCAGAAGCATTTAGAGCTACTAAAGGGTTTTGAGAAAATAGCAGGATATAAATTCAACATAAAACTTCAGTAGCTTTTCTATAATAATGAACTAAACAAGAAAATCTCTGTGGAAGTAATCTTACTCACAGCTGCTTCAAATAAAATTCACAGTTATACCCACCTAATTTTTGACAACGAGTCAAAAGCAAACACTGGATGAAGACAACCTGTCCAGCAAATGACTCTAGAAAACTGGATAGCCACATGTAGCAGAATAAAACTAGATCTGTTTCTCACATTGTGCAAAAAAAATCAATTAAAAATGAATGAAAGATTTTAATTCAAGAAAAACATTTTGAAACTGCTAAAAAAAATATAGGTGCAAAGTTTCAGCACAAAGGCATAGGAAAAGATTTTATGTGAATGACTCAATACTGCATTATATTCCCAAAATTGACAAATAGGATCAGACTAAATCAAAACATCTCTGCACATCATGTGAAAACAGTCATCTGAGTGAAGAGACAGACTATAGAAAGGGAAGTATATTTGGCAACTATTGTCCAAGCAGATGAATAGTATCCAGAATACATAAAGAATTATAAAATTTAAACATCCAAAATTGAATCTTCCATTCAGTAAGTGGGCTACTGAACTGAATAGATAGTTCTCAAAAGAAGAAATATAAATGAGAAATAAGTAATTGAAAAAAATGTTGGTAAATATTAGCTACTGGAGAAATGCAAAGTAAAACTTCACTGACATTTTTCGAGATTGTCACCCTAGCCAGAATGGCTACAATCGAGAAATAAGTAAGGAAAACGATTGCAAGGATGTGAGAAAAAGGACACCTTTATTCACTCTCATAGGAGTGAAAACTGATACATCCATTATGGAATTTGGTATGGAGGTTTCGCAAAGAATTAAAACACATTTCCCATATGACCTAACTATACCACTGTGATTATATAACCAAAGGATTCTAATTCTACCACAGTGATTCTTAAACATTCATATATGTTAATGCACTATTTATAATAGCTAAGAAAATGAGATAGTGTGGTTTTCCAGAAAAAAAAAAACAATGGAGAAAATGTGGTACAGAAACAAAGGGATTTTGTTCCATTCCAACACAAAGAAAAATCAAATCACATTTGTAGAAAATTGCATGGAACTGGAAATTATTTTAAGCCAAAAAAATCTAGATTGAGATAAAAAACATAAAGCATGCCTTCTTTCATGTCTGTAATTTAGAATTAAACTTGTAAATGTGTGTGTGTGTGTGTGTGTGTGTATGATGTTTTGCTCATAATACTAGAAAAGGGGGTCATGAGACGGGGAAAAAAAAACCTTGAAAGGGAATAATGACACAAAAGTTATAATGCATATGTGCCATGAAAGCAAAATGGAGGCAATGGAAGCAAGTAGAACAGCAAGAGGGGGACAGAAATATGGGAGAGATCAATATCAGAGAGGAATGAATGTGAATAAGCTTTGCAAAAAGCCATCATGAACTCATTACTTCGTATGCTAACTTTGTTTTGTGTATATTTTGTGTAGCATATGTTTGCACATGTTCCTGTATGTGCATGTTTGTTAACAGATGTGTTCATATGTGTGTGTACATGTGGAAGCTATAGGTCAGTGTTCAATGTCTTGTTTTATCACTCTTCACCTTGTTTTTTGAGACTGGGTCTGTCCTTGAACCTAGAGCTCACCAATCCAGAAAAATCAACTGACCAGTGAGCTCTAACGATCCTCCTGTGCCTGCTTTCCCAGTGCAGTGATTTCAGGTGCACACCACCAAACCTGGCTTTTTTTTCCAAGGTTGCTAAAGATGAAAACTCAGAACCCCATGCTTCTGCAGAAAGCACTTTACCAGCTGTACCACTTCCCAGTCCTATATGTTAACTTTAAAAGTTAATTTTAGGAAGAGCTTGCATTTGGATATATCCTCATTTCTTCCAAAAATTATAAATTATTTTGGAAAAATCAGCTTTGCAATCCTTATTTTTTAGGGAGAAAGAAAACTCAATAGCCATTTCAGATTTTGTATTCTAGTGATGACTTTTTCATCATTTAATGAGTTCCTACAATGAAGTAGACATTACACTCCATTTTCTGATACCGTCAGAAGCGAAACAGATAGGCCTCCTGTCCCCCCTGGAGCTCAAACGCATTCATGGAAACAACTACTTTTTTTTCAGTAGCTCTAAGAATGTAGTTTTAATTCATGTAGAAATGGAAAAGGATAGTTTTTACAGGCCATGAGGCCAGAAGTCAGAAGAAGGTTATTACAACACACTGCCCTTATTTCTTCAGTTTTGATAATTACATCAAATGAAGTGAGCTGTCAAAACATAAAAAAAAGAAAACTTGGCTTCTATGTGACCTATATTTCCCACTCTTGAAAATTCTAAATAAGAATTGTTCAATAAACATGGTATTAAATATGTGGTGCCAATTTGGTGCTCAAAGTTTATCCAATTTTATCACAAAATTATGGCTCTTCTAAAGGAAGAAATAATCTGATTTAACTTCAAAAACTTTCATAAAAAATTTTATAAAGAGAAATCAAATGAACAGGTTTGAGTTATTTGGAATTGCTCTGCTTTTAGAAAGCATCTCAAACAAATATCATAAGTTATGTATTTTAAGCAGATAGATGCTAGGTTTGGTTCCTGCATTCCCTCTCTTTTATTCATGAGTTACTCAATAGGACATTTTTTACATGTGACTTCATCTTTACTTGTTCAAATAACAGGATTAAATAAAATGAATCAAACTGAATTTACTTGATAGCTTCTGTTTTAAAGCATTATTTAATTAAATGGTCTTAAAACTGAGGCTGAACTGAGTGAAAAGTATTTTCATATTTTAAACATTTGCCATAAATTACATAATTGTTCCTCATAAAATATCTTTATAATATTTTGAAGAGACACTAACATCAAAGTGTTCCTTAACTTTTTAGGGAAAAAATGAACTGCACTTCAAAGAAATGGAGCTTTCTGATTATCATCATCAATGTGTCACAAAATCTTGAATTTTAAGTTCAAGATTCTGTGCATTGTCATAAAAATAACTTTTGTTAATATAAGTATCATTTTCTTAAAACTTAAACACTAGACATGATAAAAATTTCTTGATTTTGTCCCATTAATCAGATAAATACACATACTGTACATACATCATTAAGGTTTTAAAATGGGTTGCTTTAAGTGAAAGATAACCATTTAATAAAACTAAAAGGGGGCTGAGGAGGTGGCTAAGTGGTTACGAGCACTGGATGTTCTTGAGGAGGATTCCTTATAGGACTCCCGGCATTCACTTGGAGGCTAACAATCATCTGTAACTCCAGTTCCTAGGGATCTGATGCCCTCTCTGGCCTCTGCAGGCACCAGGCACATACGTGGTGCTCTTACATGCATGCAGCCTAAACACCTTTACACAAAAAATAAAAAATAAATGAATCGAAAAAAATCTTAAAAAAAAAAAAAACTAAAAAAATTTTTAATCTAGGTAAAAATATCCAAGCATTATTAGGAATCTTATCCTGGAAACTGCTACGATTTGACCATACCAAAATGCATTCAAAGATCGCTGTCAATGAAGAACACAAGGTATTAAGAAACATTGACTAAAATAATACTTATAATTCTCTGTCTGTAAAAATAATAATTTAGCTAGGCATGGTGATGTACGCCTTTAATTCCAGCACTCAGGAGGCAGAGGCACATGGGTCTCTGTGAGATCGAGGCCAGCCTGGTCAACATAATGAGTTCCAGGCCAGCTGAGGCTATGGGGAGACCCTGTCTCAAAAAGACCAAATTAATAATAATAACAATAATAATAACAATAATAATTCTAAAGAATTACTCTTTTAATTATAATCATCACTCACCAACAGCATTGACCTGCTTTGTAATGATAATTTATAATTAATAATTATTTAAAGCAGTGGTGATAATAAGGGAAAAAATCACAGAATTTCAAAGAGACATAGTAAGACACAGAAGAACAAAAAATAAAGATAGTAGTAGCAAAATTTTGAAGTAGCACACTTTATTTACTTACTGGATTCTGCACTTTTCTTTGTGATGGCCCCATCACTAACAGAGGGACAATTTTATCGTTAAAAAGGATAAAATCAAAACATTTATTCACAGTAAGTTATCGTGAAAATGTCTACAAATTTTTAGTCATAGATCCAGAGAAAAATTTCAGGATTTTTCTACCCCAAAAGAAAGTACTTATTTCATTTCTTTGCCCCTCAAAACATGTTACTCCACAGATGTGCAACTGTTTACAGCAAGAATGACATGAATATATGTATAATTTATCAAAAAGATATATATATGTATCTTTTTGATAAATTATACAAATTACACAAATGCTACAATTAAAAAAAAATACTAAGCACACAGTGGAGGCATCTAAATCTCCACCTAGCATGTAAGGTGGTGGTCTGATGTGAATGGAGCAAAATAAACCTCGTATTTCCTTTCACACACAGTATACTGACGACATAGGGGAAGCTATGTAATATTGACTCAACTATTCAGTAGAATCAAGAATGTAGTCAGATGCATCAAATAACTTGATTGATAATTTTATTGACCAAAACATTTTTAAATGAATCCGTAGGGTTTCAGCTGTAATATTTTCAAGAAACAATAACTGCTTTCTCCAGGATTTCATTCCTCACACGCACTTTATAAAGTTAGCTGTGAGAAAGAATTGCATTTCTCTTTTGACATCAACTTTTCCTTAATGTAGTATGTATGTACATCTTACCAGTAGGCCAGTTATTAATTATTCACCCATATGACCAATTTGATAAAGTAGGAAGGACTGTTTCATTAAGTAGGATTTTTAAAGTTTTCAGTGATAAAGAAAAATTAAAGAGCCAGTCCACTTTTTCTCTTTCCACCTTGTCTTCCACCACTCTTTGGGCCAAAAAAAAAACTTACCTCTTTGAATTTTATGTTTGTTATATTGTTTTCCTCTTGTTCTTTAAAAGAAATCAAATGACTTATTGTGGACTTTTAAAATATTTTATTATTTAGTATTTTTATTTTATGTGTATGAGTGTATTACCTGCATAAATATAAGTGCAACCTTGTTGTGCAATGCTCACAGAGGTCAGATGAGGGCATCAGATCCCCAGGACCTGGAGTTAGGGACAGTTGTTAACTGTAATGTGGGTGCTGGGAAATGAACCTGGATCCTCTACAAGAGCAGTCACAACATTGAGCCATCTCTCCAGACCCCAGAAAAAAAAGTCATACTATTTATTGTTGGTTTTATGTACTATATCTAAACGAGTATGCCTGAATAGTATATATTATGGTCAAATGTAAAAGAAAAGAAGGAAAATTTTCACATCAATTATACAATTGCTATAATTATTTCCTAGTTCTGACATTAAATTCTTTCTTAAAATTTCGTATCAGGTATTTAAAGTTTCAAAGTTGATTAATTCAATATCATTCAGTGTCAATAACGTAATAAGAAATGAAACATCATACTTATATAATTATATTTTAAAGTGAAAAGATAATTTAAATAGATAACATAGTCTATCTTCTGACAGTGTACAAATCATTCAGGAGTCATTTTAAAGAGAATTGATCATATCATTTAATCATAAATGATTGCTCTGAGGAATGAGACATGACATAACAAATGGTAAAGAGGTAGGCTTTGAATGCAGTTTTACTAGCTCTTCAGTCCTCAATTTTCACAATTTCAGAATAGCAAATGATTTCAATGGTTCACAGCGTTTAGAGGATTTCAAATGCAACAATAATGTCTTTCTCAACTACTACCCAAATAACATTATCTTTATTGATTATACAAAAAGTATATTCTGTTTTTCCATTGTATATGATTTGTCATTAAAGTTAATATATTTTTACTTTTATCTCAGGACTATAAGCTCACTGAGGGGGGAGTCTGCCCTTGTTTTGTATATTGCTATGTCTCTAACAGAAGTGCAACAAAAGCTACAAAGTAGTCAATCTGTAAATATTTGATGAATGAATAAAATACTGTGAACTTATAGTGCTTTACTGATTTTCCTAGTGCCATGGTTTTCTACAAGTAATGAAATATCATCATTTAAAATCATACTTAGCATCCTAAATAGAACAATCTTATCAATTTAATATTAAAAGTCAAAACAATGAGTTGAATTAATGAATTAAAATAGTTTGAGTAAATATCCTTGCAAATACCATAATTTGTTGTTTTGCCATTATGGCAAAGAGATGGCTACATATCTATGTTTGTTGCTGTACTCTCCCAATAATTAAGATACGCAATCAACCTAAATGTCCAATACCTAATGAATAGGTGAAAATACGGTTTTTTGCGCAGTACTATATCATCTTCAGGAAAATAGATTCAGGAGAATATCATCATGTTAAAGTAAGCCAGACAGAAAAAAAAATACTTCATGTTTTCTGCCATATGTGGATGCTAGAAATCTGTCTGAATATAGCAAAGTTATGTCTGGAGGCTGAAAAAAATACTGGAGGACAGAATAGACAGAGGGGGCTTAACAGGTACCAAAACATGATTAAATTATAATAATTCTAGTGTTTTACATCATAAATTATTCTTAATAATAATTAATAATAAATAATTTTTGTATTAAAACTAACTATCCAAAACCAGAGTAATGTTATACAGAT
>NW_008331140.1:8685850-8727509 GCF_000622305.1 Nannospalax galili | reverse complement strand
TGTATTATAACTAACTATCCAAAAACAGAGTAATGTTATACAGATAGAAATTTCCATTACCCTGATTCATTTAGCAAATACTGTACATGGCTTGAAAGATCATATTGTAACTCATAAATTTGTACACTTATTACATATTAGTCACTGTTTAAAGTTTAAGGATATGAAAATGCTAACTACCTAGATTTGATTATTACAGATTGTATATGTGCGTCAGTTACTATGGTATTTCCCACAAGGCCCCAACTGGGGCTACAGGGATACCATGTTTCAAGAAATATAAAAATTTATTTTAAAATAAATAAAACGTATACCACTATTTTCTCTATCAAAGAATTATTTTCTGTCATAACAGTATAATCTAAAATCTCAGCACATAAATACAAGGCTACAATCTATTTGAATTTTAAGTGGCTACAAAGAGTGATACCATTTCAAGCACTTAATACTTGACATATGGTAGGAATTTATATTCTATCCCTGCTTACTCAATTTCCTCCTTGTTTGTGACCTAGGCTATGGAACCTCCATTATGTCATTACTCTAAGGCAGAATGTGACCAAATTTCTTCTTAATTCTGGTGTTTCACACAAGCAATGTCTCTGCCCTTCCCACTTACATGCAGGAACACTTGTGGCCTATAAGGACAAGAGGTGCTCTGTAACCAAAATTTTTAAAAATCAATATCTCAACCTACAATTTTTTCATTCCCTATGATAGTGAATATTTTTGGTAATGTACACCATTACAATTGTGTACTAATATGAAACATCTCTAAGACATTTCAGTAATTTTGTCTCTGAAAGCAGTTATAAAATACTATTTAATACACTGAGCATAAGATCTTCTAAAGCATAGTCTGTAGTTAGGATTATGATGACCTCTAGAAACTAGTATGGTAGTTTAAAGAAAAATGTTTTCTCAGTTTTATTCCTCATAAGTACACATATAGCCATAAATCTTACTAGACTAGAAAACATATGATGGATTTTTATATGATATAGAACGAGGAAATGTAACTTCCTGGTTCAAAATTAAATCTGATTAAATTAGTAGCCATGTTATTAGAGATAGGATAAATGTCAAGAATTCATTATTTTGTTTCAAACTTAGTTTATCGCAAATCTGCCCTATGACACATAATAACTTGTACTTTTTTGCAGGGTATTTGATAAGCAAGTTCAACAGCGTAGGTGAGTGACAGTGTGACCAGAATGATAATGACTCCTCCAGAGAAATCAGCCCTTTGAATACAGTAATATCTGGAAAACAGTACTCAAAAGTATACTATTTCCTCTCATAAGATCATGCGCTATCATACAGAAAGTCAGTCCAAGCAGATGAATTGGTGTGGATAACAGTGCAACTGAAACAAATTTGTTCGCTTTTCTAGTATAAACCCCCAAATATGTAGGGGTTTTTTTGTATGTTAAAGGATGTGACTTATACTAGAACTAATGTTTTTGGAATGTTACAGAATGTGTGAAAGAAAATGTTGAAAGAACATACCAAAGGAAAATTTGAAAACAATGGCAGTGCAAATTGATATGTTTTAAAAAGATACAAGAATTAATTAGAAAACATAGGGAACAATTACTTTAATTTTCCAGAAATAAAAACATATGAAAGTATAAATGTGAACACTATCACATAAAAATATTGAAAATGTAAATTGAGGAAGACATAATAACGTTTCAAAAGAATTCACTGATTAATAGTAATATGTGCTTTTTTTCTCCAAGAGACCATATTAATCCTGAAAATTTAGAGGGCAAATGAATATTTATGACTGCCTGAGAAATGTCTATACTAGGAATTTGTACATAGTAATTTTTATTTGAGTTTCAACATGATGTGCCTCAAATATCAGAAGCAGTCCTTTCATGCCCTCGACTACAGAGATGCTGGCAAGCTGCCATTCACCATTGCATAGTGATCTAGCAGCTCTCAAAGGCTGACCCTTCCTCCTGAGTTGTCACTGTGTTTTGGAACATTGGCTAAGTTAATCAAGTCCTTCTTTTCCTTAGGATCTGCATATTTACCACTTTAATATTTCTGCTTTTCATAAGCACAAGCATGTTTTACTCAGAAATTTGTGTGGAAAAATAACAGGTTTTTAGGCTTTAAAATGATTATGTTAAAGATCAGAGCCAAAATTCATTCTACATAAAATCCTGAAAAAGTAGAGATAATCATATATGAATTTTGTAATTAGGTATTTTGTTATGCTTGCCAACCTGTCCACTATGCTTCTAATAACACATTCACATATCCCTTTCTGTGCATTGAAAGTATGACTCAGAGCATATTCCTGGTCATAAATAAAAGTTAGACTTTATTTTCAAATTATCTTACTGTTTTAAATAGTATTGTCCATGTCTCTGAAATTTCATTGCTTACTCTAATGAGTATCATCACCTAATGTATATCAAGATGATGAGGAAAGTTCTTGTTCAGTTTTATCCCACATAGGTTGGCAGTCATGGAACTAAGAGGGACTGTCAAGGTAACCAGCAAACAAAGCGACATTTTTTCAATATTTCATAAGTTCCACACTTCTAATATTTCCAGTTACCAATTTGACTATATTCTTTCTTTCTACTTCACAAAGACTTATCCATTAAAATACCAGGAAAAAGTTACTGAAAATAATACATAAGGTATAAGTAAAACAAAAACTGGAGGCTTAAAAAAATAATTATCATTAATATCTTAGCAAGAGCCAGAAAAAAGAAATCAAAATAAACTATTTTAAATTTGTCCAATATTAAATGAACTTCTCTTTAAAAGTTATGTAATTAACACAAGTTTTTATGCTTCCTCCTCAAATATGATTCATTTTTATGTGTTGATTTTTTGTGTTTGTATCATACAGATCATCCCAAACAATCTTATTCATGTATATACCCACATCCCAAATGCCACCCCCCATAGACTCCCCCCACTGGAGCCCATATACTCTGTCATCCCTGTTACTGTCCACTGTGTTATCAGCGGCCCTAGCCGTTCCCCAGTGCTTGTTCATCCCCGGAATCTAGTCAGCCTATCTAGAGTTCCTTGTTTTGGGAAGATCAGATCTTCCTCATCTAACAGCAATCAGTTGTTAATATTCCTTTAGATAAGATTGGAGTGTTCTATGCTGGGTTAGTGTCTGGGAGTGTCTTGGGCCACCCTGGCCAACAACTCAAAGGACAGTATCTCCTGTCATGGTTTCTTGTTATGTAGTCTTTAGCTATACATATGGACTCTTAAAAAATTATATTGATCCCTTTAATCTTTTGTTATACATTCCTTTGGGGTGTTTAAGGCCCTACAGTTGGCCCAGATAAACCCGTTTGTTTATAATTTTAAGACTGTTTGAGCATCTGTTCCTCAGGGGTTACATGGGCTTGGGAGGGTGATAAACATGACCATTGAAATCTACCTTATGACTTTATATCCACACTCAGGTGCCAAGGATTTGTGACTAACCGACTGTGACTAGTAATAATCAGATACATAGAGATTAGAGACCTGTGTGCAAACATTTAATTCTTAGTAACATTAAAAATGAGTCTGTAGAAAACAGTATATTTTAAAATGAAACAGAGATATTTTTAAAGGTCAAAAACTCATTCAATTTTATGTCTTACAGGGTTTGTGCTGAGTTCAGTATTGTATAACTGTATTAATTCAACTGTGAACCTAAAAATATACAGCCACTTTTGAAAGAGATGTAGCTTTGTCTGGAAACTGTTAATTGAATATGTTAAAGCTGTAATGAAATGATTCTTCTAATCATGTGGTTATTAAATAAATTTTTAAAAATAGTTATTTAAAGACAATTCAATGGAAAAATTTTAATGGATATACAAAACTGTTGCTTTTGGCTATCCTTATAATAAACTCAAAGAGATATTATAAAGTGGTATAAAATATTTCCGCATGCACCAATTTTTATTTAAAATCTTTCTAGTGAAGATAAACAGATTGCTATTGATTTGAATCAATGGAAAATTGTTTCAGAACTACAAATACTAAAAATAAATTAATAAGTGGTAGCCAATAGCTTTTATTATCATTGTTGTTAGAATAAATTATTTATGATTAGGTAATTGGTTTGAAATGTTAATTTATACAATCTTATGACTATTAAAGGAAAGTATCCAGGAATCATTAGGTGCAAGTTTTAATAAGCATAAAGCTTCAGAAAGCTGGTTTAACAGAAGTATCTGCAGATACATACAGCAAGTCTATTACTGGTTCTTCCTTTATGCTGTCATTTAGAACTCTGGCTATCTGCTTTCTGTTTATTATTATTATTGCTTTAAAGGCATTTTGTCCATTGCTCCATAGATTCCAATCTTTAGGCCTGTTGTCAAGACAAATTAATATCTGTGGAAACCCATTGTGCCTGAGACACCATCTAGGAAATACAGGATTGATGGAGTCCTTATACAAGTATTTTTATATAGTTTCATTTGGGTGAAAGAAAAGAGAAAATTATTTGGAATAAGTAGAAAATTTACAGAAAAGACAGTAAATATGTGTTTGGATTTCATGTATCAACACTCAGAAATATATCTATGCAATAAACAAGTAATAAGTAAATTTTAGTCTTTTTATGCATCTAGTTTAATTGCTCTGTATATGGATATAAAATATTCATTTAACTACAACTTATTCAATATCTTAAGTAGGTAAAATGCATATTAGATTCAGATAATTAATTTGCCTTGATGTGAAAATTCATTAAATTTGCTGGCTTTTAGCTAAAATTAAGAGAACATTAACTATCATTTGATCATTTGTTGTTAATTAGTTATTATTTTGAATGAGACATTTAAGTTATTTACATTGCATGTGTATATGTATGTCAAACACGCTCATGTATGTAGAGGTCAGAGAGCAACCTTGAGTGTCACAATCCTTACCTTCCAACTTGTTTGAAACAGGTTTAGGTCTTTTCTTTCTTGTTTTTACTGGAAAAGTCAGGCTAGCTAAGTAACATTGTTCTGGAAATTCTTCACCTCTGCCAATTCCCACTAGGAGTGCTGAGAGTACAGAAGCCTGTGCTACTGCTTCCATCTTTTAGAAAGTTCTGGAAGTTCCAACTTAGGTCCTTACGCTTGTACCACAAGCACATTTACCCACTGATCCTACTCTACAGCCTGCACCTACACATTTTAGAATATGGGGTCTGGGGCTGTAACTCAACAGTAGAGTACTTGGCTAACATATATCAAGAATTGAATTTGATCTCCAATACCAAAAAAAAAAAATCAGAAATTTTACAAGCTGAGAAGTTCTTATATAGATCAAAACTCAAATAAGCAGAAATATGGTTTATGCCAAATTACGCAGACCTTCTGACATTAGTGTCTTAATTTTGTGACATTTAGCAAGACAGCCATTTAGGAGTTGGAAATGCCCAGACAGTTAATATGAGACATCTGAATTTATCACAAAATTTTCACTCTCAGTCTCTGATGTTGAAAAACTAGCTCAACTAGTCTGTAAACTTATACTGACATATTCTACATTTAAATATGGTTTAACATGATTAAATTAATAATCATCTATTTGTACCTTTATGAACTCATCATTAATAAAGACAGAAACTTTTCAAACTTTTGCTCCAGGAAAATCTTGTGTGAATAAAATTGGGTAATGTATCAAAATGAGGAAAAACTAATTGGAATAAAGTTTTAGTACCATTACTTATTGCATCCAAGAAGTAGTACATAGTCTTTCTTTCCTGTTTTTAGGTCAGTATACAAGAATATACTTTTCAGAACCTCTTTGTAGTTTTATGTGCATAAAAGCCACCTAAAACTTTGGCAAACTTGTACCTTATGAAGTAATCATGGAGTGCACCTGAAATACTCTATTTCTAACAAGGCAAAAATATAATGTGTCTATTCATTGAATACAGTTCTAAATCTCTGCTCCATCTCCTTCAAAGATGCTTGAGAGGATGAAAAAGCTTATTTTGGAATTGTCTTATACTACTGTGAAGAAAAATCTCTTCAGGTAAGAATTGTTATTATTTACAGTACAAAAATGATAACTGAATAAATGTTATCCGAACGTTGTTACATTCTATTGAAACTAAAGAATTATAGATTTCATCACATATAGTTTATAATCCAATTATCTTCAATAATGCAGCATTAATTGATATTATAGTTTCAAGTTTTTTTCAGAACATCTTACGTGCAGTGTTTCATACTATATAATACTGGTGTTTATCATCCTGCTTTCTGCAAAATGAATGTATATATCTATTAAATATAGGTAAATGTCATTGTTTTCTTGAGACAGGGTCTCCCTAAAGCACCAGTTAGCCTGGAACTCAGTATGTAGACCAGGCTGTCCTCCATCACACAGATAATCTGCCTGCCTCTGCCTCCTGAGTGCTGGAATTAAAGTGTGTGTCAGCACATCCATCTGTAAATGCTATTTTTACTGACAAAATATGTGTGGCATATCATTTGCAAACAATAATACAACACAAAATGCACTTTATTGTGTATTCCATGTAATCCACTGTATCTCAAAATTTTTATTGATATTTGTCAAAAATTTATATTCATAGTCAAATTATGGCCCCAATTTCTGAGCAACTATATTTGAGCTATGATTGTTGGATGGAATTTTGATTTATGATAAGAATAAAATGTAACAACAAAGACATGAGAATTCTATTCACTCTTCCAGCAAATGAACGCGTTATTTGCTGAGTTGGGTAATAGTATTCAAATACTGATTGAATAGACTTCAATTTTTGTTGACAGTAGCATCACACCTACAGATCCATTACACTTACAGCTAGAATCTGCATTATCAACCTTTTCTCTCACATCTTCTTAAATTTATACCAAGAATTTTTAAACTGCTTTTCTGTGAGAACAGATAGTAAATATGTTGGAATTTTTAAGTCATTCTGTTCCTTTTGAAGCTCAACTCCAGTGTTTTACAATGGAACTGGACATGGCTAGGTTCCAATAAAATTTTATAAATAAAAATAAAAGGCAGGCAAAAAAATAAGTAAAAATAAATAAAAATAAATAAAAGACAGGCTAGATTTGCAGTACAGACAGTAGTTTTCTCATCTCTGGGTTATACAGTAAACAAAACAATAAAATAAATCCTTATGAGTGGCACTTGCATTTTTGCTTAACACAAATTTTCACACTATTACAAATTTCAAGGTACCAACATGACATTATTGAAAGTAGATTTGGAAAGACATGTACAGTGACACACTGTTACACAGTATTTTAAATCTGCAAGTCTGCTAATATGTGTATAATCTATACAGGATAGCTCATACAAAAGTAATTAAGAAAATATCAATATTTCCTTTCTTTGTTCATGCTTAAATAATTTAATTTTATTTGTAACATATAACTTGATTTTTAATAATGGCTGATTAAATATGCATCTCACAATTTCCTGAAAATTTTACACTCAGCTCTTGCAAACAAACAGCAACTAGGTCAAGCACACTAATGTTTCAGAGAACTGAGTTTAGCTTACAGCTTCACAGGATAGATACTTAAGTTGATGCTGCATAGATAAGAGCTTGAAGAAAAGAAACTGGATATGCCTGTTTCAATACCACTCCCTTCACCTTATCACTGACTTTCTGCTTCAGTGGATCAAAGACTAAAAAAATAAACTAAAAAAAATAAGCATAGAGGGATATTATGTGTTTTAGAGTACTTGCCTACTATGTCTGTAGTCCTAGGTTTGATCTGCAGTGTAGGGGGAAAGCGCATGGAAGAGAGAGAAGAGGAAGAGGAAGAGGAGGAGGAGGAAAGGAAGGAAGGAAGGAAGGAAGGAAGGAAGGAAGGAAGGAAGGAAGGAAGGAAGGAAGGAAGGAAGGAAGGAAGGAAGGAAGGAAGGAAGGAAGGAAGGAAGGAAGGAAGGAAGGAAGGAAGGAAGGAAGGAAGGAAAGACAAGGCTCTATCTGATCACTCACATTAAAAAAGATCAAGAGAGGTGGGACCATAGGAGAAGGGTATTATTAAGGGAATAATGGGAAAAAATGGAAACACTTTAAATGGGAAAACCATGGTGGAAGGGTTACTTAGACAATACGAGAGATATATAATGCCTAGCTAGTTTAAAAAAAAGCAGAGGGAGCCATGTTAATCGAACAACCTACTGAAAAATTATACATACAACTAGCTCAAGGAATATAATTCATGTCTAGGCAAAGTTTATCTGAGAACCTTTGGTCTTTGTCCAAGCTTTATCTACACAGCACATGGTAATTAAAGTACCAGATTGGTGGAACTAACCTTCTTGGATGTTTAACAGCCATACTTTGAGGCCTATACTAATTTGTTCAGAGGGACCTAAAGGACAGTTTTTGCTCCTTGCCAACTAAGGTCGACTAAGTTCTAGTGGACTATGGAGGATCTCTCAAAATGCCCTGTAACTGTAATGAGTAACCTGTCCTCTTGATAAAGGAGACCATGGAGACCCCACCAGATGGACTTAGCCAGAGTACAGTCTATAAAAGGAGGGTCAACACAAAGGAAACATTTCCTCCATGTTTCCAAGTGAAGCCGTCCATGGTTGAGTAGGAGCTTTGACTTATCTTCACATAGATGGAACTGCTAAAAGGAGCCAGGGGCTCCTCCCAAGCCCATGTGACCCCTGAGGAGTAGATCCTCAAACGACCTTAAGAGTAAAAATAAATTAGTTTATCTGGGCCAACTGCACGGTCTTAAACAGCCAAAAGGAAAGTATGGCCAAAGATTAAAGAAATCCATATAATTCTTTAAGAGTCCATTTGTATAGATAAAGGTGACATAATAAGAAACAATGCCAGACAGGAGATACTTCCTTCTAATTGTTGGCCAGGGTGCCCCAAGAGAGTAACTCCCAGAGAGTAACCCAGCATGGGACTGGGAAAATGAATGGCAGACCCCAATCTTATCTAAAGAAATATTGGCAACTGCTTGCTGCTAGATGAGGAAGAGCTGATCTTCCTAAAACAGGAACTCTAGACAGGCTGACTAGACTCAGTGGATGGACAAGCACTGGGAAATGGCTGGGGCACTGACAACACAGTGGACAGTAACAGGGATGACAGAGTATATGGGCTCCAGAGGGGAGGGGGATATGTGAGGGTGCCACTTGGGAAGTGGATATATAGATGAATAAGATTGTTTGGGGTGTTCTGTATGAAATACACACAATAAATAAATAAATAAATAAATTTGAGGAAGAAGCATAAAAATTTGCTTCATGTTAATTAGTAGATATGAGACACATTACCATTAAAATCTACCTGATGACATTATATCCATGCTCAGGTGCCAAGGATCTCAGAAAGTAACCGACTATGAGTAGTAATAATCAGATATGTAGAGATTAGAGATGCATGTGCAAACATGTGTTAGTTGCATTAAAATGAGTTTTTCTAATATTACCATTGAAATCTACCTCATTACTTTATATCCATCCTCAGATGCCAAGGATCATAGAAAGTAACTGACTGTGACTAGCAATAATCAGATATATAGAGATTAGAAACACATGTGGAAACATTTTAGTGTTAATTGCATTAAAATGAATTTTTCTGTATGAAATGGTGTATTTTAATAATGAAAGGGAAATCTTTTTTAAAGGTTAAAACCTCATTTAATTTTATATCTTATAGGGTTTATACTGAGTACAATATTGTATAACTGTATTAATTCAACTGTAAACCTAAAAACTTACAGCCAATTTTGAAAGAGATGCATCTTAGCTCTGGAAATTGTTATTGAATATGTCAATGGTGTTGTAATCAAATTCTTCTTCTAATTATGTGGTTATTAAGTAAATAATTAAAAATGAGTTTTCCTGTATGAAACAGCATATTTTAAAAAGAAATGGAGATCTTTTTTAAAGGTTAAATCCTCATTCACGTTTATGTCTTATAAGGTTTATACTGAGTACAATATTGCATAACTGTATTAATTTAACTATAAACCTAAAAATTTACAGCCAATTTTGAAAGAGATATATCTTAGCTCCGGAAATTGTTATTATGTCAATACTGTTGTAATGAAATGCTTCTTCTAGTTATGTGGTTATTAAATAATTTTTTTAAAAAGATCACAATTAAAGATCACAGATATGTAAAGGAACAAATTGAAGAAAATCAAAATGGCAAAAATTTAGAAAAACCTGCTTTAACTTTAAATTTATTTGACAAAATGTACCTCCTATGGAGTTATATATGTATGGGAAGAGGTAAAGAGGGAGAAGAGGAAGAAGAGGGATGAGAACAAGGAGAAGAATTAGTACATAGTACACATTTAGCATATAATTCAGAAATAGAAAAGATAAATAGAATTATGTATTATGAGGTGTTTGCATTGTCTGAAAATTCAAAAATGTATCAGTTATTTTGTTTTATGTTTAAGAATATAAACTACAATTTTAGAAGTACTAAATGAGATATATGCATATAGTTTTGAATCTAAAAGGAGAGATACACTAAAAATTACTTAAAAGTAAAGCATGAAAGGAGATAAAGCAGAAAATAGAAAATTTAAGATAGTAGATGCATACCATAAAATGGTAGCTACAGTAAAGTTTAGTAATACTTAACATTACTTTGACGAATGCTTGATTAAATTAATAATGATATAAAGCAACATCTCATTATTCAAATACAAATAAAGTAAATTTTATTATATTAAAATTATTTCTGGACTGGATAAAAACCCAATTAAATTGCATACTATTTAGAAAAATCAAGTACAATGATTGAAAATGATTATTAAAGCACAAGGTGAACAAAACAGACATGTGTATAGAAATATTGGAAAATAAACTGCAAGACAAAAAGAAAAATAGGTCACATGCGATTACAAAACACATAATTCAGTAGGGTGAAAAGAAAATTCTTCACAAATATACATCTAGTACCATAAAGTGAAATGTAATGTAATAGTTCTATATACATAGACAAATTCCTAATTATGAAACATTACACTTCTGTGGAGTAGGGGATGAATGGTGATTTCTTCATCTATTGAATGATCAAATTATACAGAATAGACTCTCAGGTCACAGTATAAGTATGCTTAAAATTAATAATAATGCAATAATCAGAAAATTCCCATTCTTTACAAATTAAGAATATACATTAGTGATGCGCAGATGATGAAGAAGGGAAAGTGATAGCTCTGCAAGATGGAGGACCTGAGTTCAGATTCCCAGAGCCCTTATAATGCTGCATGCAGTTGTGCATGTCTGTAGTCCCAGTATTCTTTCTAGAGACATAGGAGGTGGAGACAGGAGAATATTCACATGCTCATAAGTCAGCTAGCCTGACATTAGTAGCAGTGAACAGCAAGAGATCCTGTCTCAAACAATATGAAATGTGAGGCCAGCACCTATGTTTGCCCTCATGTGATCCACACGTGCATGTACTGTTGCATGCTTACCTGCATTCATATATACAAAATTGCACATATAGAGTCTGGAGAGATGTTTCAGTAGTTAGAAGGTATACTGATCTTCCAAAGAAGCCAAGTTAGGTTCTCAGCACCCACTACTCACAACTGCCTGTAACTCCAGCTTAAGGGAATACAAAGCCCTCTTATGGCAACCATAGGCACCAGCACAAATTTACACATACCCCAACTCAGACCCACATATATGAAAATAATCTTTAAAAATCTTTTTAAAAACTGCATGTGCACAAATACATCCTACACATACACAAAATTTTTAAAGACTTTGTATTTAAATTAGTTATGTAAGAAATAATTGGAGAAATAAACATTTTAAAACAAAATAAATATGGTGACATAGTGCACAAGACTGATGCTGACTTAACCAGACCAGGGCCCAGAGTGAAGCTGGCAGGCAGGCCCTAGCCTGGGAACTGTTGGCAACTGATTATTTCTGGGTGAGGGACAGTACACCTTCCTTAAGATCTCTAGATATTTTGACTAGACTCCAGTGGATGCACTTGCACTGAAAGACGTCTGGGTATAAATGTCTGACTAGATAGGGCTTAATATGTATGTATGATGGAATGCACGAAGTTCCGTTGTGGGGATTCGGTGGCATGGATGGGGGAGGAGGGCTAAATTTGATTAAGAACTATTATATGAAATGCACAAAAGCTCAATAAAAATATAAAAATAAATATGAGAGCAATAAATTTCATAGACAGTGAGAAAAAGCTATTGCAGATCTAGAAAGAAAATGAGTAATTTAAAAATATTATACTAAAGAAGAAAATATGGGAATTTCAATTGTCTAATATTACATCTAAAGTAACTAAGAAATGATATGAAACCTAAACAAAGTAGAAATGAAAATAAAGGAAATGTTGAAATTTGGATGAAAATAAAACTGCAACTGAAAAGACTAACAAAGTCAACGTGAATTTGCTAAAATACTAAGTGAATATCCTATACCTCTGACAAATAAGCAAGTGAAAAACAGCAATCGGAAGTAACCAGCACAGCAGCAGTAACAATAAGAAAGGGGAAACTCTAAGTCCTGTAGCGACTATAAATACACTTAGAGAATTATTAATAAATGTATGACACACTAAATTGAAATTTCAGATGAAATCAACATATTTCAGGCAATATACAGGTTGACATAACTACTAGAACAATAAAATAGAATCAGTGATATTTTTCTGGAATTAATAAAGAAATTTAATTAACAAACGGCTTCTTTTTGTTCGGTTTGATAATCATCTGTTTGTCACTCAAGTATCTGTATGTTAAAAATAATCCCTGTTGTGAGGAATCAAGAGTTGGGAACTTAATCCAACTACACTGTTTAAAGGAGGGGCCTTTGGGAGGTAATTAGTGTTAGATAAGGTCGTTGGTGTAGAGCCCCATAATTGAATACTGGCAGTTTTATAAGAAGAAGGAGAGGGACAAAAAAAGGCATATGCATATTCTCCGAGTCTCTTGCCATCTGATGCCCTGCACCACTTTGGGATTCTACTAGCCAGTAGGTCATCATCATGATGAGCTGCACTCCTTGACCTTGGACCAAAACAATGAGTGAAAACAAACCTGTTCACTAAATTAGCCTGTCTCACATCTTTCAGTCAGTATAAATGTAAACTGGAGTGCAAATATTCCTATTAAAACAATTCATAACAAGATGTCTTTGCTAGTGAGTGAAGCATACTGAACATTCAGAGAATAAATAACTTCAATCTTATATAAGCTCTCCAAAAGGGAGAAGGAAATATTATGCAATTCATTTTATAATGCTAGATTGTGCCTAATATTGAAGTCCTACAGTGGAGATAGTGATATCATAGAGTGCAAAGTCTCAGTCTTTGTTCTCTGAATAAAACAATTTAAAAATTATATATGAATCAAAACGTGGTCATGAGATTTCCAAAGTGCTGTTAAGAAGTTGTTGTATGTCAAGTAAGCACAAAACTAAGGACAATTATATCACAACAGTTAAGAAAAAAATGAGCATTTACCCATATCAACTTCTCCTCTAAAATAGCATACTTTAGTCCCAGAGAAAAAAAAGTCCACTCTTATTACTTCTTCTTGAGGAATTAAAAGGGAAATAAAGTTTTAACATTTTTCCAATGCTATAGGTTTTTGCAGGGCTGCCCAAAGACCTGGCTTCTGCTTACCCAGCTCACAGTGATGATGCCTTTGTCATAATTTGATTGCCTGGGTCCACAAAGGAGAGAAGGAAGAGTAACATACTGTTGACAGAATAGTGTAGACAAAATGCCTGATGAGAGAGAGGGAGAAGACTAGAACATGCAATCAGCATTCTGGTTGAGATAAAAGGGGTACCTGAGGTACTAGCATCTCTCTCATGTAATTTGAGACACTGAAGAAAAGATTACATACTTTGAATATGAATAGCTGGAGGCTACTAAGTATGAGAGAGAGAGAGAGAGAGAGAGAGAGAGAGAGAGAGAGGGAGAGAGGTATGAGAGA
Organism: Nannospalax galili; assembly: GCF_000622305.1. NCBI lineage: Eukaryota > Metazoa > Chordata > Mammalia > Rodentia > Spalacidae > Nannospalax > Nannospalax galili. The sequence goes on along the minus strand of NW_008331140.1, from coordinate 8,713,566 downwards.
GGATCTACTGCAGAGCATGAAAACTTGGAGTATTTAAAGCTGACAGCAGAGGGAGCAATAGATTAACAGCTACTTAAAGAGCCCGGAAGCCCAACCAATGAAAAAATTGAAGTGATATCTGTTTTCAAACGGTTTCAAGACCCCCCCCCCCAAATCTCTAGTAATGTTCATTGTTAAGAATACTTCTTAGTACAAAGCCAGTCTGTGAAGTCTGGAAGAGTGGGATATTTTGTCAAATACGCAAATCCCAACACAAAGTTTTGAAACACACAAAGGAGCAGGAAACATGCTGTCAAAAATGGAGGAAATCAAATCTACAGAAACTGATCCTAAACAGAGGCATATGATTTGAATCACAAAAAATTCAAAATAATAATCAAAAGTGTTTTCTATGAGTTCAAGAGAACAATCCATAAACAAAACAACAACATCAAAAGGCAATATCAAGAAACAGGATCATTTTTTTTTTTTAAGTCACGATCTCCCATAGTAGCCTCCAGCTGGCCGGAAACTGACTATATAGATCAGGCTGACCTCAATCTCACAGAGATCCACCTGCATCTGCCTCCTGCGTGCTGGAATTAAAGATGTGTGACATCACACTCAGCAGAAATTATTTTTTAAAAATAGAAATTTTGGGATAAAATTACTATAACTGAAATTAAATACTCATGAGAGCCATGAACAGAATTGATCAAACAAAAGAAAAATGTTAATATAAAAACAGATCACTTGAGGGGCTGGAAAGATCAAATAGATCAGTGGCTAAGAGCACACTAGCTGCTCTTGTAGAGGACTCAGGTTCAATTCTCTGCATCCACATGGTGGCTAATAACCATCCATAACTCTAATTTTAGAGAGATACGACACTCTCTAATGACCTCTAAGGGCATTGCACAACATAGGTGCACTTAAATGCATGTTGGCAATACACTCATACACGTAAAATAAAGTAAAAATATATATAAAAAACTGATCACTTGATCACTTGAAATCATGAACTAAGAGAAACAAAAAGGAGGTAGAACTAACACAGAGATGAAGTCATCATAGGTCTCTGCAGGTTACTGAGGACTAAATTATATATTATAAGACAACCAGAAAGAGAAGAGAGGAATAAAGGAGCATAGAAAGTTTATTTCAAGGATACCACGAAATTTCTTCAATAACTAAAAGGAAATGAATTCTCAGGTTCAAAAAGCAATGAAACATGAACTGGGGTTGTGTTGGGTACATTTCTTTTTTCTGTGATTAAAAAAAAGCCTGGCAAAGGCAGCTTAAGGAAAAAGGGGCTTATTTCGGGTCACAGTTTGGAGGTACAAGCTATCATGGAATGGAAGGAATAATTGCAAGATCATGTGGCAGGAGACAATATTGCATACAAAGTCAGGAAAGTAGAGATGAATTCTGCTTAATATCCATTCTCCTTCTTCTTCAGTCCAGGACTGAAGCCCATAGACTGGTGCCACCAATATTTGAGACCTGGGTATTTCCATTTCAACTCAACCTAGAGGATCCTTCATAGGCATAATCAGAGGCTTTTCTCCTAAGTAATTCTAGATGCTATCAAGTTGAAAATCAATATTAACCATCACAGGGGTAAATTCAATAAAATGCACTACAAGACACAAAATAAAGTTGTCAGAAAGCAAATACTTTATAAGTTATTTTTTGATTTATCAAACAAAGCAATGAATTTAAATTACAGGATTGTAATATATACTTTGCTTTTTCCTCTTCTACACCCTAAGCCTACTCTCTAGCCCCCGACCTCTTTTCGTTGTCATTTCTCCCCATAAATAGCCACTTTTTGCTTCCATGTTTCTTGAATTCCATTATACTCTTTTTATTTATAACTTCTTCCTGTTATCCCCCATTCCTTAAGCTCTCCTTTCCTTCTCATGGTCACCTTTCTACATCCATGACTTATATCCACACTAACTTTCAACACACAAGTGTGCACACACACACACACACACACACACTATTCAAGCTGGTGTATAAGATCACAATATTGGAGAAAACACAGTATTTGTGAGTTTGACTAATTTAAATTAACATAACTTTCTACTTCTATACATTTTCCAACACATATCATGATTTAACTTTTTCTTTTGCTGTCTTAGGGATTAAACTCCAGGCCTCATACATACTAGGCAAGGGCTTCGCCACTGCACCATAGCTTTGACCATACAAATTCATTTTTAATTGCTGATCAAAATTCCATTGTGCCTATGTACCACATTTTATTTACTCATTCACTGTTGACAAATATCTGGGTTGTTTCTCTTTCCTAGATATTATGAATAGTATAGAAATAAACATGGTTGTGTGAGAATCTCTGATGTACATTGACTTGGATTCCTTCAGGTACATACAGATGAGGGATATAACTAGATCATTTGATAGTGCTATTAAAAAAATACCTCTTTACTGATGCCTGTGATTGTGGCACAGACCAATTTATATTCCCACCAGCAGTGAATAAGAATTCCTTTTTTTTTTAATTAGAAGAAGCATTTCATTACAACAGCATTAACCTATTCAATAACATTTTTCTGAGCTAGGGTACATCTCTTTCAAAATTGGCTGTACATTTTTAGGTTTACAGATGAATTATTACGCTTATACAATACTGACTATTTTTAAGGAACATAACCATTATGTCATTAACATACCCATGAAATTCAACAATAATTTCATAATATTAATGTCCAGTTGGTGACTGTAGGAATGACCTTTACAATATAAGTGCAATCTGGACTAATGACTTTTACCAGCCTCAGAACCAAAAAGCTGTGTTTTTAATGTAAACAAACTCACTGAGCCATGTGCCTTTTTTGTGACCTGGGAATATGACCCCTCAGAACCCCTCCTCGCCTTCCACCTAAGATAGTGTTTACATGCATGCATCCTTTATATATGAAAAGGCTGGCAACAGGGTACTTTTCTCATTGCGAACAATGAGAGAAAATGAGTGTATGTGATAGTCTAGTCCTAGGGCTCAAAGGGTAAGATCCTCTGATAAGATAAAGGTGAGTCCTGACCTTCTACTTCTCCATTTCATATGGGAGATACTGTCTCAATAAAAGACAGAGTGAAGCCCTGGTTTGAACATCGTTCCAAGAGACATCTGAAGGGTCAAGTGCTCACCAGTTTAGGTATGTTCTTGGCCATATGAATGCTGGGAGTCAGGCTGCTTCTTGGCCCTTTTAATCTTTGGTTATACTTCCCTTTGGGGTGTTTAAGGACATACAATTGGACCAGATAAACTGATTTGTTTTTACTCTTGAGGTCGTTTGAGGATCTGTTCCTCAGGGGTCCCATGGGTTTGGGAGGAGCCCCTGGCTCCTTTCTTTTACCAGTTCCATCTATGTGAAGATAAGTCAAAGGTCCTGCTAGTCCATTGTTGGCTTCTCTTGGAAGCATTCCTTTTTGACCAGAGCTTTTGTTGTCCTTTGTTCTCTTGATGATAGTCATTCTGACTTGGGTGACATGGAATATCGAAACAGTTTTAATTTGTGTTTTTGGATGCCTTATAATGTTTAATATTTTTTGAAATATGTATTGACCATTTTTATTTCTTCCTTTGAAAACTGTCTACTCATTTAATTAACCTATTTATTACTTGGATGAATTTTTATGTGTTTAATCTTTGTAATTCTTTATATAGTCAAGACATTAAGTCCTCATCTGATGCATAGTTGGCAAAAGTATTCCCCCATTCTTAAGATGTCTGTTCACTCAGGTAGTGGTTTCCTTTGATGTGCTGGAGCCTTCTAATTTCATGGAATCTCATTTGTCAACTCTTATAGTTATTTTCTTGGACTTCAGAGCCTTTTTTCACAAAGTTCTTCTTTAAGTCTATACCTTGACGTGTTTATCTATGTTTTCTTATATTAGTTTCTATTTTTTGTGTTATATTAAAGTCTACTCGTCATTTTGAATTGATTTTTATGTAGAGTGAGAGATACAAGTCTAGTTTCCTTTTTATACCCATGTATATCCAATTAAACAGCACCATTTATTGAAGAGGTTGTCTTTTGTGAATGCATGTTTTTGACTCTGATGAAAAATTAGGTGGTTGTAGCTTATGGGATTATTTATGAGTCCTTCATTGTACCCCAGATATTTACATGTCTCTTTTGTGTCAGAGTGGCTTTGTTACTATGGCTCTGAGCATAATTTGAGTCAAAATTTTGATAACTCCAGCATTTTTCTTTCTGCTGAGAATCGCTTTGGTTTCTAGGAATATCCCATCCATTTTGCTAACTTTATTGTCTGTATCCTTAATTGACTTCATCATGTCATTTATCACTTTGTATCTTCTATGTGACCACTAACCCCTTTTAAAGATAAGTTTCTGAAATGTTTTTTCTGTCATTTTTGACTTTATAATCCTTGGTTTATAGTAGTGAGGAGTTGTGATCTTGTTACTATCTTATTTTTTTCATACTGTTTTTGTTTCTCTGTTGTGTTTTTGTGAATATATCAAGAGGGTGGTGTCCTCCAGTTCTTATTTTTCTATGTGTCGATAATTCCTTATTTTTATTTCACTTTATATTAGTCTTCCTAATGGTGTCTTCAATTGTATTCATATTGCTCACAACGACTTAGAGGAGGAACCAGCTGTACTGATATTTATAATGATTATTTAGCAGCCCCATTGTTAACTTGCACAAGAAATCCCGTGCAAACTCACTTTTGTCCCAAAGTAAAGTTCAAAGACAATTGCATTAGCATATTGACTGGGAAAATATACTTTTCAGTATTTTTAGAGCAAATACTATTAATTTTCAATCACAAAATGGGTAGCAAATAGGAAAAGGATAGGGCCAGTGCAATATGAATGAAAGAATGAATATATGAGCCAGAGTATGAGACATATACTTGATTTTTTCCCCAAAACACTAATAAGCCATTAAAGGACGCAAAATAACAAAGAAAATATGAAGTGTTTATAGAGAAAGAATGGGAAGTCTTAAAAATCTATTCACGAAAGATACAAGCTAAAATAAGTCAATGATTGAAGTTAAAAAATGATAACTTGAAATATGAAAATTCGGGCTGGAGAGATGGCTCAGTGGTTAAGAGCACTGGCCACTCTTGCAGAGGACCATGATTAGGATCCCAGCACCGATATGGCAGCAAACAACTGTCTGTAACTCCAGTTCCAGGGGATTTGATACCCTCTTCTGACCACTACAGGCATTGCATGACATGGGTGTACATAAGATACATACAGGCCTTGAGAGCTTGTTTGGAGGTTCTAGCAGGGGAGCGCAGCTACCTTGACTGAAGACCGGTCCTCCTCTATGGGGGAAAGTCATCCTCTTCGACCTAGCTAGCAGCTTCAGGAGGAACGCACGTGGAGCATTGAGGGAGGAAGGGGACACCTGCCTAGCCAGCCAGATCAGCTGAATCAACCCTGGCGATCAATGGGGTGACAGATGTAACAGCCAGATCACCCTCACATCCGTCCGCAAGCTGTAAAGGCTAATAAACAATTACTGGCCCAGCAAACTATTGCCATTGGTACAGTAGTAGGAATTTTTTCTTTGGAGTAATGAACAGCTGTCTAAATGGAATTAAGGCCTACTCAATAGGAGGAAATTCATGCACCACTGTAAACATAGCCAGTGTTTGGAGAGATAGATCCTAGTGAAAAATCTACTTTTACCACATCCCTAGACAAATGTAATTTCTTACTTTTATTCTAAATATGCAAACTCATATTTATAGACAGGTGTACATTTGCAACAGATGGAGACCCTTACAGAATTCCAGAACTGATTAAATGCAGAGAATGTCTGTCAGATGCTTAACCCAAAATGACACGTCTTTGATGCAACCTCTACACATAGGATGAATTCATCTTTCTACTCTCATCAAAGAAGTTTGCTTATACAGCAGATTGTGATTAACACAAACACCCACAATTGGCCAATGTGCTGATAACAAGAGGCTGCAGAGTGCTTATCCCTGAATAGGACAGCTATGTCAAACTTTTGCCCTCTCAAGGTTCAGGGATCATTGTGCAAGAGGAGGCAGAAAGATTGTAAGATCCACAGGGGGTAGATGACCACAAGGAAACAGAGCCTTCTACACAACTGGTCATTTGCTCATATGAGCTCACAGCAATGGTAACAATATATACAAGGCTCAAATCAGACAAAATCTCAGCATAGTCATGGGGAAGTGGGTAAGAAATTCCAACCTAAGGAACTTTTGTCAATTGATGGCTGCTAGGATGGGGATAGAGGCTGTCTTACAGGGATGGGACTCTGGGTGAGTCCATTGGATGAATCCACACTGAAGGACATTGGGGAACACAGATTATACTCTATAGGCCATGTTATAGGTAAGAGAGTGCATCAAATTGGGAGAGGGGCAGTGAGGGGGAGGTGCAGAGAGGGGAGCAGATCTAAATGCCATCAAACTATATTGTATGAAAATCGCTAAAAGGTATGAAAATCCCAAAAATTCAATAAAAAATGCAAAAAAAGATACATACAGGCAATACACTCATGCACATAAAATAAAAATAATAAATAAAATGTTTTTTAAAGGACTGGAGAGATGACTCAGCAGTTAAGAGGACTGACTGCTCTTGAAGAGGACCCAGGTTCAATTTCTAGCAGCAACATGGTAGCTAACAATTGTCTGTAACTCCAGTTCCAGCAGATCTGACACCCTCTTCTGACCTCCATGCATGCTGCATGGCATGGGTGCACTTACACACATGCAGACAATACACACATATACATAAAATAAAAATAATGAAATATTAATAAAAACCATGAAAATCAAAATAAAACATACTAGAAGATAATTAGTATTTCTTCCTAGTGGAGAACAATGTGTTTTCTCCTTCCATTTGCATGATCTTTTGTACTAATCTCTGTCCTTGGGGGTAGGGCTTCTGGCTTCAGTAAGTCAAACAAATCAAGTAGGTGTGCCCTGCTTGCTCAATAAGATTTCTGGATGGAGCCTCCACTTTCTGCAATAATTCTCAGTTTGGAAGCCCTGTCAGTTACAAATTTCTCTCTCATGTTTTGTCATTTTTTTCCATGAGCAGAAATGTAATAGAGGATCGATGTATGATAAAAAATATCTTATACATCCCTTGATTGCCTCCCTGAACTTGAAGGTAAGGGCCTATTGCTGAAGAAAGCACATACTTCTGACACAGGATTTGGAGCAATGGATCTGGAACTGCTCTGGAATCCATCTCCCTTGAAGGCTAGCTCTCATAACTTTGGAGAGCACTATCCAAGATGCTAAGGGAGAATATCAATCAATGGTCCGACACCAGCTTCATGGCCTAGAAATCACATCAATGACCAGCACAGAAAGAAACATAGGCGGAGTAGTGGCACTTTTATCTGGGGGTAATCAACAGCTACCGAATTGGACTTAAACCCCAATTCAGAGGGAGGAAATTCATGTGTGGTACTGTAAACCTAACCAAATACACATAGCTGGGGAGGTCATAGATCTTAGAGAAAAGCCCAAGGCTGTCACATCCTTAGGCTAATATAATTTCTTACTATGTACAAAATATGGATCCTGAAATTTACAGATAAGTATCCCAGTCACCACCATCAAAGATGATTCTTTTTCTACAAAGATTATTAGAGTTCCACAACTGGTCACACACACACAGGTGAATTGCCCAAGGCTAACTGGCACATCTACAGTGCAATTTCTACACCTATGGCTCACTAAATATAGAACAAGCGATGAAGAGAACAATAATATACCTCTCAGTTATCATAAATGAAACTCCCTCATGCAACAGAGGACTAGGAACACAAATGGCCTAAATGTAGAGAATGAGAGTCTACAAGGTATGGGTCCTTTGAACATGACTCCTATATTAAAATCTACCCACCCAGGGCTCAGGGACCATTTCAGAAGAGGGGGCAGAAAGATTGTAAGAACCAGGGAGGAGGTGCATGACCATATGAAAATAGAGTTCTACAGGCTCCTGGGGCCCTTCTCATATGAACCTACAGCAATGGTGTCAACATGCACAAAACCCATGCAATCAAAGCAGACAAAACCTAGCACAGAACTGTGGAAATGGACAGTAAGCCCCAATCTTAGTCGAAGAATTTTTGGCAGGTGATTACTGCTGGGTGAGGAAGAACTGATCTTCTTAAAGGCTTCTAGATAGGCTGACTAGATTTCAGCAGATGAATGTGCACTGAGGGACATCTGGGGACACTAACTTTACATGATAGGCCTTAACACAAATGACAGAATGTATGAATTTCAGTGGGGGGCTATGGGAGAGAGCCAAGGAGGAAGGGGGTATGAAATTGATTAAGATGTTCTGTATGAAATACATAAAAATTGAATAAAAATTTAAAAATATGTTCTGTGCAGAAAAACAAAAAGAGTATGAATGAATTAGAATTGAAGGTAAAAATCTGTCAAAATACAAGTAAAAGATTATATAATGATGAAAATATCAATGCATTAAAAACATATGACAATTATAGCCTTTTAGCCGGGCGTGGTGGCGCACGCCTTTAATCCCAGCACTTGTGAGGCAGAGGCAGGCAGATCTTTGTGAGTTCAAAGCCAGCCTGGTCTACATAGTGAGTTCAGGTCAGCTGGGACTACAAGGAGACCCTGTCTCAAAAAGACAAACAAAACAAAACAAAACAAATAACAACAAAAAAGATATGGCAATTATGAATATGTAAGCAATGAACATCAGTGTGTGTAAATATATGATGCAAAGTGACAGAGAGAAGGTACACATACCAAAGCAATAATAGTAGTATACTTCAAAATTTGACCTTTAGTAATTCAGAGAACATGAAAACAGATCAACAAACAAATTGAGGGAGTGAACATTACAAAACAAATGGAATTAAAAGAAAGACAGATAATATTCCATTCAATAAAAGCAGAATATACATCGTCAAAATCATAAGACACATTCTTCAGGGTAGATCATATTTTGTGGCACAAAACAGACATTAAGAAGTTTAAGAATATTTAAAACATCCTAATTACATTTTCATAACAAGAAGGAATGAAATATGAAATCAATGGCAGAAGGAAATTGGAAAATTCAGAGATCTGTGTAAAACAAAATAGCCTATTCATGAACATTCAATGTGACAAAAAACAAACTGAAAGGAAAATTAGAGAAATACTTTTAATCAAATGAAAATGAACAAAAAAGAAAATACTTTGTAGAAAATGAAAATATAAATTAAATGCATTCTAAGTAGCAGGAAGTATTAAGAGTAAAAATAATTCCAATTGTTTTCTAAGTTATCATACAAAGAAATGGGTTTCCTTGTTGCATTTTCATAAAAAAATGCCATTTTGCTTTGTTCTTATTAATTCCACTTCCCCAGTGGCGTCTTCTCTGTCCTTGCATTGGTTCCTACAATAGCGTTCCTTTCTGCTTTCATTTACATACCTCTGTCCTTTCATTCCATTGTTCTCTTCATTTTCTCCTTCCTCCTCTTCTTAAGGTATCTTCCTGTTTTATCTCTGTCACTTACTATGCTCATGACCTACACACACATATACAAACACACAAACTGCACATATGAGACCAAATATATGTCTTCAGGAATCTGGATCATTTGGCTTAGATTAAGTATCTCTCCTTATATCTAGTTTATACAAATGCCATGAATTTTTTTTCAAAGTTGAATAAAATTCCATTTTGTATTTATATCACATTTTTATCCATTCAACTATTGAAGGATGTGTAGGTTTGTTCCATTTCTTAACTATTGTTATAGTATGGCAATTAGTATGGAGTTCAAAATATCATTGTTTTATATTGACTTAGAGTCCTTTTTGATATATAACCAGAAATTATATAGCTGGTAATATGATCACAGTTTTAGTTTTTTAAAGAAAGCTCCATACTGACTTCCATAGTGATTATACCAGTTTATATTCTTACCAACTGTGAATAAAGGTTTCTACTTCCCCACATCTTCACCAGCATTTGTTGTCTTTTTCTTTTTCTTGGTGATATTCATTCTTACTAGGGTCAGAAGTAATGACAAAATAGTTTTGAATGTATTTCTATGGTAGATAAAAGTGCTGAACACTTTTTCATGTGTATACTAGCAATTTGTGTTTCTTCTTCTGAAAACCATTTAGTAATTTCATAGTCATTGATTGAATGCTTTGTTTTTTCATGTTTAATAGTTGCAGTTATTTATATATTCTAAATATTAGCTCTCTTTACTATGGTAGTTCCCAAAGATCTTTTTCCCATGCTATATGCTGTTCCTTCATTTTGCTGATAGTTTTCTTTTCAGGTTAGAGCTTTTTAAATTCATGAAAACCCATTTGTCAATTCCAGGCTGTGCTGGATAGCTTTAGTGTCAACTTGACACACCTGGGTTGAGGGAGCCTCATTTGGGGAATTTCCTTCATTGGACTGACATGTGGCCATGTCCATGAGACATCTTCTTGATTTTTGAGTGATGTGGGAGGGCCTAACCCACTGTGGGTGGTGCCACCCTTGGGCAGGTGGACCTGTGTTGCATAAGAAAGCAGGATGAGCAGGGGCCAGGGGAGCAAGCCAGTAAGCAGCGTTCCTCCATGGCCTGTGCTCCAGCCCCTGCCTCCAGGTTCCTGCCCTGAGTTCCTACCCTGGGCTCCCTGATGAACTGTGACCTGGAGATGTAAGACAAATAAACCCTTTCCTCCCCAAGTTGGTACTGGTCAGTGTGTTTTGTCACAGCAATGGAGAATCAAACTAGGACACAGGCATTATTTACTCTGCTATTGGAATTTTCATCAGAATGTCGCATATACCTATAACATGTTTTGACTATGTTTTTCTAAGAGAACATTTGAAATTGATAAATATTCAAATATAAAAATGTAGCACTCTCATATAATCATCTGACTTCATATTTAAAGAAAGAAAATAAAGAAATGAAGGAAAAATATGTTGAAATCAAAATAAATGACATAATGTATAAGACACAAATATGAAAAACAAGGAAACTAAGATTTGGACTGCTTTAACAAACTAAGTTAAATAGATAAATCTATAGCTTGCTTAAATAATAAGATAGAGAATAAATATGAATACATACAATCAGAAATTAAACAGAAGAGGTTAAAGCAGTTGCCATAGAAAAAGGATTATGACGGTCTGCTATGACCAACTATACCTCAGAAAGATGCCCAGACTTCAAAGAAGGATCAATTACTGTAGAACTCTAATCTACAAAACCCAAATCATCAGTATGGAATCTGGACAATCTTGTAAATATTAAATGTCTTGAACAGAATTAATGAATATTTCACCACAAAGAGAATCCTAGTTCTTTATAATTTCACTGGTGAACTCTAACCATTTACAGGAAACCCTACACTAATTCTTTTCAAATTGTTTATCTTAGCCTATCTTGTGTTGCTACATAAATCTTTAAAAACAAAGTAATTTACAAAGTATAAAAAATTTTCATAGTTCTACAGAATGAGTTCAATGTCAAGGTACCAGAATATTCTGAAGGTTGTACCATCCATGATGGAAGGCAGATAAACAAAAAGATGCTTGATAGAAAGAGAAAGTGAAACCGAGAGAGGCAAATTCTCTTTTACAACAGGCCCATGTGCAGAAGGATTAACCTATTCTAAAGATAGCATTAATCCATTCATGATGCTGGAGCTCCTGACCAAATTTTTTGCTAGGTTCTACCTCCTAACACTATTATTGCATTTTCAATAAAATTTCCAGCACACATATTTTGAAGACCATGCAATTACTCCAAAGTAATTGAAGAAGAAGAATTTCCAGAATCACTTGATGATTTACCAATCACAAAAGGGGATGATAAATAAGAAACCAGGAGGCTGATATCACTGTGGAATGAGGAGGTTAAAGTGCAAAAGTCACTAATTCATGGAATACAATGACAAACTGAAAGCATCATTTATCATAATTTCATTGGATTTGCCTCTTGAACAAGGCAAGGTTGGTTCAACAGACAAACATTATTTCAAGAACACTATATCACATTTAAAGAGTGAGCATTAAAAGACACATAATAATCTCAGTTGACTTAGAAAAAAATTATTTGAAAAAATTCTACAGTATCTATGATAAAAATGTTCAACTACTGGGAATAGAAAAGAAATAATCATTTCGTAGTAAAGTTTGTATACGAAAAGCAGACAGCTAATGGCATATACATTGATCAAAAGATTAAGACTTTTCTTCTAAAATCAAGAATAAAACCAATGTATTTCACTCTTGACATTTCAGCTTAATAGGGTATTGGAAATCTGAATCAGATAAATTAAGCCCCAGAAGGAAACATTCAAATCAGTAAAAATGAAATATTTTCAGGCTAGTATGATAGCTCATGAGGTACAAGCCCTTGCTCTATAAGCCTGATGATCTAAATCGAATCCCCAGAATCATCAGTGGAAGAACAGACTCCAAAAGTTGTTCTCTAACCTCCACATATGTGCCATGACACACGCATGCTTTCACTCATACTCATATACATACATACATAGACACACACAATACTAACAATAATCATAAATAACATATTTTAAAGGATATTTTAAAGAAAAATTTGTACGATAACATGAACGTATAAATGGACATCCTTAATGTTGATTAAAATTAGCAAATGATCCAGCAAGACATCAGAATAAAATAAGTCAATGTGCAAAGTTCATTTATATTTCTATATATTGTAACGAGTCGTGTACAGAAAAAAATCAAGAAATAGCCTATATGCTATAACATCTACAAGAATAAAACACATAAACATAAACTCAGCTTTGGATACAAATGTCTTCTACACTGAATGGTACAAACTACAGCTTAAATTAAGAAAGAAAACATAATCAAATGGAGAGAAATATGTCCATGGATTGAGAGGCTTAGTATTGTTGAAATGTTCTTCTAAACTAGAATTTTTGGTATATTTCTATATAAATAGAAAAATCCTAAAATTCATGTGAAATGTGGAAATCAGTGTAATTTAAAAAAATGAAAATCTAGACCTCTCATACTTCCTGATTTTAAAATTCCTGAACACACACACACACACACACACACATATATATATATATATATACATACATGATATATACATGAATACATGGTAAACAGTCTTCAACAATGTACTGAGGACTGCACAACTGGGAAAGAACATTGTAAAAAATAGTGTTGGGAAACTGAATATTCAAATGCAGAAAAATGAGATTGGACCCATACTTTATGCGATATACTAATATCAATTCAAAATAGATGAAGTTTTAAACCTAAAATCAGTAACTATAAAAATTCTGAGAGGCAGGTTCTTGATATTCATCTTTGAATAATGAATTTTTCAATTCAATTTTTATGACACAAAAACGCAGGTGGTAAAACTAAAAATAAGCAGCAAGGTCTGTATCATATTTCAAAAAAATATGCAGTATTGGAATCAAGTTTCACAATGGAAAACCAATTTATAGAAAGAAAAGTATATTTTCAAATGTGAAGTGGATTTAAACATTCTCCTCAAAAGGGAGTGCAGTTGCCAACAGTTATATGAGAATTTGATTAGAAATCACTGATCACCACATAAATGTAATTTAAAAACATAGATACACCACCTTATGTCTGTTAGAGTGATCATTATAAAATAATTAAAAATACAGAAAATAGCAAGTGCTGATGATAATGTTGAGAAATTAGAACCCTTTTGTACCACTGGGGAGAATATAAGAAATCTGTAGGAAAACGATATTATGTTCCTCAAAATATTTATAAACATTCCTCTCATCACTGTCCCTGACAGTAGGCCTCTATCACAGGCTGACTCTTACTCCTTAACTCCAAATCCCTGGACTACCTTCCGAAACCAGATTAACCACTCACCCTACCATAGATCACTAAATCCTCACCCAAGACTCACCATGTATGGCAGAGTGAGTAGCTTTGGTGGGGGGGCATGGATGGGGGAGGGGGTCTGGATGTGAGTGGGAAATATTGTATGAAATTTTAAAAGCTCAATAAAAGAAAGAAAAAAGAAAAATATGTTTATAAAATGCTTTACATTAGTTGTCTGTCTTAGGTGAGGATCTGGATTGGATTTCTGGTGCCATAAAAATCATAATAAAATATATACATTAAAACGAGATAGAAGTACAATATTATGTAGTGATGCCAGTGTTGGGTGTTTAGCCTAAAGAACACATATCAGAATCAAAGAAATATTGCTCTCCTATGTACATTGAAACAGTATTTACAATGGGCAAAAGAAACTAAAGTTTCATTGACAGATGAATAAGTAAATAAAGTGCAGCACATAATTATAACAGATTATTCAGCCTTCAAGAAGAAATATTGTCATGTGCTCACATGAATGAACATCAGAACATTATACACAGCGAAATAAGTCACAAAACTAAAAACACAGGATGATCCACTTATACATTCTAGCTAAAATAGTCAAATTCATTCCAATAAAGCATTAAAATAAAGTATGGTAGTAGTTTCCTGCTAGCAAGGAAAACAAGAAAGATTTGGTTTAAGTTATGCAAGATGAAGGAGCAGTAGTGATCTGCTGTATGACACTGGGCTTATAGTTAACTACTAAGAGATTAGTTCTAATATTATTCATGGTTCTCTTACCACCACAAGAGGAAAGACACAAAGACAAAAAAATCATAATCTCACCTACAAAAGCACATACAAATAACAACAAACCCACAGCCAACATCATTCTAAATGGAGAAAAACTGGAAGAATTCCCATTACTTTTACCTATCACTACTTCTGTGAAATATGTTATAAAACAGCTATTGTCATATTTCTCAATTGTGAATTTCTTCCCAACCACCAATTCCTTTGGAAGTACTATAATTCTCATATTAATGCCTTAGCAACTGCACTTGAAAGATGACTTGCCCAACAGCATATCAATAAGTAGGATGTATTTGCTGTTCAAATAGAAACTTCAAAAATATTTTATTATTTTTATCTTATCCATATGAGTGTATTGCCTGCATGTATGTAAGTTCACCACTGTTGTGCAATGCTCATGGAGGTCAGAATTGGGCATCATTCTACAAAAATCAGTAGCCTTTCTATATACCAATAACAAGCATTCAGAGAAAGAATACTGGGAAATGCTCCCATGTACAATTGCTGCAAAAAATAAAATAAAATACCTTGGAACAAATTTGAACAAAGGCACCAAAGATCTCTACAATGAAAAATTTAAATCATTAAAGAAAGAGATTGAGGAAGACACCAGGAGATGGAAGGACCTCCCATGTTCATGGATTGGAAGAATTAATGTTGTGAAAATGACCATCTTACCAAAAGCAATATATAGATTCAATGCAATCCCAATCAAAAGCCCCATGACATACTTCACAGAATTAGAAAAATCCATCTTTAAATTCATATGGAGGCACAAAATCCCCCGGATAGCCAAAGTAACCCTAAGCACAAAGAACAACACTGGGGGGATTACTATATCAGACCTCAAGGTATACTACAGAGCTATAGTCATAAAAACAGCATGATACTGGGCACAAAAACAGACACATAGATCAATGAAACATCATTGAAGATCCAAAACAGAGTACACACGATTTTGGCCACCTGATATTTGACAAAGGTGCCAAGAATACACAATGGAGGAAAGATAGCGTCTACAACAAATGGTGCCAGCAAAACTGGATCCCCACCAGAAGAAAAATGAAACTAGATCCCTATCTTTTGCCTTGCACAAAGGTAAACTCCAAATGGATCAAATACCTCAATGTGAAACTGGAAAACCTAATACTATTAGAAGAAAATATTGGCACTAACTTATAAGATATAGATGTAGGAAAGGATTTTCTAAATCAGACAAAAATTGCTCAGGAATTAAGGTCAATAATCAATAAGTAGGGCGCCATTAAACTGAAAAACTTCTGTATAGCAAAATAAACAATCAAAAAAGTGAATAGAAAGCCCACAAAATGGGAAATACTTCACCAGTGACACATCTGACAGATGTTTAATATCCAGAATATATAAAGAACTCAAAAAACAAAGAAGTGAGAAACCAAACGACCCAATTTAAAGATGGGCTAAATATCTAAACAGAGAGCTCTCAAAGGAAGAAATAAAGATGGCTAAGAAATATCTCAAAAAGTGTTCAACATCCTTAGTAATTAGGGAAATGCAAATAAAAACCACCCTGATGTATCATCTTACTCCAATCAGTCTGGCTTGGATTAAGAGAACAAATGATACCAAATGCTGGCTAGGATGTGGAGAAAGGGGAATGCTCATTCACTGCTGGTCAGATTGCACACTCCTGCAGCCTCTATGGAAAACAGTGTGGATAACTCTTAAATAACTAAAAGTGAACTCACTTTATGACCCGGTTATACCACTCCTTGGCATATGCACAAAGGACTCATCCTATTGTAGAAACACTTGTACAATAATGTTTGTTGCTGCTCTTTTCACAATAGCTAAGAGATGAAAGCAACCTAAGTGCCCCTCAACTGATGAGTTGTTAACAAAACTGAGGTATATTTACACAATGGAGTTCTATTCAGCAGTAAAGAAAGATGAAATAATGAAATTCACAGGTAAATGGATGGATCTAGAAACTGTTATACTAAGTGAAGTAACACAGACTCAGAAAAAAAAACAAAAAACAACGATGTATGTTTTCCCTCATATGTGGATCCTAGCACCAAATCCTTTTAAATTCCAGGTCCTTTTAATAAGATGATGCTATACAGCAGTCCCTTCTTCATGAAATAACTGCCACCATCATGACTTCGGCTGAGCCTGATTGCTAAACATCCTCACAATTGGGCTTATTGAAGGTTATGCTCATTCATTAAAGGAGGGCCAAGCAGTGTCACTGGACTGTTACTGGAGTATCCAGCCACTCTTCCCAGCCAACTATATGTAATTTGACCCTAATGGACTCCTGGATTTGGGAAGGGCTAAAGTATACAATCTGGGGAAGGCTAGAAAGAGAAGGCATGACCCACGCTGAGTAAAGGCTACCCAGTGTACACACCCTCAGGTCATACATACACCTCAGCAACCCCTCAGTTATCTCAGATAAACTCAATCAATTCATTGGTTCCCCAGTAAAACTTTAATGAAACATTGGCTTGACACTAGAAACTTAAAAGGGAATAAGCATTGCTTAGTATCCCCAGGAAAAGAAGTTTCACAACTAAAGGAAAATTTATTTTTTAATGTTCTTATGTCTCATAATTATTTTAAAAAAATAAAATAAGAATGTAAAAAATGTTAAAAGGATATGGGAATGGAGATGTTTTCCAAAATAGACAGAAAAAAATTAAGAAAGCCTAAGCAACTGATGAAGGTCTGTTTAGGTTTGTTGTGATATATAAAGGATAAAAAGAAAACAATGTAAGCATAATCTTAAAATTTCTGTGGTCATACTTTAGTCAACTAGTTTAAGGAACAAAATATAAATCTAGTCAATGTTTATCTGCGAATATTTGGTTCTTTACCCAAGCCTTATCTACATAGCACATGATAATTAAAAGTATAAGACTGGTGGAACTAACCTTATTGAATGTTTAACAGCTATACTTTAAGGCCTATACTAATGTGGTCAGAGGGACTGAAAGGACAGTTTTTGCCCCTTGCCCTCCAAGGTCGACTAAGTTCCAGGGGACTATGGAACAACTCTCAAAATGTCCTGTAACTGTGGTGAGTCACCTGTCCTCTTGTTTAGGGGGCACATGGAGACCCCACCAGATGGACTTGAACCAGTGTCCAGTCTATAAAGAGGAGGGTCAACTCATAGGAAACATCTCATTCATGCTTCCAAGTGAAGGCAGACTTGGTAGACCAGGACTTCTGACTTATCTTCACATAGATGGAACTGGTAAAAGAAAGGAGCCACGCCTCCTCCCAAGCCCATGTGACCCATGAGGAACAGATCCTCCAACGACCTTAAGTGTAAAAATAAACTGATTTATTTGGGCCAACTGTATGGTCTTAAACACCCAAAGGAAACTATAACCAAAGAGTAAAGTCATCAGTATAGTTCTTTAAGAGT
The DNA here is from genome assembly GCF_000622305.1 of Nannospalax galili. Taxonomy (NCBI): domain Eukaryota; kingdom Metazoa; phylum Chordata; class Mammalia; order Rodentia; family Spalacidae; genus Nannospalax; species Nannospalax galili. The sequence goes on along the minus strand of NW_008331140.1, from coordinate 8,695,498 downwards.
TCAAGGGAATACACTTCCCGGACATTAGGCTTAAGTCTATATAAAAAGTTATTTAGACAATTATTTCTCACTGATGTTTTGGTTCCTAACCAGAAAGTGCTGTTCTGATGTAAAACTTCAAATCTTAGTCTCCAATACCGTAGTTCCTACCTGTAGCTAAGGGAGACAACCAGATTTTGTTCTAAAATGATGGATACTTTTGTTTTCTCCCCCTATTTAGAAGTCTATGAGGGAGGACTGACACTGATTCTAACCACTCCAACAGCTAGCAAAATACCTGAAAGCAAATCCTGAATCCATCACTCTAGAGTCCAGCCTTGGCAGACAAAAGAAAAATGAGGAGGAACCCAACAGAGGGATGCTTTTGGAAGCCCTTGTCAAGAAATTCCAATGGACTCTCATATGAACATTTGAAAATCGCCCTGTTCTGACTTTTTTCTAGTTCCCTGTCTAGAACTTGTAATGCTAATTAGTCTTGCCTTTACTTCTCCTTCACATCTCCTATTCACTATTCAAGGACTTTCTTTTCCCCTTAGAGATAAGAGTTATGCAGTTTGGGAGTCTCTTAGATAGACCCACTGAAGGGGTACTCCAATTGCCTCACCCTGAGTCCCTGTTCTGCTTGGAAGAAGCCACAGCGGTCTGCGTCCCTATTCCCTATTAGCAATTTGGGTAAACCCTTCAGAGGATAGTGTGATAAGAATAGGAGGTAGGAATTGGCTAGGCAGGTAAGGTAAAAAGGCCTCAAAGAAAAGTAGCCAGTTTCTTGGCTAAAAGACAAAATGTCCTTGGGACTGTTGGCAGCATACTCTGTTCCAAAGGCCAAAAAGATCAAAAGTATTTGGGAGCTTGTATCTAACCCTTAAAAGATTCTAGGGTTACCTCTTCAGAGGGGGGAATGTTAGAATATCCAAAAGTTCCGTAAAAATAAATAAATGAAAGAAGAAAAATAAAAGAAAAAGAAAAAAGTGATGGGGAGATATGGGAGATGGTGAAAGGGAGGAAGTTGGCATGGATTTGATCAAAACACCTTATATGCCTGTATGAAATTCTCAATAAAGTTTTGGTAAAAGTTAAAAAAAAAGATTTGAAGGTATTAGAAGAGCTTTTATTTCTAAGTTGTTGATTGTGCTTGTAGAAAATACAATGACATTTTAAAATTAATGAAAGTTGATGGAAGCCAAACAAGTTGCAAAATTCAAGTGTAATACTATCCAACTGAACAAATATTTATAAAATGCCATCTGTAAAGAGTACCAACACAAAAACTTAGCAGATAACCAGCAATATTTCTGTGTAAAAAGTAAATATATTAAACAAAATTTTAAACAACCTAAAACTATAAAGACATATTATGTTAATAGGTTGAAACACCTTGTAAAGTCAAAATATGTATAAACTCAAAGAAATACCAATCATTATCTCAGTGTGCTTTTTGTAAAATTGATGACATTATTTTAATAGAGAAATGTATGAGTAGATAAGATTCTTTGAAAAGAGCAAGTTTGAAAATTTTTTCTTACAATATTCATATTATAGAAAAAATATATTATAAAAATACATGAAGACCAATGAGGCAAATCTGGGAGAGACTGATAAATGCATCCAGGATCCTTTGAGTTACACAGTTTTAGGGAAGTTAACATTATTGAATAAGTAATGGTGAAACTACAAGGCAATCATAAATGAGAAATGAATTGGGATTTTTCTTATGTAGTCAGGATTCCTAGGTTGATTTTAAATCTATATGCGAAACAAAGCACAGAGCTTTTGAATAATAAGAGAATATCTTTATCCTCTTGGGACAAAAATTTTCTTAATTCATAATAAGCATTAATCATAAGGTGAAATGTGGGCAAATTTGAATCTTAAAATTAAGAGTTTATATTTATTAAAATACATATAATGAAAGTAACATGGTAAAGCAGAATAGAAGAAGATAGAAGAATAGAACCAGCTAAAGGGATATTTTAAAATAGTATTTACTATAGTATTGCAAATCTATAAGAAAAACGAGGCAGTCCCAATACTGGAAGATAGAGTTTGGTGAAACCCAGGAGCTCCCTAGGAGGCCAGTTCAATCAAAACATAATTTCCAGGTTCAAAAAGAGATCCTGTCTTTAAAAAGTAAGGTTGAAAGCAATAAAGGACAGTTGAAGTTGACATCTGTCCACAAGTTCATGCACAGGCTACTGAACTCATACAAACAAATCAATACACACATATATATGCCCCCTAGACACATAAAGTTAAGAAGAAAGTAAGGCAGTCCAACGCATATGTGTAAATTACTTCACTGAAAAATTTCAAAAGAGTGTATTATCTTAGCCTACAAATATACTAGATATTACTTAACTTTATTGGTAATTAACTAATAGTGAATTAAACCCATTACATGTCAATATACATCCAAAAAAATGGATAAACTCTAAAAACCAAAAAAATCAATTGCTGGCTATAAATTTTAATAATGAGAAACTTTATACTCTGAATGGATTCCGAATGATGGGGTTGGTAATTGCACACCACTTGAGAAAATGAGTTTGAAATAATTAATAAAATTGGAGATAGCATATAACTCAAAATTGAGTCATATATATATGTATTTATGATTCTGTGTATACCAACATCGATATGCAAGAGTGCTTAAAGTAGTATTTCTCACAGACAAACCCAGAAACCATACAAATGTCTGACAACAATAAAAAGAGATAAATAAAATACAGTATGTTTGCATCAGTAATAGGCTGGCAAGATGACTCAGTGTGTAAAGGTGCCTCGCCAAGGCACGTGACCCGATTTCAATCCCTGGCACCCACGTGGTACAAGAAGAGAATCAATTTCTGCAAGCTGTACTCTGACTTCCACATGGGCACAATGGCACACACATGTGAAAACACACAAAATAAAATAAAATACATTTAAATTTTAAAATATTATGCCCATGGTAATGAATATTCTACAACTAATACTGCCATATGGGTGCAGCTCATATTATACTAAACAAAAGCAGTGAGGCATAAAATAGCACAATTATAAAACACTACTTGCATATTTAAGTTTCGGTAAAATTGAATTATGTTATTTAGGAAGCACACGAGTTAAAAGACATAAAAAGAATCGTTCTTAATAGGGGAAAGAGCTACATTGCAAAAAAGTATAGTGAGCATTTAGGGTGATGACAATTGTTTCTTTCTTTTTCTCTTTTTAAATTAACAAGTACAGTTTTGTATACTTACGGAGTATCAGGTAATGCTTTGATATATGTATGCATTGTGTAACATCTGTCTATCTATTTATTGTGTGTGGAGGTTGGAAGACAACTTACAGGACTGGGTTCTCTCCTCTCACCATGTGGGTTCTGGGGATCAAACTCAAATCATCAGATTTGGTGGCAATCATCTTTCCTTGCTGATCCACTTTGCTGACACTCATATTGTGTTTTTATTTCTAGATTTCATGAGTACCCTCCATATAATTTGATCTAATGGTGGTAATCAGTTTCTACACTCACTAATGTTTTATAACAGTTCTTCTTTCCTCACATCCACATCAGCATTTATTATTTTTATCTTGTTATAATTATTCTGTTGTGAGATTATATCTCATTGTGGTTTGAATTTACATTTCCACAATGCTTTGTGATGTTGATAATTTTTTCATGCACCTATTAGCATTTCATGTATCTTCTTTTGACAGTGTTTCATGTCTTCACCTGAGTAATTATATGGGGTTAATTTTTTTTTAAGTTTATGCATTCATATATTTTATGTATAATTAGCGTGTGAGTTGATTCACGACAAAATATAAAGAAAAGTTCTATGATTACTCAAAATGCATTTTAAAAAATCTTTAAACAGAAGTTTTGGCTCAGATCTGGACGGCAAATCATTAAATTTCTGAACCTCCACTTTCTCAACAATAAATTGAGGTTAAATAAGCCTAAGCTCTCTAACGAGTCAAAAGAAACCTTGACTATGAATGGATACTGTAGCCTGTAAATCACAGTATAGATTTAGATGACAGTGTTCATTTTGTGTGTGTGTGCATGTGTATGTGTGTGTGCGTGTGCGTGTGTGTGTGTGTGTGTGTGTGTTTGAGAGAGAGAGAAGACTGAAAGGAAAAAGTAAACAAAATAAGCATGAGGCTAATATAGACATCTATTTTAAAAAGAAAAGAGAAACTGGAAATCAAGAAAATTCAAGTAAAGATCTGGAAAAGCATTGCTTGAAACAATTCAGAGGCTAGAAAGTACTACAGCTTTTAACACACCAGTAGCCCAAGGGCATCGCCACATGAGAGCAGAGCACAGGAGAATTCCTTCTGATTACCCAGGGCCATTATGAAGCCTGTCAGTTATGCTCACTGTAATTCTCTCAAAGAACCAGGGAATTCAATGTGTTACCATCCAAATTGTGATTTGTGTGTGTCTGTGTGTGTGTGTGTGTGAGAGAGAGAGAGAGAGAGATTTACAGGCAAAACCATTATCTGCCAAACACAAACATATAAAAGTCACATTAATAATGGCAACTACTTTGCACTAAATGCTCGACCATGTCCCAAACAGAGTTCTAGAAAGACTTTCTAGACATGAGTTTTCTGATTTTTAAGGTAACCTACTAAAGATGAGATTTTACCTCTATTTTGCTAATGAGGGAAAAAATGTTAGAGTTTCAATGACATTTCGTTAGATCTAGTCACTGATGGAGACAAAATTTGAGCTCCAATATAATATATTCTAAATTCTGAACTCCTTCAATTTTCATAAAAGCAAGCTTTCATTTCATAGATAGTAAGCAATAGTGCAGAGCAAATATTTATTTGGGAATACTCAGACTGAAGCATTTGTGCATATTAATTCACATAACTGTACACAGCAATATTATTAAGCAAGTGTTTTGTTAATGCTCTTAAGAGTGTCCACTACTTAAACCATTTTTTTTCTTGTGAGTTACAAACATATTACTATCATTTTAAATGACCAACACCAGACATTTTCTCTGGGTTATTTAGAAATCCATTGCAAAAAGTAGGGCTAGCTTGTACATTTTTATATTTTGGGGTTAAATAATTTGACATTCTATTAGAATATAATTTCGAATTGCCTTAAAAATACATTTGAGAACTCTGAGAAGTGAAACTGTTCCACTCTTTGGATGTTATATCCCAAATACTCCTGCTTTAAAACAATGGATATACAAAAATAATTCTTTCATGAAATTCTAAATTGTTACTTATAACATCCTCAATATAAAAATCTGAAAATTACTTTATAAAAATTTGTAATTGGTTAATCAATGTGCTTTAATATGGGAATATTTTCAAAAAAGATTTCATACAATATGAGCGTTGTCTATCTGAAAAATCTTCTCATATAATCCTGGTCCACATCTCCCTATTTGTATTCATGCTTCATATATCTCCAATCCCAGTATTTTAGCTGGTGGAAAAAAAATTTTAACTATTTTTTATTTATTATTTTGATTTTATGTGTATGAGTGAATTGCCTGCAAGTATGTAAGTGCACCTATGTTGTTCAATACCCATTAAGGTCAGAGGAAGGTGGAGCATTCCCCTGGAACTGGAGTTAGCAGCAGTTGTTAGCTGCCATGTGTATTCTGGGAACTGAACCCGGGTCCTCTGCAAGAGAAGTCGGTGCTCTAACTGCTTGGCCATCTCTCTAGCTCCCCAGAAATAACTTTTATAAATTTACTTTCTTTTTTATCTTTTTGAGGTAGGGAGGGTCTCCCTCTAGCCCCAGCTGGCCTGAAACTCCCTATGGAGACCAGGCCGGCCTCAATCCCAGAAAGATGTGCCTGCCTTTGCCTCCTGAGTGCTGGGATTAAAGGCATGCTCCATCACACCAAGCTATATTTTTTCTTTTAATGCTTAGTTCTGTTGTTATTTTGCTCCACAATATTCTTATGGGCTAGCATTATAAAATTACTTATAAAATTCTACACTTTGGGGCTGGAGAGATGACTCAATGGTTCAGTTCCTAGTACCCACAAGGCAGCCAATAACCATCCATAACGCAAATTCCAGGGGATCCAATATTCTCTAATGACCTCCAGGGGTATTGCACAATATGGGTGCACTTATATACATAAAGTCAATGCGCTCATACACGCACAAAAAATAATAGATAATTGTTTTAAATTCTACAATTTTAACAAGGTATTGTTTGAGATAGAGCTAGTCAAGATAACACATAAATCTGGAAAAATTTTGGAAACTACAGGTCACTGCCAATAAAATCTTCAAATTGATTATTACGAGCTGCAAGAAGTTAAACACATCCTGTTGTATTAACTATTCCATTTTATTTTGTAACTTCTATAATGATGGTGTTCTTTTATTTATTACAATTTTTGTTTGTTTGTCTGTTTCTGAGACAGGGTCTCAATATGTAGCCCTAGATGGCCTGGAACTTGTTATGCAGACCAGGCTAGTCTCAGTCTCACAGAGATCCACCTGCCTCTACCTCCTAAGTAGTGGGATTGAAGGCATGCATTATCGTGAGTAAAGATAGTGACCTTTCAACAAATAATTCAAAATTACATATTACAGACTGTATTGTATGATGATCTAAATTGTTTGGGGGGGAGTGAAAATGCTCACTTGGCAGCCAAAAAAATTTTTACTAGAAGCAAAGGTATTCTCAATTTGATATCCAAGGTGAATTGTGGTGGATCTTTACACACCTGAAAACATACTTTAAGAGGTACTACTTTAACTATGATTTCGATCTCCTGTTTTGACATTTTATTTTCTCAGTGTGGACCAACATATAGAAGAATACTTCATTAAGCTGTAATTGACACAATCCTTCGTAGGGCCACTAATATGTAAGATAGCAAATCCTGTGTGTGTGTGTGTGTGTGTGTGTGTGTGTGTGTGTGTGTGTGTGTCTTTACATGGGCAAAATTCATTTCACAAATAAAATTGGACTGAAATATACTATTTTCATAGTGTTTAAAATATCAATACAAGAGAAATGAAGAAAAATCAGTGTTCAACCTTTAAAAACATTTACAGGCTTTGTAGTGGTAAATAAAAAAAATACAACAGTAAGTTGATAAGATTAGCACATGAAATAATTCACACAATACTATCCCAAATGATTTTATAGTTATTTGAGAACAAAAATAAGCAAAATAAACAAAATAATCATTGAGACTTGGTAGTATTATTATTTTTTTTAATTAGAGTATTGGGAACAGGATCCCAGTCTTGACACAGCAAGACCTGGGTCCTAATATTACTCTTACCACATTTCCTCTGAAACAGGTTCCAGAATCAATTCCAAGGAAAAGAAATAGCTAATAAAGACTGTACTTTTGGAGGACATTCTGCAGACCAAGTAGAGAAGTCAAAAGGTTTGGAAAGACCCACAGGGGCTCTTATATTAAAAAAGAGAGATTTTCAATAGTGATTACTAGATTCCAAAAGAAATGCTAGATGACAAAGAAAAAAAAGCAGGATTTGGGAATGGTGAAGAAGTGGATGATTATGATGGCAAGAAAGAGGTGGTAGGGTACTAGAGAGAGCAAGAGAATAGTATAAGAGTAGTAGTCAAACTTCTACACAATCATTTAAGAGTTCCATATTAGGTCAAACAAACAGCATGTATTGAAATTAAATAAAAACAAATTAAGACAACTGTAGAAATAGTACAGTCAGATAATGTAGTGTACATATATGAGGGGAATTCACACTTATCAGGCATTGTGTCAGCCACTGGAATGAACATTTTTAGACAATTTGTTATATAATTCTATAATAATTCCATGTGGTAGAATCTAGTGTCATCCTTATTTCCTAAAGACAAATAGAAATCACCAAGATTTAAGACTGCAAGTCACCGAGTAAGTGCTAAAGCTGAGATACAAACACAGCTCTGACAAACTCTCACTCTGCTATTTTATGAAGACTTCCACATTGAGGTCCAAATATTTGTTATGAATAGTAAAGCAATTCAATATACACATCAAGATGTTTACTGGTAAGAAAAGAACGCCATTACGTTTATTTTTACCTAAACCAAACAGGGAAAAAAATTCTTTTAAAAAATCATTTCTGTGTTTATGGTTCTGTTGGGCATTTCTGCTTCCAACAAGCAGTTTCACTGATCACAGGTATTACCCCAAGATAGAATCTAGTTTCCAAGCCCTTCACTTTCTCTCTTCTAAAACCAAAGCATGTTTGGTTTTGTCTTTCGACATTTCCCAATTTGAGGAAACTACAGCCAGTCAATTTGTTGAACATTAAATCGTACCTTTCAACACTCAATGTTGTCTATAAATCATTTCACTCCTATAGCTCTCAACTTTGACAGAGCATTTTACTGTAAACAAATTTGGGGGCTATTCTATGATTATTCCCACTTGGAAAATATACTGTTTCCTCTCCATGAAACTAGAACAGAAGGTCTAATAGAAAGGAAATTATTAAGCATTCTACTGAGTTTTTTCCTCCAACAAAAACTAAGATAGAGGTCAATGAATAAGTGTGTGCAGACTGGAACTTGAATCCTCTAGGGTGACTGTAGGCTAATTAATAATTAATGCCAGAGCCATGGTGTTTGAAATGCAGATGTGATAACTGGAGGCCTGGCAGAGCTGTTCAGAGGAAGCAGATTTAGATGCTATAGGGAATAGGCACTCCCTTGCCGGCTGGCTGAGTGAGCCAGCCTGGGTGCAAAGCAGGGCCTATGGTTTAGATTATATTCCCCTCAGCTGTTAATTACCTGAACCTACTTTGAAGTTCTTCTCTTTTTATCCTCTGCATGAAAAGAGATTGGTTCAGCCAAGGGACTTGGAGAAATGATCAAATACATGGGGTGGAGGGAAGGGAGGGGGTGGGAATAGAACTTCAGATATAAGAAGATAACGAAGAAAAACACATAGTAGAACATACAAGAACATACATTATTAGGAAATGTTGAATTGTGGTTCATTGTTTCAAGCACATTGTTTCAGTTTCTCTAGTTGGGTTGATTTTAAGTAAATGTGTAAAGTCTCTCTGAATAAAAATAGCAAAATAGCAAAGAATTTTCTTCTGTATTACTATGTAGAGATTTGACAAAAGACTACCTCAAATTATTATGCTGTTTTTAATTTGATAAAGTCATTTAGACCTCTTCACATTTTAAGTCAGGTAGTGGTCAGGGTAAAATTAATAGATTCTACCACAATTGCTTCAGTAAAACTTATTTGTGTTCAAATAATTCATTCTCAGAACATAAATAGTAAGTGCCATTGCTAAGTAAGGAAAGTTATATGACATTCAGAAATTGTAAAAATTGCATACAGTTGGAAGAAATCTGAAAAAAAGTAAGGTTAGGTTTATCTGCACTGAAAAAGCACTGTGATTTATGTTCAGAATGTGTCCATACACATGGCGTACAGAGAAGTATGGCCATTAAACTGCTTTCCCAAATGGATTACAGAAGCCTAGGTTGAATTTAAATGTCAAGTTTTTTTTGACAAGAGTGAGGATGCAGTTGGTTGTTAATTTTGGAAAAATTTATCGTTAGCTAATGAGTATAAAGCTTTTTTTTTTCCCTGAGATACAGTCTATTCACAGTGAAGAGTGTTCCTTCTTGTTTGCAAGCAGATGAAATGGCTGATTTATATCTTTATATCT
>NW_008331140.1:8680989-8685806 GCF_000622305.1 Nannospalax galili | reverse complement strand
TATATAATATTTATATATATATATTAATATTTAATATATATATAATTTATATATAACTGACACCTGTGGGTGTGGTGCCATCTGAAAAGGAGACATCAAGTCGATTCAAGTGATCAAACAGCTGATCAAACAGCTCAAATATAATAATTTCCATGAAATCATCTGGTTTTGAAGTTCTAGTTTGTCTACTATCCACTTCTAGTTTAAAAGTACATTTTGGGGACCAGAGACCTTAATATTTAACGTGAGTATGAAAATTATCAAATTACTTCAAAATAATGTTCAAAAGGCCAAGTTGCAAATGTGAAAAATAAAATATACAGATGCAAAATTTAAATTTCTTTAAGCAAGGAAACAATCATATAACTGAAATCTTTATATGAAAGGTAAAACACAGAAGATATTTTTACAATTTGTATGTAATACGGTGTTCACACTTGTTGTTATCATTTTAAGGTCATATATTCATCAACATGAAGATTATATAAAAGGCAAAAATACCACAAATCCATCTCCCTGAAATTTCTAACTTTAAACTTTCTAACTTTAACTTTTAATTTTTAACTTTCACTCATATAAGGCAAATGGAACAAATTCAAAAAACGAAGTTTACTTTCATCACAATTTTTCTTCAAAAAATCTCTCAGTATTGTATTACCAGCATTGAAGTTATTAGTGAGAAAGTACCATTTTCTACAGGCCTTAAATGAAAACACTTTTTGTTGGGTTCTCTGCTATTAAGAAAAGGGGAAAAGGAGAAGTGTTTCAAAGGCATAAGCTTGGATATGCCTGTGAGATATCCATGGCTACAACTCTGTTCTGCTGGGCCATTCATGATCTTTCATGTGTTATGAATAGTATTCGTATTCGGTTTAAAAACATAAACATAGGTCAAAGTATATTTCCTAAAATAGAACAATAGTTTTAATATTTGAAGTACACACTTTTGAATTAATGTTCCTAAATATCAAATAAAATCATATTTGATGCCGATCACATGATTTTTGTTTTTGATTTACTACATATAGGCTAACAAGTAAATTTGCATATATAGACATATATTATTTATAATATTCTCATTACTTGGCCAATCTGATTTAGTGAGAAAGATATCTGAAAACATAATCTCCTTTTGAATTTCTAGGCAAAAAATGCTTTTAGCTTAGAGAAATCTAAAGAACAGAAATACAAATTGCAAAACAGCTGAATGATACCACATCAAGCATTAAGTTAAACTCTGCACTTAATTTCAACTTTTATTCTTCATATCCCACTTCTTTCGTTCTCATATAACTGTCGCTTCCACTAAAAATTGTGTATCTTGTGAAAACATTCAATTTTTATAGTAAATTTCATAAAGTATTAATATGATATAGTGGCACAGTCTTATATTAATATCAAGAAATTAAAACATTTCAATGTAATGCAGAAAGATTCAGAATATAAAGAATAAACTCTGCATAGCAACTCATACTTAAGACATGAAACCTGAAGATCATAATTTTCGTGTTTTACACATTGGTTTTGAACAGCTAAAGCATTCTGTTCAGTTAATTATGTGAATTTTTCCTACCAATATATGTTTTCCACAGTTTAATTTCAATCATGTATGCATAATGTAAAAATGTTTGTAAGTGCTCCTACATGCCTGTATAATATCCTGCTTCTACTGCAGTCTAAAATGTGGCTAGATTATGGAGCTTACTTTGTGTCTTTTTTTTTACCTCCAGCTAAAAAGAGATTGAAATGAAGTTTTCAGCTCCTTAGCAAAAGCACTAGAAAAGTAAATAGATCTTAACAAAAATGTTTTTCTGCCTCCAGTATGAATGATGTATGTTGTATGAGCTATGCACTGCAAAGAGGAGGAAGACTTCTTTACCCTGCAAAAGGAAAAGTAAAGCATTGAAAAAAGATTTTAATGAAATCATAACATTAAAAGAGTTTTATGTTAAACCCCACTAATTTTCTAGGTGAAAGCTCTGAAATGAATGTGAGGAAACATTAAAAGGGAATTGAATTTGCATTCCTTATGCTACAGGCACATGTTTACATGACCTTTAAAACAGAATTAAAGCTGTATCATCAGCAGCTGTAGGCAATTCACATTACTAAGGCAATCAAATCAGAATGCTAAACTAACTATAAAACATAAATTAAACTGATACAGAATCATCTTAATTCACTAGGTTTACTTGCAATATACTTATATACTAGTAGTCATTCCAAAGCAGATTGTAGATCCACCAAAGGAGAAATAATCTAGCATATTTGAAAACAATGCCCAACTATGGGAATGTAAGCTAGAAACCGTTCAATGTATCTTTCTCAAGAAACCGCCATCATCCCTCAGAGTTAGCTTATTTAATGAACATTACTTACTTTCAACAATCACCTCTGAAACTAAACTACACATCTCCCATAAAGACATAATGCTCTTTGCTATGCTGTTATGTCTTGGCTAGTATTTGGAAGACTTTATAATGAATGCTTAAAAACTGGCAAAAAATAAGCAAACTTCTATTTACACTAAAGACCTTAGTATGATTCCCCAGTACTCTTCAACCCATCAAGCGACTATATTCTGATTTTCTATCATAGCATATATAAATGAATTTCCCTTTAAAAATGTTGGGGCGGATTATTAAATACAGTTTTTATCCAATTGCGTAGTATGAGGCTTGAAAAGAGAAAACATATCTGTTATGCAAGTCATCATCTCACTAAATGAGTTTTAGAGATCTTGCTTTCTTTCTATTTGTAATCATAGAATTTCAGAAAAAAAATATTCTCTTCACCAAAGCGTTGCTATATGTGTGGTGTGACTTATTCTTACTCTTTTTAGAAAAATTTTCACACTCCTTGTAATATTAGAAGCATACAGAGTATATTTGAAAATGTGGTTCTTCTATTCTAATGGCTCTAAGGTTTCTCTTCACACTAAATGTGTTGATATAGAATAAACTCGATGCTAAAAGAAAACCAAGTCTCACTACCTCTAAGACTAAGTTCCTGTAAATGTGAGATCCGTACTCAGAGTTGAGATCATTAATGAAAGGAGTTTACACAAAATAGAGCTGTTCTTCAGTATGAAATGGTTAAACTCTGTAACTCTTTCTCTCTTTCTCTCCTCTCTCTCTCTCTCTCTCTTTCTCTCTGCTGTCTGTCTCACTCACACAAAAAAATGGGGCACACATTTATTTGTGAGAGGCATCATAACTAATGTTCACATTAAACAACTGGAAAAATATTCCATGTAAAAGTAAAGATGAGGTTAGTTATAATTCAATTACAGTTTAACTTCAAACAGGATTTGCATTCTCTCTCTCCAAGTAGAAGTAGTAAGAAAAGTATACATGGGGGTAAGAAAAGCATTAATTCTCAAGATTATTTCATAAAGACAAAATAAAGATTTACAGGAACAGAAGAAATTTGAGCTTTGATTTTTAGATTGTACTAACCATATTTTCCCAGCAGTCTAATCCCCACTCCACAGAAATAGTTAAAAACAGGAACTTAGTTCATTTCAAAAAACATGAGAGGTTTAAATCCTGCTGTTTTCAATGTAAGATAAGTTAACTTTATAGTGCCTGAACAAAATCTTTTAGTGTGGCTCACACCAGACTGCTCTTCTCCTGGAGTACACTCCCTTGGAGGGGCCTAGCAGAAGCAGAACTGGACAAAACATCCTTCTATGGAAAGATTTAGCTTTAATTGGTAGAAGGGCAGTGCTAAGGTTGCCTTACCTTAACAAAGGCCTAGAGATGGAGACATTGGGTTTAATTGTGCTCAAGCTTAGCAGTAGTTTATACTACTGGCTAGGGACCAGGATTGCCAGTCAGGCCAATCTAAGAAAGGAGGCTGTAAGACCAGAAACAGCACAGCGGCTCTGATGCAGGTACTAGATTCCTGATCCCACCCTCAAGAAGATATCCACCCAGACTCTACCTTACTGATTCTCCTTCAAACAGAAGAGTAGAGGCACAGAGGTGAGGGCCTATAAGTCTAGGAGGCTACTGAAATAAAAGCTTTTACACAGTTGTCTTGTTTTTGCAATAGAACTCATCAGACTTGAAGAATTTGCCATCCACAGAATTAGGACAGGTAAATGCTCATAATGACCAACACATTCTAATACCTAATCCAAGAAGCAGACCAAACCTATTTGTATGTTTCCAGAAGGCTAAGGACAGGTCAAGTCACTCTACTTCATTAGGGTAACTTAATTTACCAGAGTACACGAGGAGGTGGGGGAGCTACTTCTCCCTGTTGATTGGATTAATTCTATGTCAGTCTTTTACTGTAGCCTTACTTATGTTGGTGTAACTGGACGTGGGTTTGCCAGAATACAGAGCACACCAGTCACAAAGTGGTATGCCAAGGACAAACACCTGTTGATAGGCTACATTATTCTACCTAAATTCTCTGTTTTTACAGCCTGAATAGATGTTCCTAAAAAGTTGTTGAAGATATAAAACTGATAACAGATACTACATGTGATGTTAGCCAACAGGCAGAATATAAAATGTATACGAAGACATGTGCATACATATGTGAAGGTGAACATGCGTACTCTGGAAAGATTTATGTTCTCATAGGAACTGGAAAAAAAAAAAAAAACAGCAGATCAAATAAGCTTCTTCTGGACCAAAGAGGCCAAACTGATTCCCAAATCCAGAGTCCAGGTAAAGTGATATCAGCAAAAAGAAGTTACAGAAGAAGGAGATTTTAAGAACACTCAGTAAACCAACATCCTTCCTCTAAGAACTAGAACTAACACATCATTCACAAAAGTAGAAGATGAATATTCTTATTTAAAA
>NW_008331140.1:8598016-8680883 GCF_000622305.1 Nannospalax galili | reverse complement strand
GTCCTCAACACAATTTTTCTACACCTTCTCTAAAAACAATGACAATAACAAAAAAATTCTAAATTAGGACAGCTAGCTCAATTTGATCTCTTGGTTATTTTCATATATGGTAAGTTTAAATTATCCTCTACTATGAGACTCCAAAATGATAATGTGTGAGCCCTATACATTAAGCAAATTACTTACTAAAACCTTTTCTAGTAGCCACTATTTCTATATATAATCAAGCTTCCTATTTTCTCATAACTGCACAACTTTAAGGAATGCAAGCCATTTCAAATACTAATTAATGGGAGGCGGCAGGACAGGGGACAGAAAATGTACCACCTCAATTGTAAATGAAGCCAGGGCATTTTTACAATTGTGCATGTCAAAACCTTAATCAATCTATGAAAAAAGAAATGAATTTTAGTTGGAGAAGCTCTATTAACTACTAAAGTGACTTTAAAAAGCATCAACTAGATGATTTACTGATGCTTCAAATATAAAACCTTAGAGTTTGAAATAATAGATCACCTCTACATGCTCCCTGACTGATCGAGCCGCTAGAACTACTTTATTTTGTTTTTAAATACCTACACCATTTCTGATTTTAACAGAACAATTTAAATTAAAATAAAAATCACTGCCATTTATACAGAGAATCAGTCTGTGACTTCATAGTAAAAAAAATGAAGATGGAAGGGTAATTCTGTATGGGCTCTGTATTTTGTAAAACTGTCAAGTGAGTTCCACAAAGCTAGACACTATCAGCAGTGCAAAACAAGTGACTGGCAAACAGCATAATTATTCCTAAACACCCCAAATCCTGATGGGAAGATGATAGCTATACTGAGTACCACACAGCGGCCTTGTCTCCTTAGAGTTTGTTCCTGGAACCCTATAAGATCAGGGTTCATGCAATGACAATGGCAAGAGCAAGGGAAGAGATGACCCTAGAAGAGAAACTGAGACTCCATCAAGGGGATGTGGGAATGCAGCTGTAGAAACAAGTACCCTTTCCCTAGGCAGCCAGGGTTCCTATTGTCCCTTCTTGTCCTCTAACCATCCTGGCTGCGTCTCAGCCACACAATGCCCAAGCACTTCCCCACTAGCATTAAATTTTGCTAGCATGTGAATAATCTTGCAAATTTTCATGATAAAAGTTATATGCAGAATATTTTATTTTTATTCGTTCTCCTGTTTCTTTCGCAGTTAATACTGTATACTAAACTTCTCCTCTTCTCCCTCTCTTTTTTATCTGAAGATCCTTCCCTTCACATTCAAGGCAGACAACAGAGACCCTTAAAATGAACTTAATTGCATGTGAGTTCTTGGTATCGACCAGTGTCTGTTAAGACTGTCTGAAGTATTGTTTTCTAAAATCATCCTCCAGAATAAAGCCCCTTACTTTACCCTGGTGCAATTTGGGGGGGGGGGAGGTAAAGACAGAAGTAAAGCGAAAAGGGAAGGAAGAAGGGAAGAAAAGACAAGAAATGAAGGGAAGGACAGAAAGAAAAGAACCATGAGGCGCTCCAGTGAGCGGGTACTCTGAAGGGCAGCTGTGTCTCACACCCAAAATGTCTCATGAGCTCAATGTACAGATACTGGGAAAAAACCGGCTTCTTTCTCTGCTGCTTTCAGAAGCTGTTCAATTGTGTTCCCTCCTTTATGAGCTCTTGGGCTTCAAAAAGAAAACGTGCACTTGTCCCTAGCAAGCCCAATCTAGCTTGTCCTGTTTCCAAAGTGAACTTGTGTTGAAGGTGAAGTTTTAGTCTAGAGGTCATGCCCATGTACCACGTCCTACTGTCTGCAGCTTCATGCTGTATTACACACAATCAAATCTGGCCTTTTAAACCTTTCTCCCGACCCCCACCCCCACCCTCTGCCAGCTCCAGCCCCAGACAGCCTTTCTTCCCCCTCCCCCAATTTGTACACATAATGAGAATGCTTCATAATCTACATTCAAATATGAAATCTGCAAGAGTCATAATCGCCATAGCTGGGGCACTTTCGGAAGGAGTCTGGGTGCAGACTGCCCAGCTGCGGCCATGCTGGCGTGCCTTTATAGAAGCGCGACCTGAACCACATTAATCTGCTTAATTTCTTTTGTGAATCCTTTCTTGCTTAGAAACAGAGGGCGAGAATCTGCAAAGACGCTCCAAAGCTTGCGTCCTTAAATTTTATGAGGAAGAAAAGCCACCAGAAACCTCCACGTCACAAATAA
This sequence comes from Nannospalax galili, assembly GCF_000622305.1. Classification (NCBI taxonomy): domain Eukaryota; kingdom Metazoa; phylum Chordata; class Mammalia; order Rodentia; family Spalacidae; genus Nannospalax; species Nannospalax galili. Next base: position 8,678,677 of record NW_008331140.1, on the reverse strand, counting down.
ACGAAAGTCTAAGTAAATCATACCATCAGACTTTCTTTTACAAATGAATTGTATTGCCCTCATTTGAAAAGAAGCAAGGGGTATGGACAATGTAGGGTGGAAAATTGGAATGTGAAACAACTCAACAAGGAATGAAGATGGTGCCTACTGCCTGCATGGCCCAGGAATTGAAACCTCTGCAGCCTTGCTGGAGAAAAGTAGTGGATTCGCTACAATTACAATTCCTCTACTTCAAAGCCCAGTTCCTCTCTAGGGCGACTTTTAGCTGCCCCAGCCCGGTAGGTTCGTTAGCTATTGTGATATTATTCAAACCATCAGCTCTAGAGGGTGGGGGGATCAGACTCTAGACCTAAGGTGAACTTCAAGATCTGGATGAGGAGCAAACCAAGGTGCGTCTTTATCCCAGATGTCAAGAGACAGTAGGCTTGCCAGGGGTAGCTTAGAGTTTAAGGTAAAATGCAGTCTATGAAAAATAAGTTACCAGCTCTTTGCAACAGTAGCTTCGCTTGGACTTATTTTTCTCCCATGTCCAGACGGGGTCGTCTATTGAATGAGGCTCTTTTATTTTGTATGGGGCAGGGGATTTGTGACCATGGTCCCCCCTTTTATTCCTCTCTCTATGGAAACCCAGATCATGGGGAGAAATATGCGAGACTGAATAAAGAGAAGCCGCAGAAAGGAGCGCTTGAGAGCGGCATCTGTTACACTTGGGAAGTTAGACTGACAGGAGAGGGCGAAGGAAACCTCTCCAATAGATTAGTTAGAACAGCAAGATTTTACTACATGTACATATTTTCTTCAAAAAGCAAAACACCTTGCACGCAGGAGATTTTATTAACAGTTGATACAGGATGTGATTGCACCTGACTGCAATAGGCAGTACCTATACTCATGAAAACAATTTTATAAATAAGGAGAGGAAGGAAAGGAAGGGAGGAAAGTAGAAGAGAGAAGGGAGAGAAGGAAAGGAGAGGAAAGGAGGAGAAAAGAGAATGATAATGACGATTTCTACTCCTGATATAAATCTATTCTTAAATTAAAGGTTGGAAAATAGGGATATGGAAAATCTGCTTGTGGGTATAGATGTTCCCTCCTCACTCCCGACTTTGAATGAAAGGTCTGAGCAACTTTTGCTCTACTGGCAAGGCCCTGAGGAAGCCCCCCCCCCCCCCCCCCCCCCCCCCCGCCACTTCCCGACTTTGAATGAAAGGTCTGAGCAACTTTTGCTCTACTGGCAAGGCCCTGAGGAAGAGAAAGGTGGATTCCAAGAATTCACGCAGCTCAGAATTAGAAAAGGGAACCCATTTTCATACAAAACGTTATCAGATGATAATTTTCTTAACCTGCTAAACAGCCAGACTATGATAAGCAAAGCTTTCACCCAAATGCGGCTGCTAGATGGGGGTGGGGAACATACGAACAACAACATGGCAATGATCATGATCATATTTTTCCATGGACGGTTTCTTCAATACATTTTCTTCTGACCTCTAAGCTGACCCAAGAAATACTAACAAATGTGTAATCAAACAAGCAGTCTAACAGAACACCTGAAACTTTTATTTCTGTTTCATTTTCATGAATTCTTATTTCTTCAGAAGCATAAGTTCGGGCACACATTCGATTGCACTTTTGCAAAAGATATGCATATATTCTGCAGTAACAAACAGCCTACCTCATTCCTCCACAGAAAAGAGAAGAGACTTAAGAGAAACAGAGACTGCCTGCGTGCACTAGCAAGTAAGAGGGAGGGAGGGAGAGATGGAGAGAGAGAGAGGGAGGGAGGGAGAGAGAGAGAGAGAGAGAGAGAGAGAGAGAGAGAGAGAGAAATCAATTTCTAGGTTAAAAGCAGATAAGCCCTTACAATAGGGTATCAGCAAATGAACCTGCAATTTCCATGAGGGAGCAGGGTGAGTCAGGGAGGATGGCAAATGATCCTCTCTAGCAATAATTACTAAGTGTTTATCTTTAATAGTAAAAGAAGGATTTCAAACAGATGCCAGGTTTTCTCACCTAACAAACACGTTTACATTTACCAATCTCCGCTCCTATTTCTCTGTGCTGTCATAAAAAAAAAAACCAGTAATTTCAGAGGAAATAGATGCTGCTTAACTATATAAGGAATGGCAGAATAAGCTCACCTTGCTTTTTTATTTTTTTCTCATTTTCTTGCATTTTCTTCAGATCTGTCTTCTTAGAGAAACTAATGCCTTAATGACTTTCTGGTAGCTGCAAGCCTTCTTTTATTTCTGCTAAATATATGAAAATGTATGCAAATTTAAATCAAGCTTAACCTAGGAGCTCTTGCAATATATTTAATGGAATTTCAAACCAATAAGGGAACTCTGATGCCGTCTTCTGTAAGAGCAAATATAATTACGCAGCTAGGTTGCCTCTAAAATTATGCAACGAAAGGTCATTTTTTAAACTTCAGATCTGGTGTGGAGTATTGGATGCTGCCTTGTCCCAGCTAGAGTAATTCTAAAATATTTGCATTTCCCCCAGATCTGATACCAACCAACACCTTTGCGTGGGGCTGTGGAGCACATCGACCTATTAACTTATAAAAGCTTAAAGAGTATTCATCCTTCCTTCCTCCCATTTCTTGTAACCTAAATTTGAAAACAGTCTTATCCTTCAAACTGAAAGCAAATTCAGGCTTTGCAGCTTTGTGGGGGTTGGGGAACAAGCTGTGTTTGATGCCAAATCACTGGAGTCGGTCTCTCTCCTGTCCCCTCTCTCCTCTCTCCTCTCTCCCCTCTCTCCTCTCCTTTCTTCTCTCCTCCTCCTCCTTCTTCCTCTCTCTCTCTCTCTCTCTCTCTCTCTCTCTCTTTCTCTTTCTCTCTCCCCCTCCTTCCCTCCTTGCAGTCTGTCTCTAAATTCTCCAAGAACAGTAACAGTAGGAAGCACATTTCTCAACATTTCCTTCACATTGCTGACGATGGAGCAGGGTGTCTATGTTTAGATCAGTTTTTCAAGAGGAGAACACAGCGTCATAAATGCTTTTGTGGGTACCTATTGCTAGTGGGTTTGCTGCACTTGTAGGGTGAGTGCTAAGCAAGCTTCACACAAGCTGCTCCTCTGTATTGCTGTGGGACAGCTGTTGAGAGCCAACAGGGGAGCCAGGATAATGCAAGGTTACCAATTGACAAGCAAACTTCAAAATAACTGAATTTTACAAAGATCCATTAAGATTTGCTTTTAAAAAATATTTCAATTCTAAATCAAAAATTTCAGAAGAAACTAGGAATCTCCTTCGTAGAGTTTTTCAAACCATTCCATGGAGTTTTTTATAAATGACAAAATGAAATAACTAAAATAACTTGAAATAGCTTTTAATGGATCATGAATTCATTCATTTAGATTCCTTCCTGCCTTAGACATTAATTACTTTGCTCAGAGTTTATAGAGGCGTTTTGTTTTCCAGTCCCTGCCACTCACTAACCCAGACTCTTAAATAAACCTGAGACATCTTTATGCAATAAGATCCGAATGAGATTTAACTTGTTTTCTTTTCTTTTTTCCTCTCTTCACGTTAATTTAAATAAACCAAAAGGAGATCTGAAACTCTAGTTAGACACCTCACCGCGACCCCACCACACAAATATATCCTCCACCACAAACACCCATGTCATCTCAGGGAGGGGGGGAAAGGGTTAACTAAAAGAGCCGCTGCCACTCAGAGCTAGGCAGCCAATGGAGCCTAAAGATTGATTCACTTCCTGCTTGGGTCTCACTGAAACTCCAGAGCTTCGCCAGCCTAATTTGGAAAGTGAGCTCGGCCTCCCGCGCCACCATTGGCTGTGTTCACGCCTGGCCAGTCCAAGTCGCACCATGATTGGCCTCTGCGGGTGCCGGTAACCCGCACTAGCTGCTTCGATTCCCCCCGCACTGTAGATGTCAAAGGCTGAAGCTGCTCCCTTTGCCACATTATAACTAGTAGAGGATCCTCACCGACCATGGCCACAGCTGCATCGAATCCTTACAGCATTCTCAGTTCCAGCTCCCTCGTCCATGCGGACTCTGCAAGCATGCAGCAGGGAAGTCCTTTCCGCAATCCTCAGAAACTTCTCCAAAGTGACTACTTGCAGGGAGTTCCCAGCAATGGGCATCCCCTTGGGCATCACTGGGTGACCAGTCTCAGCGACGGGGGCCCATGGTCCTCCACACTGGCCACCAGCCCCCTGGACCAGCAGGACGTGAAGCCGGGACGTGAAGATCTGCAACTGGGCGCGATCATCCATCACCGCTCGCCACACGTAGCCCATCACTCGCCGCACACTAACCACCCGAACGCCTGGGGGGCGAGCCCGGCTCCAAACCCGTCCATCACGTCAAGTGGCCAACCCCTCAACGTGTACTCTCAGCCAGGCTTCACCGTGAGCGGTATGCTGGAGCACGGGGGACTCACTCCACCGCCGACTGCTGCCTCTACACAGAGCCTGCATCCAGTGCTCCGGGAGCCTCCCGACCACGGTGAGCTGGGCGCACACCACTGCCAGGACCACTCGGATGAGGAGACGCCAACCTCTGATGAGTTGGAACAGTTCGCCAAACAATTCAAACAAAGAAGAATCAAGTTGGGTTTCACGCAGGCCGACGTGGGGCTGGCACTGGGCACACTATACGGCAACGTGTTCTCGCAGACCACCATCTGCAGGTTCGAGGCCTTGCAACTGAGCTTCAAGAACATGTGCAAGCTGAAGCCCCTGCTGAACAAGTGGCTGGAGGAGGCTGATTCGTCCACAGGAAGTCCGACCAGCATTGACAAGATCGCGGCTCAGGGCCGCAAGCGCAAGAAGCGAACCTCCATTGAGGTGAGTGTCAAGGGCGTACTGGAAACGCATTTCCTCAAGTGTCCCAAGCCTGCAGCGCAGGAGATCTCCTCGCTGGCAGACAGCCTCCAGTTGGAGAAAGAAGTGGTGCGTGTCTGGTTCTGTAATCGAAGACAAAAAGAGAAAAGAATGACTCCGCCAGGGGATCAGCAGCCACATGAGGTTTATTCCCACACGGTGAAAACAGACACGTCGTGCCACGATCTCTGACTGGTGGAAGCAAGAAGGTGGCCGCTGCACTGGGAGCAGTGCGGAGGATATCATTCTCACTCCCTTCCTTCCTTTCATCTTTTGGTTCTTTATTATGCTACCCCTCGAGCTTTCCTCTTCTTTTTTTCTTTCTTTTTTCTTTCCTTCTTTCTTTCTCTCGTCTTTCTTTCAAAGGGGTTTCTAACTTATATTAAGAAAGAAAACACACACGCACGCACACACATTCAGACTTCTCAACTCTGATACACAATTAAGCAGCCCAGGTGGGGACCTCATATTCCCTGACTCCAGGTCAATTCCCCTCCAACCTTTTCTGCTGATCAATACATATTGTTTACTCTGAGTAAGATTTGTTTGGTTGCTCCTCTCTGAGAAGGGCAAGGAGTGGGGTAACAGGGGGTGGGGGTGGGAGAGGGTGGGAAGACAGATGTGTGCCTATGAATAACCTTTCAGCGCCTTGGTTATAGCAGCTGTATTTCAGGTGAAATCTGTTTTACAATAGACTAGTTTTGCATTTTTTAAAACTTCTATAGCGTTTCTAAATGTCTGCGGTGTTTTACTACAAGCTGTACACAATATTTGTGAGATAATTTGTATCTAATCGACCACTTCACATTATTATTGCTATTATTATTATTATTCCTTCATTGAGCTGATGTTACTTTAATTGCTTAAAAAGGGGAGGGGAGGGTGGGAGGAGGAAGGAGAAAGATGCTTACCTCCCTCACTCCCACACTTTCAAATCTGTATGGAAAGGAGAGGGTACAATGGAGAAAGTTGTTGATGGTTTTATTTTTCCCCGGGGGGCGGAGTGCCTTGGATGGACTGAATAAGCAAGCTGAATGGGTTTGCAAACTAGCCGAAGTAGGAGAAGCTATTTCGCTCTTTTCTGCCTTTCTTCCTGGAACTGTGGAGTCCCAGAAGGCTTCCACAGCCTAGACCCGGGTGTCAGGGTAGGATTCAGCCTTGGCGCCTAGCGAAGAATGGGATCTGAGCGACTGGAAGGCGCATCCACCAAGGTCGTGACTGCTTGTGCATGGAGTTTCCCAAAGTCCTCGAGCAGAGCCAGGTTGACAACCTGCGTGACCCCACTTACACTCTCCTAAGTGAAAGACTTTGCCTTCACAAACGGCTTTTTGTGCAGAAGACCACAACCCAGAGACGCTGGCGACACTCTGGGCCAGCGCTTCCCAGTTCAGTTTCTCTGCAGTTGGCTGCCTGCTCTCAGGGTGAGAAACCCTCCAAAGGGGTGGTGAGGGGGGTGAGTGGACAGGCACTCTCTACTTAGCGCCGAGCGACAAAGAAATGATTGGCAAAGGTCACGGGGATTCTGGTCCAGCCCGGTACCACTTCCTCCCTCTTGTATATACCAAGGTCTGAGTGAGCTCTTGGGGAGCCTTCCGGCGTCTCTGACAAGCACAGCTGGTGGAAGCCCATGGCGAACATAGAGCAAGCTAGCGAGCGCCTGGGCGTCTGGGTTTATGCTTTTTTTTCTTTAAAATCTCTGTGTGTATGTGTTTCTGTGCGTGGGTGCGTGCGCGTGTAAACGTGTGTGTGTAGATAGCTGTGTGTATCGTATTACTGTATACAAAAAACAAAAACTATAAAAAAAATTCTCGCTAGGCTACGTAGAGATCCCAAAAATAAGCAGTTGCCGTGGCTTTATTGCTAGCTTTCTCATGTCTACAGGACAGTTTCACAGGTGCACTTCATTGTCAATGGGCACACTGCGCTGGCCCAGTGAAGCACCCAACTTCCAGCCACGGCGGGCCTGACATGACTGGGCTCTCAGCGCGCCAGGCTGATCTCTGAACTCAGTCTCCAGGCACAGCCGTGGTAGACAAAGCTTCAAACTACCTAAGGACCAGAGCGCCTTGTGCCCCTTGTTGAAGATGCCCTAGTATGGGCTGCCAGGCTTCTGGTTGCCACACTGTGTCTCTCCCAGCTGCAGGTCTAAGAGCATATATTCAAATCCTGGACCCTTTACTACTTTTCTTTGTCAAGCCTCTGGATTCTGTTGGTAGTTAGGTTTTAGCTCCGCGATTTTATTTTCCTCGTTGAGTTCATGTTTCACAAATGTTCGGGGTTTTTGTTTGATTTTTTTTTTTCTTTGCAGTTAAACGCTATGGTTCAAACCTTAGTTAACCCAAATACTTCTGCCGACTTTATAATTGTACAGTTTTGTATATTAAACGTTTTTGAAGTTATTAATTTAAAGAAGATCATTTAGTTTATTCATTTAGTAACTGATGTATAATAAACGCTATTTTCATTAAGAGTTGCTTTTTCAACTATTTTATTCAAATTGCCTATTGCAGTTGCCAACAATTATTTATTTTCAATAAATTTTGTGTTGTGTTTAAAAGTAAATTGTTTCAAAGATGAGTTGGGTGTCAAAAAGAAAACAATTCGCTGTAACATTTGATGTGAACAGTTTTAGTCAAGGGGTTTATATTGACGCAATATTTTATTGTTGTAAAAGATTTAAAAGGTTTAAATAAAACATTTTTCCAAAAAAAGGAGAAAAGCCCATGTTTTTGTTTCCTGGTCTTATTGTGTGCTGTGTTAAGTGGAGCATTTAAATAGTCACATTCTGGGTAATCAGCACATTTGCTTTGCTCCAGGTTAGAAATCATTAGACATTGTTTTTGTTCTGGATTTTATTACTCTGACTTTTGGCCTTTCCGTTCAGAAACACACACACACACACACACACACACAGACATACACACACATACACACAAACACAAATACACACACACACACACACACACACACACACGGCCTGTTCGTGCACCCAGCCCCATCTGCTCACAAAAACATACTCCTCAGTCATGTAAGGGCAGGTGGGTAAGACAATTTTATTAATGTTCTCCAAGAGCACAGTGTCTTTATGGAACTGTACCTTCTAATTTGCCCTCTGAAATTAATCCCACATCATCCTGAGACTTCCATATGTCCTAGGTGCACTCATCCTTCTTCCATCTTCCTCCTGCCAGTTGACCTATTAAGCCATCCCTCATCCTCCCCCATGAGGGATAGGTGTATGATTATATGTAAGGGTAAGTATTCTCCTTAAGGCTCTCCATGGGCCCTGAAACCCTAAGTAAACTGTTTTAATCCCTAAATTTGTGAGGAAAAAAAACAGATTACATGGGGATATTTCAGGAAATTTTTTATTTATTATACTTTTCTTCCCACTCCTATACACAATTTCACATGTACTGTTGATTTCATAAGTCTCTCCATAAAATAAGGGACTACTACCTAGAGCGGTAACTAAGGAATTATTTTCCAAATATGACACAATTCTGTTTTAAGGTTTTATATATATATATATGTCCAAATTTTTAGATGATACTTTTGAAGGAACAAACAAAATATTTAACTATAGTTTTCCAGAAGCAAAGCCTTCTTCAATTTATACTCTGATGTAGGGTTTTTTTTTTCTTAGACAAAGCAAAATTATTTAATCACTTTAAAAGGTGGTGATTATTATATATAATGTCTTGCTTTTTCCAGATTGCCTAATAATTTACAACTTCATAGAGCAACATACATTGTCAGTGTTTTCTATGAAATATGCCACATGCTGTGCATATATTCATTGGCATATCCCCCTTTATATATAATGCTGGATTTAGAAGATTTATTTTTATTTATGTCATGTGTGTGTCTGTCTGAGTGCATGTCACATGCATGTAAGTGCCAACGAAGGTCAGAAGAGGGCGTCAGATCCCCTGGATCTGGAGTTTCAGGCAATTGTAAGCCACCTAATGTAGGCACTGGGAACCACACTCAAAACCTCTGGAAAAGCAGAAAGCTCTCTTAACCTCTGATCCAACTCTCCAAACCCCATGATATTGGTTTTATCGAGGTGAATCTACAAGTACAAAGCTCATAACAATAAGTCTGTTGGTTCCATTTTGGTTCATACCAACTGCCTCTTTCTTATGAAAAATCCTGTAAAATTTTTAGTTGATTAAAATGTTTACTTTTCTTATTAAAGAGCACAGCAATTAGCATGCAATGTATCCTGAACTCTTTGGTGAAGTCATATGCAGATATTTTAAAAGGGATTTAAATAAGTGTGTAGACATAGAAATCACAATCAGTATTTTTGCTGAAATGTTACTAACATACCTTATATACAATATGTCAATATACATTATATCTATATATCCTTATATGTCAAGGTGACTTGCTTTGCTTTTTCTTTTCCTTCTTCTGAAGGGTAATCATAACTTAATGGCCTTTTATCTTCACTTCTTATTAATCTCTGTAATGAGAATTAAATTTTCATTAACAATCCCATGTTGCTGCTGCTTCTGCTTAAGCTTTCTTTGTGTTCAGGTTGGTGCTTTTCCAGCTAGCTCTCAACCAAAACTTTTGTAGAAGTAGCTTTGTCTCCGCTTTCTTTCAGAAACTCACAATTGTAGCTGTCTCTCGGGAGGAACTGATGAATTCAAAACAAACAATAATAATCATGTCTAATGCAGTGAACGCAAAAAAGTTGCATCCCTATCAACATATCAGAGTAATAGAAAATGGAGAGGTAGTGGAGTGGGATGGGATGAGAAGAGAATGAGTATTCAGGGGATACAGGTGTGTAAACAAAGTTGAGTTAGAAATTTATCACACATGCACATATCCACATCAGTTGGTTTTCTATATAGTGATGCATAAATAACAAAAAGGAAACAAAGTAGACTCTGGAATTTATTTTTCTATCAACAAAAATGGAAAAATAATATTATCCCTGGAAACGGGTTTCTTATCTTTATAAAGAAATGGGTTGGGACAACTACTGACTAAATTAGTACGTGTGTTAAGTTAGTATGCAGTATTTGTCTTTAGTAAACCCGAGCACTGTTCCTTCGAAGTATTTATCATCATTAAGATTTCCCCCTTGCTCTTTAGTTAGGCTGCCATTGTTGGTTTATTTGCTTGTACTACTAGAAGTTGAACAATTTCTCTTATTATTTAAAATATATTTTATATGAAAGGGAGACAAGACCAAAGAGAACAACAACAACGACAAAAAAAAAAAAAACTATAAAAGAAAAAAAAACTAGAGGATAAAAGTGGCTTTTGAAAGAGAAAAGTATATTATTCTCACTTCTCATCTTTGTAAAGACACATATGGAGCCTCCCAGTGCTGGAAATTATTTCAGGACTTGGTTGGTAAAATCCAAATATGTCAGCTTTTCAAAAACCAAAAAGGCCTGAAAGAAGAACAAGTAGCAGTGTTGCAGTCCTGGATAGCACTCATACTCAGGCATTCTGCAAAGCAAGGGTAGAACATTCTTTACACATGTCCTAGACAGTAGTTCTAAAATAGCAATCCTTCAACTTGCTCATTTACAAATGTTAATCCTTAAATCATTAACAAAAGTGAATATAAAATATATTTTAAATTAATCAACTCTTTAAAAAATAAAATGAAAGAAAATTTTATGAGCGCGCTACTGATAGAATATTTTCAAAACTATAAGACTATTTAAAAGAAAATCTCAAAAAACAAATCCAGTTAACTTCTGAAATCTCTGAGAAATGGGAAGAATCACATACAATGACCTAAAACAATATCCCTGTAAAAAGATATCCAGACAACCAAACCCCTGTGCATCACAATAAAAGTACACCAGTCACCAGTTCACTAAATTTTCTTTCATCAATACAAGTAGAGAACTCACTCCCACTTATACATTATCAACTCTCTGACTAGAACACTATATTCTATTTATAACACAACTCATTAGATATGAATTTTCACCTTTCCAGCTACTCAAGTTGAGCCTGTGCTATTCCTGGATACCTAATTGAAATAAAAAAAAAATTGCTCTGTCAAAATCTTGTTATATCTTCAAAATTTAAAAGTCTAGCTTCAGTCACCCTCCCCTAAATCCAAAACACTCGTGTGCATGGGTATACACACACACACACACACACACACACACACACACACACACACTAAATTAGCTACCTGCATTACTATATTCTTAGCAATGGGTGGTATCTTGGACATTCCTTAAAGGAGGGGATCATATAACCATTTTTAATATTGATTACTTCTCATTTTCCTAAATTATTTTCATATACATTTAAATTCAACTAAATATGGCTGATTCTCTCTCGTATTTATATAGCCGATCCCCTCTCCTCATTTATAGGCATAGAAAAACCTGCTATAAAATTAAGCTGTAAGCTTAAGTATTAGTATGCTCTAATAAATAATAAAAATAAATTTATTACATGTAATTTATATTTGATAAAAGTCTTACCTCTTAGGCTGCTTCAATCTGAGCACACAAGACCACACAGATAACCATAGCACCAGCAAAAATCGTTGAGTGACATCACGATTTAAAGCATGGACAATAGCCTAGCTGTAACTAGAGGCAGTAGTTTGTTAGGTTTCAAGTAGTACATAATTCCATGCTGCAGAAAGAACCATGATGATGGACGCCTTGCACAGAGTGATTTATTCCTCCTAATGTTCCATCATCTAAAGTCTACTTATCAAAATTTAGATAGTATCTATATTTAGTCAACATTAGTTTATGTTGCAAATATATTGCCACAAAAGCGTATGTAAAAAATCAGAACCAAAGGTAGAGAGGTCTGTGACATAAAATAGGAAAGGAAAAAAAGTCAGATTTGAGGGACATGTTGGCAGCAACTTTGTTCTGATGAGTATACAGTAGGCACTGTTAAGGAGCAAGGTTTGACTAGCTCTGCTCACATGTGATCAGTTCTGTCAAATGAAAGAGAGGATGAATTTTAAATTCTGTGATCTAAAATTCTGTGTCTTTGATTGAGTTGAGAATGGTTGGGAGTATAAATAAACTTTACTTTCTTTAACCACCTACATTCTCCATGTCTTTTCGTAGGAAAGAAAATCTGAAATCCTCCAGATTTTACACCCAAAGTGAAACTAGTTTTTCAATGAAGATCTTTCATCTTCCGTGAGTCCTTTCCTGACCGTGAGTCCTTTCCCAACCACGGTCCATAAAAGAGTAGCTGTTTGCTCTGTAGATGTTTCCTACTTGGTTTGCTAAGGCATATCTAAGGAATTTGGTGTAGAAGGAATAACAGGGCAAAGAGCTCATTCCCCATCTTGAAACATCTAACTTCTTGACTAAATCAGAAGTTCAACTGATTAAATTCCTTAATATGTTCTACCACTCAGCACTCTGCTCTGGCATGACAAAGATTGTTGCCTTCTGTTGAACTAGAAAATTGCATGCTTTTGTTTTCAATGAATTAAAAATACATTGGAAGAACTAGATATTTTCAAAATTCTGGGCTTCAAATTCTTTTCTCTTGTGCTTTCTCTGTACATCTTTTGGGGACTTGGTGCTACGATATTATGGAAGATATAGAGAATACATCAAAACAAAATTAAAGCAATAATCATCTTTAAATTTTATTTTATCATCTGTAGATAACCCTAAGAATTTTGGAAATGATGTGCACGCTGGACTTTGCCATGGCCAATATACAAATCACAATAAAATGATCACTTTAGTCCACACAAAATAGCCACATTGAATCTGGGCAAAAAGCTCATTAATATCAATAGGCATCCTGGGTACAATTGAAGGGTACTATATTCTATGGGTTTCTTTCATGTATGAATATGAATGTGCACAGGCTCACAATCTAGTACCACAGACTAAACACATGTGATATAGGTGAGAAAAAGTGAATGATATGATTTCACATACATATGATAATTGTTGGCTAAAATTTGCCTTTAAGACTTTTAGAGAGAAACTAGTATTTTGGCTAAATAGAAAGGAGAAATAGGCCAAAGTAGGTGTATACTTGAGACGTAATACTTTTAATCAAAATCATTATAAACATATAGAAAATGTTGTTAAAAAGTCAAATTGTAATTCAGCATATCCCGGCTGCACATATATAAACATATTTTCATTCTGCACAGTTTTCCTTAAAAGCAATAGTTGAACTTATTTTAGGCTAATACAACCATTCCAGTGCCTTTCACAGTCCCAATCATCATCATACAAACCTCAGTCTGCATTTTCTGAAAATACCAAGTAGTTCAAATGGCTGTGGATAGAATGATTTAAATGAATTATGGTAAAATAGATTTCCAAGACACAGACCATTAATAGTTTAACAGAGACTAGTTTCTTACTACTTTTAAACATTTGACAATGAAGAATGTGATAGCAAAATGGTGACTTACCTCTGGTGAAAGGAGTATAAATTACATTGTCATTACATTCTGATAGCATGCAAGCATTTAGTTCTTTGAAAAACATACAAGAAATCAACTCACCTACAATGAAATCGAGTATTTACGGTAAAATATTTGCTGTTCTAAATGTTTTGTACCTGTCCTGACCTTGTTCCATGCCTCTGGCTGTCAGAATTGTTCAGCACCCATTCAAAGCTTGGTGTCAAATTAAGAAGTGACGTGCTTGGGGAAAGATAAATAATAGCTTAAAGCCATTCTCCACCTTTTCACATACAAATATACAATTTCAAAATCCAGGAAATTTTAGTTGAATAAATATTCAGATTTTATATACAAGTTTGTACACTAAAAATAGCAAAAGGATTCAATTTAACAAACATATATTGAGTGTCTGCTATGCCCATGGCATTCTTTAAGTGGCGTGTGAAGAATGTGGAATAAAGGAGATTACTTTAAAAACAACATTCCCTTGGGTAAGACAGGAAGACAATAGCAATATTTGCAATTAACTGTTAATTAAGTGGGTGCTAGAAATATGTACTATTTTCACTGTGGATGCGCCAACTCAATATTTTATTGCTGTAGTACAATATGCATTCATACTTAAACATAGAATTTCTTTGTGCTATTTTAATAATTCTATACATCGTTGTTGGCATACTTGCTATTGTTAGTTAACTAAACATTAAGTTGGTATTTGCAAGTCTGTGTAACAGAATTTCAACCCTGATGAGCTTGATTTTTTCCTGTAGAAAAGTCTAAGGAGAAAAATTATCTGAGCATAAGTGCAATGCTAGCTCTAAAGGGTCTCTTCCTGTTCTTCCTCTCTCCATTGGAGAAATGACAGGTAACCTGAGAAATGTGAAATGTTTCCCTCCCCTTATTTTCAGCTACTACAAGATTAGAGGATTAGTCTGTCTAACAGCTCTGTAACTAGTAACTTATGCTTGAGTTAAGAAGCCAGGAAAGCCTCAACAGCAGGTGCTGGAAATCAGACTCCAGAAGAAGGAGATTCTGTGGTATGCTTCCACGCACAGTATGGATTTCATTGCAGGAGATTTATGGACTAGTAAAAACACTAGGCATAGAAAGGTATGAAAAATACATTTCCAGACCAGAAGTTCCTGTTGGAAAACTTACGAATTTTGTGATGTAAAACAAGAAAAGGAAAACCAAAGCTTCATGAGCATGGATTGAGCTCTTTGTAATTAAATTTTTCTCAGCTAAAAAGCTAGCTTCATCCCAGCACTCGGGAGGGAGAGGTAGGCAGATCTCTGTTAGTTCAAGGCCAGCCTCGTCTACATAGTGAGTTCCAGGACAGCTGGGGCTACAGGGAGACCCTGTCTCAAAAAGACCAAAAAAACAAAAAGCCAGCTTCATTGAAATTTTTGAGTTTGCTGTCTATTGACAAGTAATGGATTAATTCATTCCTATGAATGCAGCAACCTGTGGGGAAATGGCATTGATGTTTAAAGTGTGACTATTTAGTTGACTTGTTAGGATGATTTTCAGAGCTTTAAGAAACCTAAATCTCTAATAAAAACTCATTAAGCAGGGAATGCAGTCTGTCTTATTTCCCCCCTTTTTTTGAAATGTATTCAACAAAGCAAGGCTTGCAGCACTATTTCAAAAATTTCCAATTACTTGGGGGAAAATATGGTCAGTGTGAAATATGTCCCCTAACACTGTTAAAGGAACTAATCAGGGGAAAAAGAAAATCTTTCTCAATTGTCCTGCATTCACACTCTGAAGTTACAACACAAAGTAATGAGATGCAAAGACATGGTTAGCTTATGGGAAAGAGCTACCAATATAGTGGACAATCTAGTGAGCTAGATTGTCTTCCTACCTAAAACCTAGTGAGCCAGTGTCTTCCTACCTAAAACCTCCTGGGCAGACTTGCCACTGTCATCTATGCTCCTCATGGAACAGGGATGAGCTAGGATAGACACATCAGTGCAGTATTAAGCAGAGCTCCAGTGAGATTCTGATTGAACAAATTAATGTATTTATTACTTGTCAAGAGTCATCCTACAGGGCTGCGGAAATAACTTATCCAGCAAAGTATTTCCTCCACAATCATGAAGGACTGAGCATGATCCCCAGAATCCATGCAAAAGGAATCAGACTTGTTAATTGCACTGGTTTGTAATCCCAGTGTTTGGGATGTAGAGATAGGTGGATTCCTGGGGCTTTCTGGATAACCAACCTAGCCTGCTTGACAAATTCCAAGCCTATGAGGTAGATGGTTCCTGAGGAAAAACATCCAAGGCTGTCCTCTGGCCTCCACACACATCACACAAATACATAGATACAAACACACAGACACACATACACACAGACATATACACACAGACAGACACAGACACACACACCACAAATCAATTCAAAAGTAATTATGTCATTATCTTAGTTTTAAAAGTTGTACTGTTGTGGGAAACTGAGTGAAAAACACACGTGTTACATTACTATTTCATGCCACATTATACTATCTTTTTTGAAGGACAAATGCTATTAGAATTTAAAAGACAAACTCGAGAACAGACATGTTGTAACTCACCAACTTCCCAGAGGAGGAGAATGGAGAGGAGGAAGAAAATAGCCATGTGACTTATTCTAGTTTGCCTATTGTTGCTGTGATATAATGCTGACAGAAACTGACTTGGGCAGCAAAGGGTTTATTTGGCTTACAGTTCACAATCCATCACTGAGGGAAGTCAGCACGGGAGCTCAAGGCAGGAGCCTGGAAGCAGGAACAGAAGTCAGGGACATGAAAGAATGCTGCCTAATGATTTGCTTCTCTGTCTTGTTCTGCTACCTTTCTTTTACAGTTCAGGCCCACCTGCCTAGGGATGGCACCACCCACAGTGTGCTTGGGTGCTTCAGTACCAATCATCAGTCAAGACAATGCACCACAGACATGCCCA
This sequence comes from Nannospalax galili, assembly GCF_000622305.1. Classification (NCBI taxonomy): domain Eukaryota; kingdom Metazoa; phylum Chordata; class Mammalia; order Rodentia; family Spalacidae; genus Nannospalax; species Nannospalax galili. The sequence goes on along the minus strand of NW_008331140.1, from coordinate 8,662,475 downwards.
CAGGACAATCATATGGAGAATATTCCTCAGCTGAGGTTCCACCTTCCCAGGTGTGTCCAGTAGACAACTGAAGCTCAATATGTCACTGTTTTATTAGCTATGATTATCTCTAGAAGTGTTATAATTAAAAAAATAAAGCAAAATCATCGTTAGTTTTCTTGTTTGTTGACATAGAATCTTACTATGTAGTCAAGTTTGGCTTTGAGCTACTGATCCTCCTGCTTCTACCTCCCGAGTTTTGGAATTACATATTTGCACTATGATGTCAAACTAAGATACAATTTTAGCAATTAAAAAGATTGCCTCAATTATTTTTACGACACTTTTCTATCATTGAGAAATTTACATGACTCTGCTGACACAGCCACATACATCATTTTTTTCTTGATATTTTCTTTCTTTCTTTGTATTTATTTATTGTGTGTTGAAAGAAACAGTACATGAGTAAAACTGGATTATTTTGAGTGCTTCTTGAACTTATAATAAGCTCCTGTCTCTTACAAGATCCCATACTACTAAGATCCATAAGTCAGAGGACAGACTAGGCTTCATTGTGAGTTCCAGGCAGCCTGGGATATTGCATATTTCTTGTCTCAAAAAAATATGATAGTACTAATGAATCTACACAAATTAGGTATGAATACTCTGGCAGAAATACGATTTTAGTGATTTTAGGATGATCAATTAATTCAACAAAAATTTATTCAACTATTGTTGAATACTAGAATTTTGAATTAATATGGATTTGTGGTATTTATTTTTCAGGTCTGAGAGTTTGACCTGGGTTTCATTTTAATAAGTCTAAAATATTGAGGAACTTGCTTAACTTCAGTGTCCCTATTTCCTTATCTGTACAATGGGAACTACACTAAGAGGGTTGTAAAAAATAAAAATATAATCCAGGTAAGAACATATAACTTGGGGGTGTTCATGTGATACTAACTATTACTGCTCTGTCTGCTTATTCTTTTCCACATTCTGTACTAAATCTTTGCTACAAGTTATCTGACCTGTATTTAAGCAGAGTGGACAGGGAATTTCCATTTTAACATAACTAGTGCAGTGTTTCAAATCTTTTTAGCTCCCGCAACACATATGACAAATGTCATTTATATGAGCAACATGCTCAATATATTTCCCCAGCATTATGTATAATTCCCTAGACATTGATTATAAGATCTTGATAGTAATATCATCTAGACAACCTAGAATCTATTCTTTTTTATTTTAACAAGGCAAAAAGTCACATGTCAGGACATCAACTACCATAGCAATCCATTCTTTTCCACACACCTAAAAACACACTGGAACACAACAGTATCATGTCACACAAAGGTTGAAAATTGCTGATGTTCAGGGATGTCTATGAATTTCTCAATCTGAAATATGGACAGGAAGCATTGCTACCCTCCTTACTTAATCATTTAATCACTATTGTGTCTTATTACTCCTTAGGAAAATGATTCAAAAGCAACCCCATTGTAACAGTACACAGATTCCTAGAAAAGAGACTGCACATAATATCTCCTTGTGTTCACTGTCGCTTAGAGTGAAATTTCATATTAGCGTATTTCTCTACCAATTCTGAACTAAAATTCAGGGCAGCATCTATGAAATTGTGAAACCTTATATATTCTGGGTGAAAGAATAAGCAACTGTACAACTTTGACCTTTTCAGAGCTTGTGCAGTGTGATTCACTATCCATCTCTTTTCCTCCTGTTTACAGTCTAAGTAACCTGTAGAGATAAAGTGTTATGGGCAACCAATCAAAGTGCAGAATATTGAAAAGGTTAAAGCCTATGTTTATGAGTCTATTAAATGTTTATAGTCTTTCACAGACTGCACTGGGCATTAACACTATTGCACCTCATTCTCGTAATAAACATTACAACAAGAGAAAATAGGTGAAAACAATTCCATTCTCAAGGCAAAATTTGTAATAAGAATACCAAATGGCATAATATACATTAATTTGATCCCATGACAATAACTTCAAGAAAAAATAGAAAATCATGCAAATCTAAACCATTCACTATAATGGAGACAAGAATTATTTAGGGATTGCAAGACTCAGTTTAAAGTATCTGGTCCTTAGAGTGACAATTTACTTTTTCTTCTTTGGAGAAAAGTGAAAAAAAATCCCCCATGTGTGCCTTCAGCACCATGAACCACCTGACTGCTTTCCAAGCTTTCTCGTCAAAGATTGATAAACAATTTGATTTTTATCAAGTAACCAATATGAGTGCATGTGCTATGTTCTTTCATATTTGATATGTGTTGTGATTTTCCCAGATAATGTCTTAAGACTCTAGAGCTTCATAGACTAATTATACGTTAGATGAAAATATACTCCAGCCCCTAGAACAATGACTTTTATAGTATAAGACCAATGAAAACTATAATAGCAGTTTCACAACATGAATTGTGGAAAAACTGAAGTACTCAGCATAAAGCAATTTAAAATCCAATGAGTTTCTCGAAAGGTAACATTTTAAGCTGCTTGTAGATTATGTGAATAATAATTTTCTGTTTCCATTGGTTTGGAAGAAGGTAGATAAGAAAGATGGAAAAAAAGTTAAAATGAGTTGATGGATATCACAATCATCTAATTTATTTTATTTATTATATTTTATTATTTTATTTTATTTTATTGTCTTTTCGAGCCAGGGTCTCCCTGTAGTCACAGCTGCCTGGATTCACTATGAAGAACAGGCTGGCCTTGAACTCACAGAGATTCACCTGCCTCTGCCTCCCAAGTGTTGGGATTAAAGGTGTGCACCATCACACCCAGTTCAGACAATGATCTAATTTCAACACACGGAAATTTTCCAGTTTTTTTCCCAAGTCAACAATTTCATTCTAATAAAATAATACTGAATATGCTGAATGATTAAATTGCAACATTTTCAAAGTATAAATCCCTAGATTCTTCTGAGAAACATTTTGACAAGAGTTGAAGTCTCTTTAGCCATAGTCTTTTTGCTCTTTTTACTCTCAGCTTCTGAAGCCCTACAGTTCCTTATCAAGGCCTGACTATCACATAAATCTTTCTTCTCCTCTGCTTCCTCCACCGAAAAGCTTACTCTTTCATTGAATATCTTTATTATTAGATCACATATCCTCTTAGTACTGTTCCCATTTTAAAAGAGGAATGTCTATATCTTTCTGTTCCTGACTGGCAAGCCCACTTGTTTTTTAATTAAAAGTAACACCCCCAACTTTTCCTATTTTCTCTTGTTTAATATCAAAAGTTTATCTGAAGGGTACTGCTTTAATGGAATTTTATTTTATATTTCCAATATAGCCAACAATAATAGCTAGTATTTATTATTGATCATTATCCTATGTATTTTGTGTGTCAACACATTTAATCCCCATAATAATCCTAAGGTGTACTATTTTGCCACTGAGGAAACTTGGGTTCACTATAGAGGTCGTTAAAACTATTTAATGTCTTGGAGTTAATAAACAGTTAATAAACACTAGAATGGGGTTCAAATGTTCATATCTGCCTCTAAAGTCTGTGCTTCTAAGTATGATACTACACTGACTCCATCCAGCAATTGCAGTCCATCCAGCAATTGCAGCTACACAGTTTATTTCAGTATGCTGTGAGTCTTTGTCTCTGTTTAATTTTCTTTAATTTTGGTTATTTTCTGAGAGAGAGAGAGAGAGAGAGAGAGAGAGAGAAAGAGAGAGAGAGAGAGAGACCATAGTAAATAATCCAAAAATTCCAGTGTCTATAAATAAGGTGACTTAAAAATTTAAAAAGAGCTGGTATCTCGTACCCTTGGCAATAAAGTTAAAAAGTTGAAATTTTTCTTTGATTTTAACAACTCCAAGAACTATATTTACATATGCTGAGTTGGAAAATATAAATTTTACAGATTTTAATATACAATTTTAATCTCTCAAGTAATAGACAATAATAATGTACTTATAAACCATTTATTTTACAGAATTTATCTTATGATTAACTACTAAAAGAATGGTTTTATTTATCTCTCAGAATATTCCCACTAGACTTCCAATCTATGAAGTCGGGGGATGTGCCTTACTTCCACAGAACCCAAAGACACTCTTGACATGTAAAAGGTACTCAGGACATTCAAAAAGTGAAAAACAAGAATTACTAGTAATTATTATCTATAAAGTGTTGTGCACTGTGCAACATACTTTACTTATATTGAATCATTTGATAATTTAAAAAAGAATGTCATTATCCTTATTTTAAAAGCCAAGGTTCAGAGAGCTTAAATAATCTGTGTAAGTTATTCATTGGAAGAATAATAACCAACCAAAATCTACATAATATTCCAAATTACAAGGGCTCTTTCATGATATAATTGTGCATAGCCTTGGACTTATGAATGCCTAAATTATAGAGTTTCCTCCATTTTAAATCAGTGAGAATTGTGATCCAGATTCATATCGTAGTCTTGGCTTCAAAATAATTCTTTGCTCCAAAAAACAAAAAAAAAGATGAAAGAAGAGTGAAAAGAGGTATGCAAGATGAAAACAAAAGTTAAAGGGCAGAATGGGGTTCACATTCCTTTAGCATGCTATATGTAAAGTTATACATGTTACAGTACAATAGATTATTTACTTGTCTATCTCCACTACTGTACTATGAACTCTCCCAGGATGGATAATGTGTATTTTATTCATTATAGTACTGCCAACACAGGGTCTGATACTTACTGAGTGGTAAAAGAAGGTCTGTGGAATAAATTAGGAGGAATCTGAGGAGGAGGGAGAAAATGAGAAGCAAAACATAACAATTCTGAGGCTAGGAGCTGAAGTGGGAAGAAAAGTGTACTTGGCAGGCTCACAAACTCAAATGACTTCAATTCAGAGCAATAGACAGGGAATTGGCACTAGTAATAACAGAGGTGAACTGGGCAGCGAGTGTTTCTTCTCTGGGCATTTATGTACAAGAGAAAAGTAATACCAAATATGGATCAAATAAGCTGTGTTTATGGGCTGGATTTGCCTACTGGGATCAGTTTAAGATTCTAATTCTCCAGTGACATAAAAACACATAGAAATCAATACAAAACCATCAGTTATCTGAAACTTGAATTGATGTTTACAATTTTTTCCATTTAACTGTTTCTTAAATATTTATTGTTTGGATAGATATTGGATTTAACATGGAAATAAGATTGTAATCTGTACCCATACAATCTATTGGGGTCGGGGGGAACAGATGTGCAGATACATCCCCAAACACTTTACCATCTATGTGACATAGAAACCTTGCTAAAATAGTTATCAAAAGTCTGATCTTTGCACCTTTCCCTCTAATTTCTTTGTTCAGAACATCTTTTTCTAATGATCTTCCAGTCTCATATTCACTCTCTGGTTCTCTGAAATCACGTTTTTATGTCTGCCCTCCTCAGAAGTGTTTCAATCTAACTTCCTTAAATTTTATGAAAACTTTGGCTTGGCCAAAGAAGTGTTTGAATGAGTTAATTTAGACTAGAGACAAGGATGCTTCACTATTTTAAACACCCTAAGGGCATGAACTTTACATTTCCTTTTTTCCAGGTTGACTTGTAAATTGTAGCAGCTCAATAAGTACTTACCTAAGCGGCAAGCCTTTTCAAGAAAACTATTTCATTCCCCTGGCCTATTTACAATTTAAAAGAAGAGCAAATGAATTAGGGAAATGTTTGAAAATATCCAATGATGTGTCTCTGAGTGCTTATAGCATTATTATCCACCTCCTCCCCACACCAGATACTGTGGTTTCTGGACAGAATTACAGGGGAAAATTCATAATTCTATGATTACTTATAGTTTAATAAACCAGAAGCTTTAGTAGAATTGCTTGCAATTATAAGTTGATCGTCATACTGATCAAGATTTTAGGTCAAATCAATGAAAGGACAAATAGTAACATTTATTTCTGGCATTTAAAAGTTAAATTTTAAAGAAGTCCACGGCTTCTCAAGTAACTGCTTTTCTTGTCCTTTGATTATTTTCAAGCCTTATAAATGATAGCGCAAATAGGGTTTATTCAATATCAAGATTTGTAAAGTAAGAATTTTTATAGTCCTTCAAATTCTCCCTGCAGCTTTATAAAATCATAAATCCTGGATCAATAAACAAAAGTAGGAAATGTTCCAGTGAAAGTAAATGTTAAATAGAGAGGTGTATATATAAAGAGGTCACTCTCTCTCTCTCTCTCTCTCTCTCTCTCTCTCTCTCTCTCTCTCTCTGTCTCGGTAAAATCCTCTTGAACTTCTAAAATTTGTTTTGCATACACTGCCTTGAGCCTATTCAAAGAAACTTTGTGGAAGTTTCAACAGTGAATGACCCAGAAACCACGCTAGTATGGGGCAGAGAATACTGCTCATTTAGTAGCTTGGGTTAGAGGTATATATAGCTCAGGGGTAAAGTGTTAGCATCATATACGTGGGACCCGGTGTTTGTTGCCAAACATGGAAAGAAAGATTTAAAAAACCAGTTTATTTTATTTTATTGTAAATCTATTTTGTTAAGATCCAACCTCTAACACGCTACGCCTAATTATTGTCTTTGTGCCATATATACAAGCTTTATTTTAGCAGAATTCCAGGGTTTTTTGAGTTTCATCTTAATATTGGCAAAGCATATGGCACAAAGATTACTGCACAATAGTCACAAATAAATAAATACTTGCATATATAAGTACATACATAAATAAATGTTTGTTGTTATTTGATCATGATTGTTGCCTCTTTTATTAGGTGATAAATACACAGTATGTATGTCACCCTAAGACTCAAAACGTTAAAGAGGTCTTCCTGTTTTAGGGTGTACATTTTTGATTCTGCAATTGGCTCCTGGTGTGCATAATTAGCCACTTGCCAACATAATTGGACATTTGCCATTTTTTAGGATATTCAGTGGCAAAGTGCAGGTGCACTGTGGGGATCTATAACTAGTTGCAGCTGAAAAATAAATGCAAAAAAGAAGCCTAATTGTGATTCCTTGACAGTTTGGCTCTAATGTTCTAACTCCGCAAGCTATCAATCTTCTTTAATTTTTTTCCCTAGATCCATTGTCAGGAATTTTGTGGGATTTGGAAAGATAAATTGTTCTAAAATGGATTTATTTCATGTAAGTGAAACAGTAAGGCTGCAGAAAAATACCATAAAGTCGATTTTAGCAGAAGCTCTTTTGAAGAAAATTAACAAGATTCAAAGTAGACTCGAGGAAAGTTTCTACTTCATAACAACCTTTTATTTCTGTAGAAAATTCCCTTTTGTGTGAGTTGTTATTTTGTACATTATTAGGACAATTGTAGTAGATGAAGTAAAGGACCCAGCAAGGTATCTTTACTGTCCACTTAAATTTAACATGGTAGAGATGTATGTATAACTGAAAGTTATTCAGTCATTGTAAATCACAAGCAAAATCTTTTGTTAGCAAGAATGAAGAATCTTGTCAGCCTACACTAACCTTAGATTCTGGACAACTCTGTGGTAAAATTAGTGGTCAACCACTGAAGGTCTTGGTTGATGTTTAACTATTGTTGCAATGATGCTATGAAATAATCCATAAAATTTCAAGCTCACTGTATTTCAATATAAAAATATGTATGTCTCCCTCATAGGTCTCTTGCTCATTTGGTAAACCTTTAAGTTTTTTATTGATTGGGCTTGGACACATCATAGATTCTATTTACATATGTTCCTAATCTTTTCTATTTTGTATTTCACAGGGTGAGTCACAGGAAGAAAAGAGGATAAGCCAAATAATGCACCCTTATTTTAAATATCTGCTGGAATTCACTGAACTTCTCATTAACTGAAATGTATCCACTGAACTTTTCATTAACCAAAGCAAGCCAAAAAGCCAAGTATACTCCATCCAAACTCTGATAATACCGCAAGTTTACACAGCAAAATTTGTGGATGCATAATTTCATTATCAAGAAATAGAAGCCGGGCATAGTGGAGCCTGCCCTTAATCACAGGACTAGGGAGACAGAGGCAGATGAATCTCTGTGAGATAGAGGCCAGCCTGGTCTACATAACAAGTTTCAGGCCAGCTGTTGCTACAGGGAGACCTTGTCCAAAGTAGAGCAAAATTTTTTTTAAAAAGAGAGAAAGAAATGAAAAAATACATTGCTTTAATATATTGCTTGTTTTTCTGAGTCTATGCTGCTTCACATAATATGTTTCTAGTTTCATTCATTTTTCTACATATATCTTGATTTTTTTAACCTTTAAGAAGAACTCCATTGTGTAAGTGTAGCACATTTTCATTTTCCATTCATCAGTTGAGAGACATTTAAGTTGTTTCCATTTCTTAGCTATTGTGAAAAGAACAGCAGCAAACATGGCTGAGCAAGTTTCTCTACAGTAGGATGAGTCCTTTGGGTCTATGCCAAGGAGTGGTTTGACTGGATCATATGGTAAATTTATTTTTAGTTTTTTTAAGAGTTCTCAATATGTTCTCTCTCATTTGTGGATATGAGCTCCCAGTCTCTAAATGGGAGTATATGTCCTGTTGTATCTGCAGGCACCAGGGAAATGGAATGCAATCATGTGGGTAAAGGGTAAGAAGGAACTCTAGAGAGAGGGATAGTATGAGACATGTTATTAAAGGAAAAACAGGTAAAGGAAGGCACTTTAACTGGGGAGGGAGTAGGGAAGGTTATATAGGGGTGAGAGAGTAGAGATAAATAATCTTCAGATGCTATGAAAAATCAGGAGGAAATGTATTAGCTGAAAATCCAACTGAAAAATTCACATAAAATAAACATAAAAGTATATGGGTAAAGCTGAAGGCTATATAACAAAAAACACAGTGTCAGGTAGGAGAAACCTTCCTAGGAGTTGTTACTCAGGGTAGTCCAAGAGACTCCAAAAATAACACATGTTATTACCACAGCTCATGATTGTCTCCCAGAATTTAAAGATAACACCCTATTGCTGAAAACAGGCCACACTTCAGACACAGAATTTAGAACATTTGAGCTAGAACTGACCTGGAAGCCCTTCTCTGAAGACTAGCTCTCATTGTGTCAGAGGATGCTATGCAAGGTGGCCAGAGAGAAAACAAATCAGTACTGCTACATGGTTATAAAGCTTAATAAACATCGACTGGCCCAGCAAACTGTTGCTATTGGTGCATTAGTGGTACTTTTAACTTGGAGGGTAATTAACAGCTAATTGGAATTAAGCCCTCATCAACAGGAGGGAACTCATGTGCATACTGTAAACATAGTAAAAAACTCATGGCTGGAGAGGTCATAGATTCTAGAGAAAAACCTACTTTTGCCACATCCCCAGACCACCAACGCCATTTCTTACTTTGTTCTAAATATCCTCATATTGACAGACAAGTATTCTTCTCACCTTTCATCAAAGAAGCCTCTTTTTGCAGCAGATGGAGACTAATACAGAGTTCCAGAACTGATCACACACAGAGAACAATTGTCTGTGAGACACTTAACCCTAAATAGTCACATGTTCAATGATACCTCTACACACAGGATGAATTCACCTATCAATTTTCACAAGAGAAGTTTCCTTATGTAGCTGATGGTGATTAACACAAAAATCCAGAAATGGCCAATGTGCACAGGACAAGAGGCCCCAGAATGTTTACCCCTGAATAGGATACTTGTTTGAAACCTCTGCCTCCCAAAACTCAGCGATTATTGCAGATAACGAAGCAGAAAGATTGTAAGGTGCAGAGGGGATGAACACAGCTAGAGAGTTACTCATATGAACTCACAGAAATGGTGACAGCATGCACAAGTATTATGCTAGCTCAAACCAGAGATGATCCCAACATAGACATGGGGAAATGGGTAAGAAATTGCAACCCAATCTTATGACCTTTTTGGCAATTGATTCCTTCTGAGAGGAGGGAAGATAGCATCTTACAAGGATGGGATTCTTTGTGGGTCCAATGGATGGACACACACAGAAGGACATTTGGGGAAACACAAATAGGACTCTATAGTCAATATGTGTATATATATATATAGATAGATAGATAGATAGATAGAGAGAGAGAGAGAGAGAGAGAGAGGTGGGCAATGAGGGGAAATAAAATTTAAAAGAAGGAAATGGAAAAATAAGGTCTAACAATCCAATCTTATTATAGCTGTGTATGCTAGTGATGAGTCTGATAAACTGTAATATTTCTGAAAGTTTCAGAAGGTAGTATTATACAAAGATCGAATCAATCAGCAGTTGAACTCTGGCTTTAAAGTCTTATAAGCAACAGAATGACCATCGCAACAAACTATCTATGTAGTAATGGGAGTTTTATATTGTGGGTAATCAACAGTTGTCTAGTTTGATTTAAAGACTACTCAGTGGGAGGAACACTCACGTGTGCCAGTGCAAACATAGCCAAATACACATGGCTTGAGAGGTCATAGATCTTAGAGAAAACCCCAAGGCTGTCACATCCCTAAACAAATGTGATTTCTTACTATATGCTAAATATTACAGACAAGTATGCCAGTCATCACCCATCAAAGAAGCTTCTCTTGCAGCAGACAGAGACTATTATAGAGTTCTACAACTGGTCGCTCACAGAGAATAAGTGTCTGTGAGATGCCCAACCCTAATGATGCATCTATACCTAAGGTTCATGGAGCATAGTGGAACAGGGTCAGACAGAATACTAATGTATCTCTCAACTCTCACCAATTTAGCTTCTTCATGAAATGGAGAACTGGTCAAAATGTAGAAAATAAGAGGCTTCAGAGTATGCTTTTCTACATACGTTTCCTATATTAAACCACACCCACCCATAGCTCAGGGATCGTTGTGGAAGAGGGTGGAAAGATTGTAAGAGCTAGGGTTGGTGCACGATTATAACAGTTTTTCAGACCTCTTGGAACTTGCTTATATGAACTTGCAGCAACAGTGACAGCATACACAAGACCCACACAAACTCAGTCAGACAAAAACCTGCATAAGACTACGAAATGAGCAGGAAGTCCCAACATTAGCCTAGTAAGTATTCGCTAGTAAGTATTGATCACTGCTGCATGAAGGAAAATTTCTCTTCTTTAAAGTAGTGACACTGGATAGGCTGAACAGGTTCCAGTGGATGAAGTCACATCAAGGTGCATCTGAATACACAAACTTGACTTGATAGACCTTAACATGTATAAGAGAATGCAGGAAATCCCACAGGTGGGCTGGGGGGGGGCGTAGATAGAGGAGTGATCTAAGTATAATTAAGATGCACTGAATGAAATGCACAAACATTCAATAAACATGTATATTGAAGAAAAGAATATGCAAATAGTTTATAAAAGATTTTTTTTAAGGAACTAAGAATTTTAGTTGATAAGAGATAAAAACGTGTTAGGGATACAAGGAAGGAATTTCTCTGTGGGGTGAAATTTTGGGGGGGAAATGAATCTATCTCTAGTAAAGTGAATGATTATTTCTGATAGTTTCTTGCAGGAACACTTGTTAGCTGACTGAGGAAGATAGTAGGGACAGAGTTAGGGATTATTTATTTTTGGAATGGGATTTCCCTACATTGTTATGTAGGCTGCTTTGTGCTGTTCCTTTTTTTTTTTTTTTTTAAGAGAAAGGGAGGGCTCCTTATCTATGTTGTTTTATATATGAAGCTCTCTTCTCAGAGTTCAAAACTCAGTTTCAAAATAGAGACAGTATCAGAGAATTCTCAGATATGTTGTTGACCTTCTAATTCCTTCCCACTACCAACAACAAAATTGTGTACATAATCTTTAAAAATCCCCTCTTCACACTTCCTTAAATGCAAAATTGTGTCTAAGAGGGCTTCTATATGCCTGAGCCTGTGTTATGTACTTTCACAAGCCTAGGGATCCTTTGCTTCTGTGATTTTAAATTGTCAGTCAGCACCTTTAGATAAAATACTGAATAGCAGAGCAACTTTGTGAACTGCTGTTGCCATCTAATGGCTTTTTCATAAAACTGTCTATAAAATTCACATCTGTGACCTTTCTCATAACAGTCCTTTCTTCACGTTCTTCCTCAAAAGGTAATAGCTACTGATTTATTTGGCTATAAAATGCAACATGATAATGGATTACCTGAAATATTTTAAAAATAATTCAATTTCAGTTTCTTCCAAGGGATAACTTGGTGGTCAGAATTCTGAATTTTATCCCTGTCAGTGAAGTTTCAACATGCTTTGATATTGGTAATGATAATTTTCCTTTATTGAGCATCTATTTATGCCAAGAAATATAAGTCTCTTGCATATGTAATGTAATTTAAATAATGATTTCTTTGTACCCATTTATAGTTATAGCCTGTTAGGCCATAAAAATAAACTCAGAATTATGAAAATCCATTGTGTTATACTTGCTACTAAATTTCAACTTAATCTACATTATTTTTCTTGAAATTAAAATACCTTGCAAAATTGAACATGATGTCATCATTTTTCCATAGTACAAGTATACTTACTTGAACTGTGCATTGCTTGATTTTATATACATTGGGAACATATTCTGGACCACTAATACTTCCAGCAATCTTTGAAATGCATTGAAATCTCAACTGTATGGTCAATAAATCTTTTTAGCATAAGCTCTATGATCACATGCTGTATCTTCTTTATTTGCTGGCTTAATAGGCATTTAGAATAAAGACCCTTACAGGGCACTTATTAAATAGCAAAAAGTATTCAAAGCACTTTTCATATGCCAAATTATTCCATCTTTGTATAATGTTTCCAAATGGAGACTAATTTTATTTTGTTGTACATTTTAATTGAATTTATACACATCATCTTAATCATTTTCATACACCCATCCCTATTGGTGCCTGTGGTGGTTTAAATGAAAATGCCCCCCATAGGCTTTAAGAATTTGGACACTTTATACCCAGATAGTGGCGCTGTTTTGGGAGGTTTTAGAAGATGTGGCTATCCTAGAGGAAGCATGTCACTGGGGATGGGCTTAGACAGTTCTTAAGCCTTGCGGAATCTCCAGTTGCTCCCTTGCCTCCTATGCCTGCTTGAAGATGTAGAGCCTAGCTTCCGCTCCTCCTTCAGCCACTGCTGCCAGCATGCCTCCCGGCCATGATGGACTGTAGTTCCCCTGGAACTGTAAGCTCAAATAAATTCTTCCTTTTAAAAGTTGTTTTGGTCAGTGTTTCTATCACAGCAACAGAAAAGTAACTAATACAGTATGCTCCCATAATTCCCCCATCACTGGATTTTATGCACTCTGTCATTTATGTCAAAGTGTATCAAGTTAAATTAGTGTCCCCAGATGTCCCTTCATGTAGAGACTAAGAATCTATAGAGAGTGGGTTCTAGGATAGGGATCCTATATTAAACTTCACCCATGCAGCGTTCAGGGACCATTGTGGAAGAGGGGCCAGAAAGATTGTAAGAGCCAGAGGAGGCAGTACATGACCATATGGAAATAGAGTCTTACAGGCTCAAGGGACTTTCCTCACATCAACCTACAGCTATTGTACAGCGTGTACAAGACCAATGCAAGATCAAGCAGACAAAAACCCAGCATAAAACTGTGGAAATTGGCAGCAGCCCCCAGTCTTAGCTGAAGAACTATTGGGCAGCTGATTACTGCTGGGTGAGGAAGAGCTGATCTTCTTTAAGAGAGTGACTCTAGTTAGGCTGACTAGACCCCAGTGGATGAACTTGCACTGAGGGTGTCAATATTATTATATTTATTCTTCTTTTATAGAGAAGAAAATGGAGGCACAGAGATTTTTTAACTGAGCATACATATGGCTTTAGGCAACTACATGGTTTATGTATCCTTGAAGCTGGCCAAACAACTACTTCCCCAAACTGTTTGTGGTAGTGTTGTGTAGTAGTTAAGTCAGAATTCCTGTGTTTGAATCTTAGATCATTAACTTATCTAATTTCTAATAGCCCTGATAGTTAGCTTTATTTCATAAAAAGCTAGTTTTTATCATTTCTAAGAATTATGGTAGTAATGGAACTTTTCTCATTAAGACTTTTTTAATGTTTAGGTAAGACAATCAATATATGCATATATATTGTTTGTGGTGAATGGCAGTGAGTGCAAGGCCTCATGTTAGCCTAAGATGTTGAGTGTAAATGATGGCTGTAGGTTTAGCCCCAAATAAGACGTTGTTCCCCTGCCCTCTAAGGCTCAAGGCACATTGTAGAAGAGGAAGCAGGAAGTATGCAAGAGCCAGAAGATAGGACAAAGAGCTACAAAATGCCATTTATTGAGTTAATGGCAATCAAGAATCTTTTTCATAATATCTAGTGGTGAAGTTTTAAACTTTGTAGTGACATGAGCTAGTTAACTACAGTGTTTCTCTCCCTAATACTCAGCTTAGAATACGAGAAATTATTTGCCCATACTCAATATAGCCTCTGCAATCATTAGTTCATACCAACAGTGGTTGCCTTCACTAGGCCTGTGGAAGACTAGCCTTGTGACTGATTGTTCATGAGGCAATTCTCTTTACTTCTAAATTATTGACTATTGATATGTTCTGGGAGAGGCACAGTCATTCATTCAGTTGTATATACCCACTTCTGATCCTACCCCTCTCCAACAGCTAGTTCCAAACCCATGGCCATGCAGATGGTTCTGATTAAATGCAGTGGGTCACAAAACAAAACTAATAGACATGAATGTGAGAAAGAGATGTGTAAGGAATGATGGTATTAGACAGTGTTATTAGGGAGATAGGAGATGATGCAGGGTGAGAGTATTAGGATGCATTTTATACTTGTGAGAAACTGTAAAAGAACAAATTTAATTGAGAAAAAAGAATTTGCCTTTTAGTATTTACTTTTCTTATTTGAATATTGTCATTGCCTTCACATTATGGCAAATAAGACATTATCCAAATTCTACCACTTAAATAAAATCTAAATTAATCACTGAGTGTACAAAGACTTCCTCTTCCTGATCACCTCAGTGGACAACCTCTTTATGTTGAGCTCATAAAGAACTCTCCCTTGTTTTACAAATTTTAATTCTTCATACTTTCCTCACAGTTATCACATCATCAGTTATAAATTTGGTATAATGAAGTGTACATTCTTGCCACAACTATTAAATTCAAACAAAAACCTATGTTGGTTATATTTTTAATTATTAACGTATTTACTTAACACACAGCAAATGGTAGGGGGTTAATAAAAATATTGAATATATGAGTACATTAATGAATTAATGAATAAATAATTCTTAGAGTTATTAAATAACATCATCCATATGCTTCCTGGTATTTTATTGTTAGTGACCACTTGCTTTGTCAGAATATTTTCTGTATATGTTCTATGTAAGAATACGGTGTCTTTAAAAAAGTTAATGTCATTAACCTTCCACTAATAAAGTTAAACAGTAGAAAACCTAACCAATTATTAGACTAAGAATTCAGTCCTAAGGCTTTATTATTGTCACATACTATGTGTAAAAGACTTGTTATATCTTGGCAAACAAAATATTGCAAAATACAGTGATGTTTCCTAATGCTAGAATCCAACAGCAATTTTAGTCAACATGCTCCAAATTTTGATTTGGTTATTAAGCCTCAATCCTTACATTATGAGGCAACCTTGTCCTATTATTAGAGGAAAATATGGAAAATCATAACTAATTCAAATAGATAGTATATTGATCACACATAAGAAGTTCTCAACCTTGGCATCTTAGACTAGATCGTTATTTTTTATGGCAGACTATTCTATACCTTGTACGACATTGAAAAATATATTTGGCCTTTACCTATTACATGCTACTGGGATATACCTGCTTCAGTCATGTTTAGAAACCAAAATGTTTCTGGATATTTCCAAGATTCACTGTGCAGTAACATTTCCCCTGTAAAGAATCACTGCTATAAAGCAAAATAATTATTCCCCAGTAATCTAGTTGCTAAAACAAAAATTATCTATTCTAAAATTTTCAAAGAAAGCCAAAGTTGTAGCATTTGAAAGTTCTTGAAAGATAACAGAAGATAAGCCTTATTTTACTAACCAAAATAAGTTTAGAGACTGAGAAGAGTTTTATAAAATCACACAGTGATAATAACATATTTTTCTCAGACCTGTATTTCCTGGCTTACTGGCTTATAGTTAGTGTATGGACTATGGTAATATGTTCATCTTAGAACATTTTTGCCATGGTCTTAGTTTGCCAGTAGACTATTCAAATTGCCACCTAATATTGATTGATTGAGGGCCCCTGTAACAAGACCTGTTCCAAAATTAATAGCCTCTTATTAATAGGCCAAGAGAAAAATGTTGCTTAAGCCATTTCCCCCTTCCATTGTTTATCTCTTAATCTCTCATACTGATTTTAATTTGCTGTCTAATGCTGCAGTCCATCAGGATAAGGGATACTAATGTGGTTAAGTACATGTCTAGGAAACTGGCCCATAACTGGTATGTGCCTATTGGCTGTTATGCTTAAATTCCTCCCAGACAGAGGAGCAATGTGCCCTCCCTTTCTAAAGGAAGAGAGGAAGCTGAAGAAAATGTTTCTTTCCTGAAGCCCTTTGCCTTGATCTAAATTAAGTAAGGGATTTACCAAAAGCATATGAAAACTGGGTCTCACTCCTGTGACAGAAATGAAGGATATGAGGAACTTTCACTATTAACAAGGTGCCTGTCCAACTCACCGTGATACTGTCGGTCTAAGGAGGAACCCTCAGGATCTACACATGGTTCTCTACTATCTCTGGCAGTGGAGAGCAGCAGTGGTTATGTGTCAACTTTGAATGTTCAAATATCTGCCTAGAGAGGAATAGAAGCAGGAGGAATAGGGATTGCAAGTGAAGCAAAATCTTAAGTCTTTGTCTCATGCTCTGTTGTCCTGTTGAACGTCACGTGTAAAGCACAATTCCATGATAAATTTCTTTGAAATTTCCAGATGATGATGGCAGAACATTAAGTCTCAAACACAAAGATCCTTCCTTGATGAATGTGGAAACATCACGGCTATATAAGTATCAAGTCGACAATGTCAACATTATTTTATTCCTCAAAATCAGGGTTCAAAATCCATTAATGGGCAGCTTCATACAGTGGAAAGTCTTAAAAGTTCACCATATTTACATTTCACGGGGCTGGAGAGATGGTTTAGCAGTTCAAAGCACTGACTGTTCTGGCAGAAGACTGGCTTTCGAATCCCAGCACCCACATGGTGGCTAACAACCATCTGTAACTTCAGTGCCAAGGGATCTGATGTCCTCTTATGTGGTCTGACACCCTGTATGTCCTTCAGGGACATGGCACAACATGGGTACACTTACATTCATGCAAACATAACACTCATACACATAAAATAAATTAATTAAAAAACTTTAACAAAATTCACATCTCGTTAAAGGAAAAGAGATATTGTTCATTTCTAATTATACTCTTCTCTGGAGTCATGTTGATCTTTCATTGTTTTGGAGAAGTCTGTGTGAAGCAATTTTAGCATATACCATTATTGATTTCTTGAAGGGTTTTGGAGCTCTGAGCAAGTATACTAAATATGACTCAGTATAAAATGTGTAGGGTCCTGACTGTACTCATTTTACCTGTAAAAAAGAAATGCATGGATACATTACATGAATTTTTAACAGAAAAAAAGTTTCTAACTTTGGGTGTAATGGTGAGAATAGGGCAGAAAATAGAAAATACATCTTTGCCTTTTCTTATCTAAGCTTTACCCCTGAACTTCAAATTTCCCTAGAGAAACATAAATAAAACAATAAGTTAAGAAAATGTGATGAGAGCTTCATGTATCCGTTCAGATAGAATCATGACTCTTTTGAATGTAATTGGAGAATATCCCAGGAATTTTCTATGCACATTCAAATGACTCCAGGATGGTTAAAAGACAGTACTTACAGGTATTGTTTTTAATTTATTCTTGAAATTTCTACCAATATGATTACATCTCATCACTGAGTTGATTAATATAGAGATAAACTGAACCAAGAGAGATAGAATTATTTGGATGAGTAGGTTTCTAGGGTGAATGTGAACAATCTACTAATCTGGTCTTCTATGTGCAAGTGAAACCTAGCTCAGCTAGTGAGTCCGCTTTGCTCTATAAGAAGCGCTCCATAAGCAGCTGAAAGTGTTTACATGAGAGGCTAACAGCAGGCTACTGTAGAAACTTAGACTCTAAGTAATTGGCGTGGAAAATGAATTCAACTCATTAACAGGTCTCTGAAACAGAGCCCTTTGAAAATCAGCTTGACAGTTTCATTTAATAAGTATTCTGCACCTCCAGGCAACTCCACTAGACTCTTTCACCTTTCACGTTCCTCTTAGTATTCCTTGCAGCCAATCTCTGCTGACTGCTAACAGTTACTATTATGGAGAGGAAATGCTTTGCAGGAGCAGAAACAGCAGCACACACTCAAATATATGAATATATTTATTATATATAATAAATATATTCATATATTTGATATATATATATATATCTTTTTGAAAATGATGAGGCTTTTCCAGTAAAATATTCAGAGCAAAGCAAAGGTCAGAGTGGCTCTGTAGAGAAGACGAGATTGTTTCTGGGATTGTAGCTCTGGAGATGCAGGTCAGGTATACAATATGTCCAGCATCTTCAGTATGGCTGTTGATTATATGGCTATGTGGTATATAACACTATGATTTACTACTTATTTCTGATTCTCTAAGTCTATTCAGAGAAGCCTAATCACTGAATGATTCCATTAAGATTTCTACAGGAACTGAGAGTACTATTGCCCAAGATCTCAGAGGAGTACAATCTCCAGGAATGGAACAACCTAGACTTGCTCCTAAAGACTTATTTTTAAAGGTTAGACCAGTATAAAAATTGGTAAATGGGAAAGAGAAAGCCATAGATTTGGGGACATATAGTCATCAACTCAACACCCAAGAGAATTGGGACACCCCAGACAAAGTGAAGTGGAAAATTGAAGCAATTAGATGGATAATTCTGTTCAAAACACACTCATTTGAAATAGCCAGATAATTGAAGCAAGAATCCTTTTTGCCTTGAATTATCTTGATAGTTGTCTCAATTATCCACTTCACTATGTGTGTGTGTAGACTCAGTCAGCCAGAGAGATCATAATTATCACTACTTGACCTTAGTCTGATCTCTTCCCTTGTAAAACAGTTACCAGTAAATGTGAACCTAAAGGCAACTTGGGAGAAGCACAGTAAAGAGAACAGAGTGCTTTTTAAGTATCTCCAGAAAGAATAGAAAGTGGTGAAATGGAGTTTGTGAATATTATGTATATGAAATCATTACGAATTGAACAATTTCACCTGTCAATGCAATCTGTGAATGGGGGTTGGGCATTTCCTAAGAACAAGACAGTAAAAGGATTTGTAAGTTATTTGGTATAAAGGATTTAATTTAGTTGGACATAAAATTTTTTTCTGTTAAGAAAAAGCAAAGCTAATAGCTCTTTAAAAAGGTTGAAGTTACATGACTTTTAATTAGCATGTGATACACTGTGGTCCATTTTCAGAAAAGGGCTCAGTTGTTGCAAATAAGCACATGAGAGTATCAAGATGTGACTATTTACAAACGCATGGCACAAGCTAGTCCTCTGTGAGATTTTAATGTGTTCTATTAAGGTAGATTTTAAAATATGTAAAATATACAAATAAAGATTTCAAAACATTTGCTTGCATTTTACATCATTGGATACAGAAAATCAATGAAGTAGAAGTTGTTTGTATGTAAACTTCAAAGTGCTTATCTTTTGAATATTTGCTATTTGAAATCTCATTGTACATTTTTCAGAACTAGTATTGTCATGTTTTGCAACTACTATTAAGAAGTATTGATAAAATTTATATAAGTTGAGTGCATGGTCTCTGGAGACAGGTTAGCCAAAGATCCAATTGTAATTCTGCATTTTAGTAGTTATATGATTTACCAAAATGCTTAAACCTCTACCCTGTGTGGATTTCATTAGCTGAACAAAATGAAGTTGAGACTCAGGAGATAGCCATACAAAAGATGAGAGTGGTGGTATGCATCTGTAATTCCAGTGTCCGTAGGCAGAGGGACAGGTGAGTTCCAGGGACTCACTAGCTAGCCAGCCTAATCAGTTGAAATGGCAAACTCCTGGTTCAATAAGAGACCTTGTCACAAAAGATAGATGGAAAGTCACAGACAATAACCATTCACATCTGGTCTCCACCCACATATGCATACATAAGCAAGAACATACATACATATGCATACACACATGTGCCACGCACATACATAGCTAACAAAATAAATGAATAAAATAAAGGTAATAGCAATGACTTTATCCTAGAGTTTTACTACAGATAATACACTTAGTAATTAATCAAACGGTATGTAGTGAATGCCACTCTACATAGTAGCTGTTATCAATTCATTTTCATTGGTGATATGTGTGAAGGGATATAGATCAATCTTAGAAATAAAAGGGATAACAGAGAAATCTCTTCTTGAATTTACTTTTGGACTAAAGAAACTTAATTCTTTATTTTTATTTTTTATATGTATGAATTTTTGGCATACATGTAAGTGCACTATATCATTCAAAGCCAGTAGAGCTCAGAAAAAGGTGATGGATGTCCTGGAACTGGAGTTATGGATGATTGTTAGGTACCATCTCAACCCGTGTCCTCCACAAGACTAAGCAGTGCTCTTAGCCACTAAGTCCTATCTCCAGCCAAAAAAGAAACATCTAATCTTCTAAACTTCTAAACTTATGTTTTAGAGATATACTGTCAATGTGTTTGAGGGAATATTTAATTAGGTACTCCAATCATCTTGTTAATTAATTGGAGGAACTGAGATCATAGATGAAGAACAGATTTACTAAAAATTGCAATCGCATGAATCAGCAGAGCTGAGATCTAGAAAAGCTAAAGCTAACACACCAGCTAGAATGTTATAAAGGAGATAATGCTTTTAATTTTTGCCTCCTGGCTTGTAGAATAATTTATTTGTATAAGGTCATTTATTCATTATTTAAAGTTTTTGTTTTTCATTTGCTTTTCTTTTGGAAAATAAAGACTTTTTAAATTTGAGGATCAAACAAATGGGCTCTCTTCAGGGACCAGAACCTTAAAGGTCTTTCAGAATTGTGGTTATATACTGGGAAATGAGAAGGGGATTAGATTAAAAATACGATATATTTATACAAGCATGTATAGTAGGTTAGGAGGTTAGAATCAGTAGATTAGAAGCTTAAAATAACAGTGTAATGAAAACAGAGCTCAGTCATCGAGCTAGAGTAAGCTAGAGACGTGGGTTTCCCTTATGGCCCAGTGCTGTTTTCATCATGGATGGTATAGCTCATTTCTTCTCCTCTGCCTGGAGGCTTCTAATATAATAACTAGAACCTGCAGTACTTCTGCAGTTCTAGCCACCATTCCTTCCCTAACCTTGTCATCGCCAACAAATGCCAAAAAATCTTTGAAGGTTAGTTTGAAACATAAGTATCAGATATTTTTCTGTATTATCATATTCCTTTGGACCAACACATTTTTAAAGCCATTGGCAGCATTACATATTTTGATTAAAATGAAACCCTGTGTTAAACCAGCACCCTCCCCTTGTTTCCAATGCAACAGCTTACCTAATCAACATTTTCTCATACTCTGAAGAAAATAGCACTGAATAGTGACTAAGAGTTTAGGCAGGCTGTGAATCCAGAGTGCCTGGGTTGAAGTTCAAGCACCATCAAATTCATTGTTATCCAACCTTGTGCAAATTGCACCGTTTTACATAAATAGAAAACATGGAGGTAGCAGAGATCAGTGTTACTGGGTGATTAACAAAGATTTCCCAGAGAAAATAAGGTTAAAGGATAGCCAGTGCCTGGATATGTAACTTCTAGGAACAAAATTCATCAAGGTACCCCTAGGAATTTATTTTCATTATTTCCCCTTTCAATTCCACTAATGGAGACCCTACCAAAACTATCATGACTGTTTTTTTTTTCTGCTCATTTTCCAGGAGAAACTTCTGGAATAAAGAGGTCATGTTTCCATATAAAAATGAATGAAAAGCTTACATATGGAAAGACTTTAAGACACCTTTTAATATTTAAGCAAAATATTTTTTCCTTAAAGCAAAAGATCAAGTTAGAGATTGACAGCTGAAACCAAGGCATTCAAACTGCAAGTAAAAGGGTGTATTACAGGTGCCTCTCTACAACTAAGCCAAGGGAGAAACAGAGGAGAGTGAAGACAACATTTTTCCCTTTCTTGCTTTATCATGAAGCAGAGATAAAATCAAAATGGTGGGGAAATGGAAAATTTAATGTAGAAATAGTAGAAATAGATACAAGAATACATTAGAAATTCTTTTTTTAATGATTCAAGATAGTCAAAAATGTCCCTGAATACTACTTCCTGCCTAGAAAAGGGGACAAATGCAAAGTGTCATCCCTGAGGTCATACTCTAGCTCTTACAACCTTTCTCCCGTCTCTTCCACAATAGTTCTTGAGCCTTGGGTGGCAGAGGTTTGACGTAGGTGTCCTATTTGTGAATTAGCACTCTGTAATCTCTTTTGTTTCTGCATTTTGGCCAGTCGTAGCATTCTAAGTTAATCATCATCTGTTGCATGAGGAAGAGTCACTGCTAAGACTTGAGAGATGCATTAATATTCTTTCCACCCCCTGTTACTCTATGTTCCCTAAGCCTGTGGTATAGAGGTTGCATTGTAAATGTGTCACTTAAGGCTGAACACTTCAAAGACACTTATACTCTGCATTTGACCAGCTGTGCTACTTCATAATAGTCTACATCTTTTGCAAAAAGCTTTTCTGATGAGTGTTGAGAGGTAAATTTGTCAGGCTAGTCAGAAGTTTTCTGGCAGTGAGAACTGGCCTAGTCCCAAACACAATATTTAATTGTTGAACTATATAATGAAATAATTTTCTCTCAACTCTCAAATTATCACGGAAGATAAAAGCATCCACTCTCATCTGATGCTTTATGTGATGACATAGAAGGATGAGGAATGAGATTACCAGGAAGGTAAAGTACCTAAATGTTCACAAATTGGTAACGAGCATAGAATAGTGCCAGATGCAAATAAGTTAAGTCCTGTTTCTTTTCATTTCCTTGCATACAGAAAATTCTGTAGAGAATCAAGAGTAATAGGAGTAAGGACAGCTATCTAAAGCCAGCATTAACAACATTCTCTGTGTCTTGCTTATGAGTTACAATATCATGACCTTGCAGGATCATCACCCTTATTTTCAAATATTTAAATATCTAGAAATTCATACAGCAAACCTTTGTATTCACATCACTACAGAAAGTTCTCTAAATTTCCAAGATCCTAGGTCTTCACACATAAGCAACAAAAATTCATGAATTTACGAACTTATCTAATAGCCACATTGACAAAAAATCCTTTACAAAGTCATATGGGAGGGGGTTTAAATATGAACACATACTGAATGAAATTCACAAAATTCAATTAAAAAGTACACTAGGTATATTTATTTAGTTTTCAGTGTTCCTTAATCTTCAGTTTTGCTGACAGGTTTATAAAACAAAATAGTTTTCTGATCCCTTAAAATAGACACTTTTTTTAAAAAAAGAAGTTTTATTGAATTTATGTGTATTTCTTACAAAGTTGGACAAAAAGTAATTTTCATGTTGCTAAGTTATTTTCTTAAGTGTACTACCAGAATGACTTATTCTCATGTACTATTTTAAATAAGAAAAATTATAATTACATTATGAGAGAGAAATGATATGATTAAAAGGCTGTTGCTGTGAGACACAGAGAAGAGGCAATGTCCATGTTGCGGCTCCTTTTTGTGTGCTTGACCTACTGCAAACCACCTAGTATTTGAGATGGAAGAATATCATGGAAAATAGTCAGTATATCATTTTATTGCTCTTCCACACAGAGGATGTGTAGCCACACAAGTAAATTATAGACTCTCTGCTTGTTTGGGATGCTCAACTATTGATTTTGTAGCTTCGCTGATTCCCCCAGCATGGGAGTATTGCTGCAGGAGAGATGAAATAACTGGAAACCTAACAGAGTAACAAGCAGAGCAGGGCAAATTGTCAAATTATTTAATATTGAAATTCAACCTTACTAACCCCTTGGCAATACTTACATTGATAAAGTAAGAAATAAATATTATTTATCAATAATGAAACATTAGGGGTTATAATAGCAAAGCAAACATTAGGGGTTTATAACAGTAAAGCTAGGAAATACTGGAGAGCAGAAACAGGCTCAGTTTGTTATTCCATGTGTTCTTGTAATGTTGCTTAATTAATTCAGCAATCACACCTGGGTAGCAGCAAGCCATGGAAGGAGTGTTAACAGGAGCACTCCCAGGGACTCTGTCACAAGGGCCTTTGATGAAACCGGAAGGTATATCTTTACTTCAATTATTTAGTGTGCGCCATTTTCTCTCCTGCGTTCTGCCCAAGTTATTCTCTGATTATCTGCATTATGCCATACTGCCACCTGCTAAATTATCCAGACACCTTCCCCCCCCAAAAGACACAACTCTGCTCCTAGAATCATGTACATTACTTCCCCAAACCTCTTCTGAGCCCATAATACTGTGTATTTCAAGTGGCTACTTAGTTGCTTAGTTGTTATCAGTGGTGTCTTGATTTCCATTAAAGGGTAAAGCTGATGTTTGATTCAGATAGATTATATATTGCCAATATCTATTTGATTATACAAATTGTCTTTTACATTTTATGTCTGTTATACAGTTAAGTAGAAATCAGTATGGAGAATTCTTAAAAAACTAAAAATAAATCTACCATATGATACAGTCATATCACTCCTCAGTGTATACCCAATGGACTCATCCTACTACAGAGATATGTACACAGCCATATTTTTGCTGTTCTTTTAACAACAGCTAAGAAATGGAAAGAACCAAAACATCCCTCAACTGATGAATGAATAATGAAAATGTGGTACATTTACCCAATAATATTTTACTTAGTAGTGAAGATAAATGAAACCTTGAAATTTGCAGATAAATGAATGGAACTAGAAACTGTTATACTAAGTGAAGTGACACAGACTCACAAAACCAAATGACATATATTTGCTCTCATTTTTAGATTTTATGTCCAAATCCCTGTATGTGAGTATATATCCTGATGTAGCAGGAGGAGCCAAAAAAGGAAAGGAACCATACAGATAAAGGAAAAGAAAGAGCTCCAGAGCAGAGGATAGTAGGGAAAACTGGGTACTTTAACTGGAGGAGTAGGAAGGGTTATATGGGGGGGGGTAAGGAGAAATAAATAATGCTTAGGTGGTATGAAAAACCAGAGGGAAATGTATTAGCTCAAGGTCCTACTGAAAAATACACATTATACGTATATGTGTGTGTATGTGTGCATATATATATATATACATATGAAGACTATATAACAAAAAACATAGTGCTAAGCAGAGAGAAACCTCCCTTCAATTGTTGTTCAGGGTAGTTCATGAGACTTCAAAACTAACACAAACTATTTTCACAGCTCTTGATTGTCTCTCAGAACTTGAAGGTAACAACCTATTGCTGAAAACAGGCCACATTTCCAGAAAAGGACTTGGAGCAATCAACCAGGAACTGACTTGGAAGCTTCCTCCCTGAAAACTAAATTTTATGGTATCAAATAATACCATGCAAGCTTCCAAGGGAGACAATCAATCAATGCTCCTACCCATCTGTAAAGCTTAAAAATTTGCTATTACTGGCCCAGCAACTTGTTGTTATTGGTATAGTAACTCATTTTTATCTTCTAGGTAATCAACAGCTCGCTAAAGCCCACTCAGTGGGTGGGAACTCATGTGTGACATGGCAAACATAGCCAAATACAGATTGCTGGAGATATCATAGATCTTAGAGAAAAACTTACTTTTGCCACATCCATATACCAACGACATAATTCCTTACTTTATTCTAAATATGTATCCTCATATTTACAGACAAATGTACCTTTCACCACTTATTAAAAAGCTTCTTTTTGCTACAGATGGAGACTCTTACAGGGTTCCCGAATTGGTCAGATAAAGAGAACTATTGTCTGTGAGATGCTTAACCCTAAGTGACGCTTCTTCAATGCACCTTCTACACACAGGATGAATGCACCTTTCAAACTCTCACCTGAGAAGGTTCCTTAAGGAGTAGATGGTGATTAACCCAAAAACCCTGAACTGGCCAACATTCAGAGTACAAAAGGACACAAAGTGCTTAACCCTGATTAAGTCATCTGTTTTAAACCTCTGCCTCCAAAAGCTCAGGGATTACTGCAGAAAAGGATTTGGAAAGATAGTAAGAGCCAGATGTGATGGATGACATCAAGGAAATAGTCTTCCTGACAGCTGTTCAGTTACTCACATGAACTCACAAATATGGTGACAGAATGCGCAAGACCTATGCAAGCTTAATCCAGACAATATTCCAGCATAGACAGGAGGAAGTGGGTAAGAAATCCCAAGCCAACCTAAGGACCTTTTGGTAACTGATGGCTTGGTGGTCCCAGTTGATTGGCTTACATTGAAAGACATTTTGGGACACAAATCAGTATCTATAGGACATGATATATATGTGCATATATTACATTAAATTGGGCTGGAGACAGTTATGGGAGGTGTGAATAACTTATGAGATCTAGATACCAACAAACTATACTACATGAAAATTGCAAAAATTCAATAAAAATAAAATTTAAGAGAGTCACCTATATAATGTTTTTTTAAAATTTGAAGCTTGTAGTTGCCTACATATTTTGTTTTCACAAAAGCAATATAAATGTTTCATAAAACATACTCAAGTAATTTATTATATCCATACTAGTCATACATTCTACCAAACACTTTCTACTTTGAGCATCCTGACCAGTAAAACAGGATTGGAAGGAAAAGGAACTGACTGTAGATTATCTTACCTTTTCTCATTCATTTGGTGTGCTCCTATCCAGGGAAATGGACTGTCAAATGGAAGGAAATGATTTGAATAAGAAATGAATATGACATAGTTTCATTGTTCCTGATTCTTCTTTGTGTATTCAAAGTAAATTGTAATACGAAAGAAAAATGCGGCACATAAAGCATTTCACATTTACAATGCTTTTTTTCATTTATTTTTATAATATATAATAATAGCTTTATTGTGATATAATTTTAACACCATATAACTCATTCAAATAAAGTACACATTTCAATGTTTTATTTAAACATTTTATTTGATTCTTTGAAATTTTTATGCAATCTGTTTTTATCATATTCAAACCCAGCACCTCGTGTACACACCCCCTTATTTCTTTGAAGCCTATTGAGTCTAGTTTGTGCCCCCACATATTTATTGGTGTGGGCTCATTTCCTGGGGCCTGGTGAACTTAATAGCATCACATCCTTAAAGAAAATTACCTCACTTTCTCCTAGTAGCTATGAATTGACAATAGTTCTCTAGGGTTGGGGCTTGTTGCCCACTTCCCTGCTCCCATGCTTGGATTTTGTTTGGCTTGAACTTGCATGCATCTTGTGTATGCTGTCACATTTGCTGTGAGTTCATAAGTGCAACTGTTCTGCAATCCCTAAATCACTGTTTGCTTGTAGTCTTCCCCAATCTCTAGCTCTTATCAACTTTCCCAGCCCCTCTTCTACAACGACCTGTTAGCCTTGGGAGGAAAGGCTGTAATATAGGAGTCCTATTTAGGGATGAGCATTCTGCAATCTTTTATTCTCTGTCTATTGATCAATTGTGGTTTCTTTGTTAATCACCATCTCCTTCAAGAAGAAACTTTTCTACTAAGACTTCAGTAACACATTAATCTATGGATATAACATAAGTCATTAAGCGTCATTTTAATAACATGTCCATTTAGCCAAGTAATAGTATGTTCTCCTCTTGTGAAGCAGGCCTTCGACCTGATCAGAAACTGGTTAGTTATTTTCATAACATTTGTGCCACTATTGTACCAGTCGGCATCTCTTACCAGGCCAGGTATTATTGTAGCTCAGAGTGTTCAAAGCTCAGTAAGGTTCATGATTACCTTCCCCATCATAGTGCCTCCCAGCACTATGAATACTAGCCAGTGGAGATGAAGCTCTGAGATCATTAATTTGACTTCACCTTATTTGTTTTAAAACACACGTATTTTGTGTCTTCAGAAATGGGGATTTTTGTTTGTGGCTTTCCATGAACAATGGCAGCAGCCAATATTGTTTAATTGTCATGGGACACCCCTGTCAACAACTTCAAAAGAGGGGAGACCATTCCTCACACGGGCTTTTTTATTTGTTAGCCTGTGGAGTCTGATAGGGCCATTGTCCCTAAATTGTAGAGTAACTCAATTTAAACTTTTAAAATATTGAACATGTATATAATTAAAGAAGCTTCTATAATTAGTATGTTTCCATGTGATATTGTCAACAGGCATTTGGTGTTAGTTATCCCTCTTCACGTTCCCTCCTCTACCTTCTGATCCCTAACCACATTTAACATTCCCTATTGTGGTATTCCACTCTCCCTTTATAGCACTACACTAGACATCCTTCTCTTGTTCTAAATTTTAGTAGAAATGTCTTGAGATTTGCACTAGCTTGCCCACAACAACTAGATAATAAAGCCCTATTGCTTAGGACACCAAAAACCTTGGTTGCAAGGTATAGAGAAAGTGACCTATAACTGAATTGGAAGCTTCGTCCCAACTGGGTATCTTTTAAAGTGTAGGGGATGTTATGAAGCCTGCTGAGAGAGGTAAGTCATCAGTGGTCTTCCCCAGATCACAACTCTCTGAGTTACATGGCAAACCTGTCAAACAAGAGGTGCTCACTATTGAAATATTGGCATGACTGTTACTGGGATAACCAACTGCTATCTGATTGGATTTGAGGCCTTCTACAGAGGGTAGAATACAGGGCTGGTACTGTAAACCTCATTAAAAGCCCAAAGCTTGGGAGATCATAGGCCCTAGGAAGGAACTCACTACTATTGTTTACCTAAATTGGACATAGTACCAAAGTACAGTAGAAGTACAAATATAAACAAATAAAATACAAAATACAAATACCACCTATAGACAAATGTTTCTCTCCTTAATCAGAGAAGCTTCACTTTGCAGTGAATGCAATGACACATGGATACCAAGATTCTTAGAATTAACGATAATTGAGTGCTCAGCCCTACACAGGAGATTTATACAACCCTCTCTAAGGCTCAGGGCACATTGCGGAATGGGGAGTGGAAAGAATATAAGAGCCACTGGAAGACAAAGAGAAAGCCTGTGAAATGCTATCTTCAGGTCATGACACAGCAATTGCAAATATGATCTCACAGCAGCTGTGATTGCCTGTGCTGAGCCTTCAAAAGACTGGACCAGCACTTTGTGACTGGGCACCACTTCGTAACTGATTCTGGCTGATTCTCTGTAGAATTTTGTAAATGGCAGCTGGATTTATTTCCATTTTCTGTGTCACTCGTCCTTATTTTCTGACACTTTGTGTCCTTTGTTTCTAATATTCATCAGCTTTTTCTTTCATCGCTATAAAGTATAGGTCTATTCTTTATCATCCAGACTCTTCTCCTATACCAGGTGAAATGCAAGGAGTTTCTAAACTGCTGATCTTGCCAAAATTCACAGCCATAATAAATTTTTAAAATTTATTTGTTCTGCATAGAGGTTTTGTATCTATAGTACAAGTTCAAGTGAAAGTTTTACCTTGGAAGATGTTGAAATCAATGGATATCTGAGTTAATCTACTCCACATACAAGAAAATTTGTGCAAAGCAATATTTCTGAAACTCTTAAAAAGAGTCTCAAGGTCACAAATATACTTCAAATTTCATTTCAGTGAATTTTTAAATAAGAACCTTTCTCCCTCCTTATTTTTGAAAAACACCCTTTTTTATTCTCTGAGACTTTATATAATACATTTTAGACATTTTTACCCTCCAAGCCCTCTTTCATTCCCCCTCCATTTCATGCTGCAATCATTCTTATCAGCAAGTCCACTGCCTATTTTTAATTCTTTGTGTGTGTGTGTGTGTGTGTGTGTGTGTGTGTGCAACACACTGAATTTAATTAGGGTTGCATGTATGAAAATAGGTGAGAAGTTATTTATTGCAGCATGGACAATTTATCAGTGTTTCACTACTTAAGAAAAGTCAACTGATTTTCTTAAATGTTTTATTAGAAAAATTTAAAACGTAAAGCAAAATAAAAAGTAATTACCAAGGACTACAATGGTATTATCTTATCTCATTCAGAATAACCAACAAATCAGTGTCCACTTGTGTCCATGAGGGAATTGATTTTTTAACCTGAAAATTTCATAATTTTATTCATGGGTGTTACAGGAAGGTACAGAGAGGGAAAAGCATCTCAGCACTATCAAACTATATTTCATGAAAATCACAAAAAATTAATTAAAATTCGAATAAAAATTAAATTATGAATATAGGTTATAAATCCTCTGTTTACTGGTACAAGAAAAAATTCCAAGGGTCTATTGAATGTTAAGAAAATTATGGAACTGGAAAGGTGTGTAGTGCTCCTTTTTTGTTTCATGTATTTGAATATCCATTTGGTATAAATTGCTTTGTGACTTTTTTATACCCCACTAAGTCTAGTTAGTACTGCTCATATGTTTTTCAGTATGGACCTATCCACTGGAGGATTAAAAAACCTGTCAGTTGCCACATCCTCAAAAATTGAATGATTCTCCATCCCTCAGCCACTGTTCAACACCAATAACTCTTCCCCCTTAGTATAGGAACTGAAAATCATCTACCTTGCCTATGCCAGGTGTCCTAGTTTGTTTCTTCATTGCTGTGACAAAATACTTTGACCAATATCAACTTGGGGGAGGGTTTATTCAGCTTGCATCTCCCAGGTCGCAGTTTATCAGGGAGCCCAAGGTAGGAACTCAGGGCAGGAACCTGGAAGCAGGAGCTGGAGCACAGGCCATGGAGGAACGCTGCTTACTGGCTTGCTCCTCTGGCCCCTGCTCAGCCTGCTTTCTTATGCAACACAGGCCCACCTGCCCAGGGTGCCCTCCCAAATCATTCATCAAGAAAATGCCCCTCAGACATGTCCACAGGCCAGTCCAATAGAGGAAATTCCCCAACTGAGGCTCCCTCAACCCAAGGGTGTCAAGTTGACACTAAAGCTATCCAGCACACCAGGCTTTTCACTGGATCCATCTTGTGTTGGTCTTGTTCAGGTAGCCACAAATGCTGTGAGTTAATTGTGATAGCCATATCATTTCCAAAATACAGCATTTCACAGCACTTTTCCTCATTCTTTAGTTCATATTTTTTTCCGCCGTCTCTTCTACGATATTCCCTGAGCCTGATCATGGGGTTTATATAAATGATCCACTTAGTGATGAGCATTCAGTCTCTTATTGTTAGTATTTTTACCAGTTATGCATCTCTCCATTGCCTGCTCTCAATTGCAAAAAGAAGCTTCTCGGACCAATGTTGAGAGCAGCAGCAGTCTATGGGTATAAACATAAATATTTAGATGGTAATTTGATGGCATGATTATTTAGCGAAATAACAATAATAGATCCTACCCTAGTATTCCCACCTCTTCTTTCATTTCATATATGTTGTACTACACTTGCACTTACTTTTTAAAGTTGGATTGTGAAATAATTGGCTCCTATATGGCTTTTTATACTTTCTTCCTTTAATTTAACACTTTTCTTCCATCCCTGTTTTCCCCACACTCCCATAACCCTGTCTGCTTAAGTAGTTCTACTGCCAGTATTCCAATTCACTACAGAGACACTTGCACATCCATGTACATTGCTGCTCTAGTCACAATAGCTAGGAAACTGAATCAACCTAGATATCCATCAACAGATGAATAAGAAAAATATGGTTCATATGCACAATGGAACATTGCTCAGCTGTAAGGAAAATGAATTAATGAAATTCGCACATAAATGTGTGGTACTGAAAAAAAAAATTGAATGAGATAACTAAGGTCCAGAAAAACAAATGCCTTAACACTTAAACTTGGATTCTAGCTACATTTTTGTTTTATATATAATAAACATGTCACATATATGTATATATGCATATATATATATATTCTTCAACCATGATGAAAAAATAAAATAAAATAATGGCTGTATGATTCTTCTTCCAACTGTAAAGCAACTAAGTGGCCTCAAAATCTCTCTGTCCTAATTTAGAAATGTAGTTACAATCTTTAAATTTCAGTTTAGGAGCTCATAAAAGAATGAGTAAATACTTACAAGCTCCAAATAGAAAGGAAATTCAAAACCAGTACAATGTTGAACTGAAGCTGCAGCTGTCCTAGATGGAGTATTCTGGTTTCAGTATTCAAAGAAGCAAGGAGTTTAGTGGCCTTGGGTTCCCACAAATGAGTAACTGGAGTGAAGGTTGTCATCTAAAGCCAGGACACATATAGGGTCTCATGCATAGGTTATAAATCCTCTATTTACTGGTATAAGAAAAATATAGCAAGAAAGTTTTATGTTGTTTTGTTTTAACCTTCAGTGCAGGCTGCAACTGAAAAAAAAAATCTCTGAAATTTAACAACAGGAAGTCTACCTCCACCTGAAATGAGGATTTGAATTTAGGTTATCTTCAAAGTGCTGCCAATAAATTAATATTAACTTATCCTAAATTTGATAAAAACTCTCCCTTATTTTTCAGAAACAAAGCAAATATCATTGAAACATCAGACATAAGCAAGAGGAGAAGATTTACTAGAGGTCAGTGGTTCTCACTTTGTATCCAGAAACCAGAACCATCGACAGCATCACTTGGACCTTGTTAGTTAGTAGTCCACGTACTAGGACTCATGCCAAGGACTACTGAATCAGACACTCTTGAGTGACATCCAGAAAGCAATATTTTAAACAGTCTTCCAAATGGCTCCAATGCATCCTGATGTTTCAGAATCACATTTTTCTAGATAAAGCCCTACAAAAGATTAGCATACAATTTGAATAATAAAACATTTTAGAAAACTACATGCCATAAGGAGCTTAACTCCTGACCTATATACAAATGCGAGGTTTGGGGTTAGTAGGATTCTGTAAGTTACTGCCTAATACTTGGAAATTCAATGTGTCCCCGTGTTGTTACTTAAAAAATGTGTAGACTATATTCTTTCTTGAAACCCTCATAAGACTATGAGGATCCAATAAGATAATGTATGTAAACATGTTCTAAAATAATAAAATACTATCAAATCAAACCTGTTAAATGCACACCCAGCTGCATAGTACTATATTTATTCCCTTGTCGTTACTCCCCATTTTATGTAATAAAGCTCTGACTAATCCCTCGTCCTATGTTTTATTAGTGAAAAATGATTCTACTTACAAAGTCAAGGAACAACATATCTTGTTAAGTATCATCATGCAGAAATGATGTCAAAGCAAATGTTGTGTAAACTTTCTTAAGCTCTATCCAGAATAATACTGTGTTAGCATACTAATGTGGAAAATTCCTCTGGAATTATATGAAGAAGAGCAGTTTGCCAGAAGCTGAGCTAATTATGAACACTTATCTACCTAGAATGATTTCAGTGACACTGGGGAGGTAATAGTGGTAGCACTGAATGGAAAGAATCACTAATAAAATATTTGATATGTACTTCCTTCTATCCTTTACAGTACATTTCTGAATGAAAGAGTGTTTTTCTTTTCTTTCTTGTGTAGTTGAGAGAGATAAATAAGCAAGGAAAGTTCCTTTGTAGAGTAGCAGGAATAACACAGTGAAATCAGCAGCCTTGTGAGGGGACAGATAGGCTGAATTGCCTCTAGCTCAAACACTGTGTGCTGAAGAAAAATGTTGATACTCTGATTCTGAGAAGGTAGCTGTGGGAACTAGAACACCGTTTTTCCGTCTCCCGAAACTTGAGTATCACTATTGCCATGGTTACTATCTACTTTTTCATTTTAATTTTAAAAAGAAAGTTTTAAGTTGTTTCCAAGTTACTTCCAGGTGATCTGATTATTCTAAATCTTTTTCATCCTCATTTCTTCTGGTCCCAAGAAATTCACATCGTCTCTTCTCAAGAACCCAATATGCCTCCCCTGTCCTCAGTCTCGCCTAATTTACCCTCTTATTTCACTATGAAAAAAGAAGCTATTTTTTCTTTAATTCATAAGGAATTTCAAACAATATTATTGATCATATTCAGACCATATCCCTCATCTCTAACCCCCACCTTAAGATGCTCCCTACGCTCAAATCTTTTTATTAATTCGTAGCAGCCTATTGAGTCTAATTATACTCTCCAAATGCACTTGGGTGTGGGTCCATCCCCTCCAGCCTGGCCAACCTACCTGGTCTCAGATATTTAAAGAAAACCCCCTGTCCCCGCCAAGCAGCTATCAGTTGCCAATGGGTACTTAGCTAAGGTTGGGGCTTCTTGCCCACCGATTCAACTCCATGCTGGGATTTTGTCTGGATTGAGCTTGTATGAATCTTGTGCATTATGTCACAAGATCTCCTATTCGCAATTGCCCTTTTGTGTCTGGAACACTGTTTCCTTATATTCATCCACCATCTCTGGCTTACAATCTTTCCCACCCCTCTTCAGCAATGATACCCGAGCCTTGGGACGAGAGACTATAATATTGGAGTCCCATTTATGGCTGAGAATGACACAGTCTTTTATTATCTGCAGGTTGACCAGTTGTG
Organism: Nannospalax galili; assembly: GCF_000622305.1. NCBI lineage: Eukaryota > Metazoa > Chordata > Mammalia > Rodentia > Spalacidae > Nannospalax > Nannospalax galili. The sequence goes on along the minus strand of NW_008331140.1, from coordinate 8,627,878 downwards.
GGTCTCCATGTTCATCATCAAGAAGAAGCATCTACTACAAGAAGAAGTGCCTCTGATGAGAGTTGAGAGATGCATGAATCTATGAGTATAAAAAGAAGTTGTTAGTATTCAGTTTAATATTATGTTCATTTATCAGAGAAGAGTTAAACGTTCTACCCTAAGGTCTGTGCCCTGTCTAGCCCCAGGTTCTTGGCCCTAATAACAATTCTAAGTAACAGCTCCATCCAATGAAGTGGGACTTAAATACAGTTAGAAAGTAGTTAGTTATTCCCATAATAGTCATGTCACTGGAGCACGAATGAACCTGTCTTATCAGGCCAGTCATTATGGTAGATCTCAGGGTTCATAACTAGGCACAGTTGATGATTATTTTCAATCCCATTAGCAAGCATAACTCCTTCCAGCACAAATGAAATGTAATGAGTAGAGATGCAGCTTTGAGGTCAGTGTCAGCTTGACCTGTTTGTTGACTCATGCATGCAGTATTTTAAACAATAGGGTCTGACCATCAATTTCTCACAGATGACCAAGAACAATGGCAATCCAAGTATTGAGGGTCAATGGGCCTTCGCTGGCCAATAACTCCAAAAAATTAATCTATTCCTGACATTGGACTTTTTATTTGCTATCCTGTTGTATCTGGTAGGAGCAGATACAACATTATATTGGGTAAGTCTATTTAAATTCTTTATATTATATATGTATATATTTTAAGAAGATTCTTAAATACTAGTAGATTTCCATATGACTTTGTCAGAAGACCCTTAGTGTCAGTGATCCCTCCCACACTCAGTCCTCTACCTTCCCACCTACCATCCATTTAACCCTTCGCATTCCATTATTCTCCTTTATCCCTTTATAGCTCTGCATTCTCGCTCCCCTTCCATGAAGCTGGCACACAAAGGTCGCTTACTCGCTTACTGAAAACTGTTGATTTTCCAATTGAAGCACACCTATCGAAACATTTAAAGCTATCATCAGTTACCATCCATTTACCTGCAAATTTAGTAATTTTATTTTTCTTAAGAGCTGAATAATATTCCACTGTGGAAAAGTACCATACTTTCATTTCACATTTATTAGTTGGTAGGTATCTAGGTTCTTTTCATTTCCTGGTTATTGTGAATAGAGCAGAATTGAATGTGGATGAGTAGGTTACTCTGTAGTAGTATATAATGTGTCTGTGATACTCTACTGTTTGCACTCCCAATAACAGTGAATAAATGTTACCTAAGTCTTTGCCAGCTTCTTATTGTTTGTTTTTATGAATCTTATCCACTTTGACTGGGGTAAGATGAAATCTCATCTCAAAGTTTGCATTTTTGTGATGGCTAAAGATGTTGAACATTAAAAAAAATATTTCTCAGTCATTTGCATTTAATGTTGAGAACTCTGTTTCCTTGCCCCAACTTTTTTTTTCTAATTTGATTTTTTTTGTGTTTTGAGTTTTTGTGTATTCTAGACAGTAACCATCTGTCTGATGTAAAACTGGTAATTTTTTTCCAGTTAGGTAGGTTGCCCCTTCACTTGAATGATTGTGTTTTTTTCTGTAGAGAAGCTTTTTAGTTTCATTAAGTATCATTTGTCAACTGTTGGTTTTAATACATGTAATATCATGGTCTTGTTCAGAAAGTTTTTTTTCCTATGCCTATAGTTCCAGTTTATTACTTACTCTCACCTCTATCACATTTATGGTACTAGGCCTTCTGTTGAATTCCTTGATCAGTTTGGTGTTGATTATTTTACAGTGTAAGAGGTACAGATCCAGCTTCATTCTTCTACAAGTAGCCGACCAGTTTGAACAGCATCATATCTTCTAAGAGTTATATATTCTTTTTGTATTTTCTGCCCCTTTGTCAAAAATCAACTGACCTTAGGATGTGAACTTACCTGGGTCCTCAATTCTATTCTATTGATGAGTGTGTTAGTTCTTAAGCCAGCACTTTGATGCCATTATTGCTATAACTTTGTAGTATAATTTGAAGCTAAGGACAGTAATGCCTTCAGCGCTTCTTCTTTTGTTCAGGATTGTTTTGGACGTCCTAGGTTTTTGGTGTTTCCTGTTGAAATTTTATGTTTTTTCAATTTCTCTGAAGAATTCTCTCAGAATTTTAATGAGGATTACATTGAATCCATAGATTACTTTTGAAAGTATGGCCATCTTCACAATGATCCTGTCCATTCCTGAGCATGGAGGGTCATTCTATGTCCTGGTGTCTTCTTCGATTTAATTCTTCAGTGTTTTAAAATTTTTAGTATACAAGTCATTTCCTTACATATGTCTATTCCAAGATTTTAAAAAATTTTCATGCATTTTTATTTCATGTGCATAAGTGTTATGCCTGCATGTGTATAAATGCATTGATGTTGTGCAGTGCCCACAGAGGACAGAAGAGGGTGTCAGAGAGCCTGGATCTGGAGTTATGGATGACTGTTAGATGCCATGTGGATACTGGGATTGAACCTGGGTCTTCTGCAAGAACACCAGTGTTTTTAAGTGCTGAGTCATCTCTCCAGCACCACAAAGATATTTTTTGGAGGCTATCGTGAAAAAGATAATTACCCTAGTTTCATTCTCAGTATGGTTGTTTTTAGCGTATAGAAAACCTACTGAGTTTGGTGTGTTAATATTGCACCCTCCTATTTTGATGAATGTTTCTATCAGCTCTAAGAGTTACTGGTGGAATATTTAGGGCATTTTATGTATAAAATTATATCATCTGCAAATAAAGATACTCCGACTCCTTCATTTCCAATTCATAACCACTTCATCTTCTTCACTTGTCTTATTGCTCTAGCTAAATCTTCAAAATCTATATTGAACAAGAATGAAGAATGTGGACATCCTTGTATTGTTCTTGATTTTAGTTAAAATGCATTGAATTTTTCTCCATTTATTATGACATTGAATGCAGACTTTCTGTGTTTTGCCTTTATGAAGTTGCAGTATGTCACCTGTATTTCTAGATTCTCTATAACTTTTATTATTTAGAACCTTAGAGTTTTTCATAGGCTGGTTCTGCGTCTAATGACATGGTAATGTGGTATCTGTCCTTGAGTTTGTTTATGTTGTGGATTAAATGTATCAATTTACATATGTTAAAGAATCCTTAAATGTCTGGAATGAAACCAACTTGATCATGGTGGGTAATATTTGTGATGTGCTCTTGCATTTGGCTTGAAAGTATTTTACTAAGAATTTTTGCTTCTATGATCATCAGGAAAATTGACTTATAATTTTCTCTTCTTGTAGTAGTTGTTGAATCTTTTGTTTTGGTATCAGATTAATACTGCTTTATATAAAGTGTTTGGAAAACATGGATTATATTCCATAAGCATTAAAAAGATAATAATAGAGGGCATGTAGTAATGTGGGGGTGGTGGGGGAAGGCATCTGTGATCAAAACACATTATATGAAATTCTTGAATCAATACAAATATATTTTTTAAAGGATTTACTAATGTTCTTTCCTTTACTAAACTGAAGTCTAGTGTTACTAGTTCTTCAAAGTTCTGGCAGAATTCTTCCCTATATCCATCTAGTCCTGTGGTTTTTTATTGGTGTGTAGGGGGAGATTTTCACCTCCTGCTTCTATTTCTTTGTTTTTTTATGCGTCTGCTTAAAAGTTTTAATTTGTCTTGGATTAATTTTGGTATATCATACATATCTAGAAATTATTCCATGTCTTTTTGTTTTTCCAGTTTAGTGGAATAGTTATTGGGGGGAGGGCCTTTGAGATGTTTCTTTCCTCCCTCCTCCTCAAATACTCAGGAGGTTTACAAAACTCAGGCATTTCCAGTGATTAAATCCAAGTGTTTTCTTTTAAATAAGAACTTAAGAACTGTCTCATAGTATTACCACAAGAGTGAAGTTCTCTGTTATGATATACTTAATAAATATATACCCTTATCTTTTATAATTACAATTTAACCTTCTAAGGCCAGAACAGCACCTGGCATAGAAAAGATGCTCAATAAATATTTACTGAAAGAATTAACAATGCTCTTTTTAAGATAGTGAAAAATGTATTATATTTTATTTTGTCCTTTGTGCTTGGAGTGTGTCACAGACTTTATTTTGTAATGAAAATGTGAAGCAGTTAAGGAACTGTTTGTCATTTTAAGTTGAATAAAAGAATGTACTTTTGTGCTTAAATTGGTATTGGTCATAGAAGATGGGTCCCTGAAGATACATACACTGGGCTGAGAAAACTGCTCATAGTCTCGGTTGCAGTTTGTACAAATTTCTTTTGTGTCTCCTACAAGTATTTAGTTATTTTCTTTTAAGCATTGATGAATAATATACCAAATTTGTTGTTCTGGTTTTCTTTATTAATTTCTTTTAAAATCCATATAAGTTTTTAGCAAAATGGAAGTCATAAATTTTTTATTCAGTTACACTTAACCCATTAGTATGTGGTTTTGTGAATACTCTGATATTCAAGAAGCCTTTTTACTATATAATCTTTTTTGTTGTTTATGTTCGTTTTTTGTTTGTTTTTGCAGGTTATCCTTAGTCTTAGCCTGCCTGGAATTCACTGTAAAGCAGGCTGGTTATGATCTCACAGAGATCTGCCTGTTTCTGCCTACAAGGGCTGGGATTATAGATGTCTGTCTGTCTATGAGATAATTTTTCCCTTTCGTAAATTGAGCTTCTTAAATTTCATACATTTCTGATTCAAATACAGACCCCCTACCCCATCCATGCCTCCCCCTATAGCCCCACCAAGCACCAAACTCGGTCATACGTGCTTATTCCTATTCATTTAGGTGTTTGTACCCAAATGTCCTTCAGTGTAAATGTGTCCACTGGAAACTAGTCAGCCTATCCAGGGGTCATATGTAAGTCATACTCTTCCTCACCAAGCAGCAGTCAATCTCAAATAGTTCTCAATCTAGTGCTGGCCTGACACCTATTTCTCCCCTACCCTTTGGGCCTTTATCTAATCCAGCTGATATGGTCCGCTTGCTTGACGCCACCGCTGCAACAGGCTCCCATGAGTAAGCGGCCAGTGGCATGGAGGCCTCCACCTCCCTGTGTTTATAAACTAGCTCTGTTTCTTACAATCTTTCTGTCTCCTTTTCCACAATGGTCGCTGAGCTGTGGGTCATGAGGTTCCATATGGGAGTCCCATCCTACACTCTACAGTCTATTATTCTCCAAAATTTGGCCACTTGTGGCCTTCTGTGAGCATCACACTCTAATGTACATGGAAGCCTCACTGGTGAGAGGTGATAGATGCATTACCCCTCTCTCTACCCCTTATTCTGCTATATTCCATGAGCCTTAGTTGCAGAACTTCAACCTCAAATGTATCACATAGTACTTGGCAATGTATGTTCTCTGTGCCTGATCAGATGTACAACTCTGCAATCGCCTCAATCTGTTGCAAAAAGAAACGTCTTTGATGAGTGCTATATGGCATGCTTGTCACTCTAAGGGAGATCTCGTCTATCTGGCACTGCGTTCCTTGCCAAGCAGCTCCCAGGTATACATATGCATTATTGTTCAGACACTATATTTGCATTTCTCATAGGATTTCTAGAATGTCACTTTTCCCTCTAGGTTTCCTAGCCCCATGAGATTCACTCATCTCCACTCTTTTTTCTCCCAACAGTCTTACCTCATTCCTTACTCCCTAGCTGCAGTGCCCCAATATCTCTATCCTCCCCTCCAAAACTCATGACCCCTGCCATCTTTCCTCTCCTGACTTCCCTCCCTCCCCCAGACCATAGTCCCATGCATGCCCCTCCCTCCTCTTCTCCCTGATGATTGCTCCCACTTTTTCCACCTCCCTCTGGTAACAACTGTTCCCTACTATCTAGCCCCTTTCAGGTTTTTTCTTTTCCTTTACCTCCATGTATCCTTTACCTTTACCTGGTGCCTAGTGTTACATCAGAATTTATGTACTCACATATAAGGTATTGGTGCTACAATCCAGAAACAAGGATAAACATACATCACTTTCTTTTCTGTTTGTGTTACTTTACTTAGTATAACACTATTTAACTCCATCCATTTACCTGCAAATTTCATACTTTCATCTTTTCTTACTGCTGAGTAGAACTCCATTGTGTAGAGGTACCATATTTTCATCAACCATTTGTCAGTTCAGGGACACTTAGGCTGTTTCTAATTCTCAGTTATTGTGTAGAAAACAGCAACAAACATGGATGTACAGGTATTTCTACAGTATAATGAGTCCTCGGGTTTATGCCAAGGGTTGGTATCACTGTATCATATGGTAGGTTCATTTTTAGTTTTTTGAGGGTTCTCCACACTGCATTCCATAGTAGTCATGTGAGTTTTCATTCCCAGTAGCAGTGAATGAGTGTTCATCTTTCTCCATATCCTCTCCAGCATTTTCAGCCTTTCATTCTCTTGATATTTGCCCATCTGACTGGGGTAAGATGGAATCTTAAAGCTATTTTTATCTGAATTTCTTTAATAACTAAGGATATTGAATATGTTTTAAGGTGCTTCTTAGGCATTTTTATTTCTTCATTTAGGAAGTCTCTGTTTAGGTCTATCACCCATCTTTTTATTGGGTCATTTATAAGCTTATCCTTTCTTTTTTGAGTTCTTTGTATATTCTGGATATTAATCCTTGTCGGATGTGTAGCTGGTGAATATTTTCTCCCATTCAGTGCACTTACTCTTCCCTTCCTTAGTTGGTTCTTTTGCTGTACAGAAACTTTGTAATTTAATGAGGTCCCATTTACTGATTGTTGACCTTAGTGGCTGAGCAGCTGGTGTCTGATATAGAAACTCCTTTCCTACGCTTATATCTTGGAGGGTGCTGCCTATGATTTCTTCTACAGTTTCTGAGTTTTAGGTTTTATTTTGAGGTCTTTGATCTGTTTGGACTTGACTTTTGTGCAGGATGAAAGATAAGTGTCAAGTTTCATTTTTCTACAGGTGGAGATACACTCTTGCCAGCACCATTTGTTGAAGATGAGATCTTTCCTCCATTGTGTGTTCTTAGAACCTTTGTTGACTATCAGGTGGTTAAAATTATATGAACTCATGTTTGGGTCTTCTATTGTGTTCCATTGGTCTACAGGTCTATTTTTGTGCCAGTACCATGCTGTTTTTATGACTATAGTTCTGTAATGTAATCTGAGATATGGAATGGTGATTTCCCCTCAGCATTGCTCTTTTTGTCCAAAATTGTTTTGGCTATCCAGAGTCTTTTGTGATTCCGTATGAATTTTAAGGCGATTTTGTCAAGCTGTGTGAAGAATGTCATGGGTACTTTGATTGGGATTGCATTGAATCTATAAATTGCTTTTGGTAGGATGGTCATTTTCACAATACTGATTCTACCAATCCATGGACATGGTCTGTATTTCCATCTTGTAGTGGCTTCCTCTATCTCTTTCTTTAGAGTTTTGAAATTTTCATTTTAGAGATCTTTAATGTCTTTGGTTAGGTTTATTCCTAAATATTTTATTGTTTTATTGAGGCTATTGAGAATGGGAGGGTTTCCTGGAGTGCTTTTTATGATAGTTTGTTATTGGTATTTAGAAAGGCTACTCATTTTTGTAGGTTGATTTTGTGTCCTGCCACTCTACTGAAAGTATTAATCAATTCTAACATGTTTTTTTTATTAGAATTTTCATGATCTCTAATATATAATATATCATCTGCAAATAGGGATAATTTGACCTCTTCTTTTCCAATTGGTACTCTTTTAATTTCCTTCTCTTGTCTTATTGCTCTTGCAATAGTTTCAAGTACTGTATTGAAAAGGAGTGGAGATAGTGAACAGACCTGTCTGGTTCATGATTTTAATGGGAATTCTTCCAGTTTTTCTCCATTTAGGATGATGTTGGCTATGGGTTTGTTGTATATAGCTTTAATTATGTTGAGGTATGTTCCTTCCAGACAAATACCTTCTTGGACTTTTAATATATGCTGCATTTTGTCAAAGGCTTTTCCTGCATCTATTGAGATGACCATGTTTTTTTTTTCTTTAAATCCATTTATACATGTTATTATATTTATTGACTTACGTATGCTGAACCATGCATGCATATTCCAAATCTGGAATAAAGCTGACTTGATCGTGGTGGATGATGGTTTTGATGTGTGTCTGTATGTGGTTTGCAAGTATTTTATTGAGTCTCTTTGTATCTATGTTCATTAAGGATATGGGTCTATAGCTTTCTTTTTTGTTGTCTCTTTACCTGGTTTTGGTATTAGGGTGATACTGCCTTCATAGAAGGAATTTGGGAGTTCTCCCTTTATTATTATCCTTTTGAATAATTTAACCAGTATTGGTTGTAGGTTTACTTTGAATGTCTGGTAGAATTCTGCTGTGAATCCATCTGGGCTGGGGATATTTTTTTACTCAAGAGGTTCCATATTACTGTTTCAATTTCATTATTTGTTATGAGTCTGTTTAGGCTGTTGATCTCCTCTTGGTTTAACTTTGGCTATGGCCATGATTTTAGAAATTCATCCATTTATATTAGGTTTTTCAAATTTACTGGAGTATAGATTTATAAAGTATTCTCTTACAATGTTTTGGATTTTTTTGGTGTTGTCATGATATTTCCACTTTTCTTTCATTTGGTTAACTGGGATAAGGACCTATCTATCTTGTTTAAGCTTTCAAGAATCAGCATTTAGATTCACTGATTTTTTTTGGTATTGTTTTCTTTGTTTCTATTTAATTAATTTCTCCTTTGAGTTTTGTTATTTCTTCTCATCTACTAGGTTTGCAGTTAGTTTGTCTTGCCTTTCCAGAGTCCTGAGTTGTACTGTCAAGACATTTATATAAGCTCTTTCTGATTTTTTAATGTAGGTACTACAAGCTATAAACTCTCTTAGGACTGCTTCTAGGGTGTCCCAGAGGTTTTGTTGTGCTGCATTCTCACTTTCACTTTGTTCTAGGAATACTTTTATTTCTTTCTTAATTACTTCTTTGACCCATTCATGATTCAGGAGCGTATTGTTTATTCTCCATGAGTTTATGTATTTACTAGAGCTTGTTTTGCTGTTGATTATATGCTGTATAATTCTGTGGCCTGATAGAAGACATGGAATTATTTCAATTCTTTGTATTCATTGGGATCTGTTTTGTGCCCCAGAATGTGGTCAATTTTAGAATATCTTGCATGAGCTGCTGAGTAGAAAGTATATTCTTTGGTGGTTGGGTGGAATATTATGTATATATCTGTTAGGTCCATTTCATGTATTATGTCATTTAATTCAGATGTTTCTCTGTTTATTCTTTGTCCAGTTGACCTGTCTATTGAAGAAAGTGTGGTATTAAAGTTGCCCACTCACTGAGTCAGTGTCAATCTCTGTTTTATAGTTCTGGACTACTGATTTCATGAAATTGGGTGCTCCAGAGTCTGATACATAATTGTTCATGATTGTAATATCTTCCTGGTCAATTGTTCCTTTTATTAGAATGAAGTAACCCTCCTTATAGCTTCTGATGAGTTTTAATTTGAAGTCTCTTTTCTCAGGTATTAAAATTGCTACACCTGCTTGCTTCTTAGGGCCATTTTCTTAGAATATTTTTCCCTCCTTTCACCCTAAGATAGTGTCTATCATTGAAGGTGAGATGAGTTTCTTGAATACACCAAAAAGATGGGTTTTCATTCTTGATCCATTGTACCAGTCTGTGTCTCTTGACAGGGGAGTTGAGGCCATTGATATTTATTGTTATTATTTAAACATCTGTATTGTATATTTCCATTTTAATTTCTTTGTGTTTGTTGCCTTATTTTGTGTTTCCATTGTTATAACTTTATTTATTTTTCTGTAGCCTCTTGGGTATACTCATTCCTTTCTTCAGTCCTTTGTATTGCTTCAAGTACTCTCTGTAGTGGTCGTTTGGAAGACAAATTATTTCAGCCTATTTGTGTCATGGAAATTTTTCTGTTCCTCTTTGACCTTGATAGATAGTTTTGTTGGATAAAGTTTTCGGGGTTGGCATCTAGGGTTGTTTAGAACTGGTAATACTTTGTTCCATGCTCTTCTAGCTTTCATAGTTTGCATTGAAAAGTCAGCTGTAATTCTGATGTGTTTTCCTTTGTATGTAACTTTTTGTTTTTTGGTTTTTTTCTAGCAACTTTCAGTACACTCTCTTTGTGCTGTACATTTAATGTTTTTACTATGCTATGTCGTGGGGACTTTATGTCATGGGGATCATGTCTTAATGGTGCTCTCTGTGCTTGTTGAATCTCTGTAGGTATATCTTCCCTTAATTTAGGGAAGTTTTCTTCTATAATCCTATTGAAGATCTGTTTGATGCCATTGGTTTGATTTTCTCCCCCTTCCTGTATGCCTATAATACATAGATTTGTTCATTTCATGTTGTCCCACATTTCCTGATTATTCCATTCCTGTGTTTCTTGGAATGTTGCATAGTCTTTGCTTAAGGAGTCCAGATCTTCAACTTTATCCTTCAGTCTTGATATTCTGTTTTCCATTTCATTCATTCTGTTTGTGAGAGTTTCTCCAGTTGTTTTTAATTGGTTTGTTGAGTTTTTCATTTCTGTGTTCATTTCCATTTGGGTTTTCTTCACCATTCCTATCTCTTTAGTGAATTTTCTTTTCAAGTTTTGAACTAGTTTTGATATTTCATTAAGCTGTATATTTGTATATTATTGGGCTTCTGTCAAAAGTTTGTGCCTTTCCTTTTTGAGTTCTTTGAGTTGTTTGTCTGGTTTTTCTTTTTTTGAAGTTCTTTGATCATGTTTATGATTGTTCTTTTAAATTCTGCATCCTGGGGTTCTACATAGTTGTTCTCAATGCTGTGCACTTCTGTAGGACACCTGGGTTTTGTTAGAGACATATTTTCCTGGTTTTTTGTCTTGCTTGTTTTTTGCATTGCCATTTGGGCACATGGATGTTATTTGCTGGTTATGTGTTCATCAGGAACTTCTGCTCTGTTTTTGTTTAATTTAATCTTTGTCCTGTTAATATTGTTTATGTAGCTTAGTTACTTTTTGTTTGGGTATGGAGGAGAAATTGGTGGGTATTTCAAGCTCATTCTGAGTAGCAGAATGATCAGAGTCTTAAGTGAGCACATCTGTCTGCCTGTGGGACACTGTGAAGTAGGCCTGGGGGGTGGTTCTTAGGGATCTATTACAGGGTGTTTAGTTAATCAGTTTTAGGAAGCTAGTACTGGGACCTGAGGTGAAGGAATTGGAGGCCACCTGTGAAAAACGCCAGCATGGTGTGTGGTGGGGTTGGATGAGAGAAATGGGGTAGGGATATGGTGAGTTGAATCTGACTTACCAGAGGCCTGGCTGAGCAGGTCTGTTTGCCTGATTCAGAGGCTGGGAATTTGGTGATGAGGGCACTGCCTTGGTGAGGATTTTGGAATCTATGCTAAGGTATTTAGTTAATCTGGTTTGGAAGCTAGTCCTGGAACTTGTGGTGAAAGAATTGGAGCCTGCCTGTGAGAGAGGCCAGCAGGGGAAGGGGTGAGGGTGGATGAGATAAATGGGGTAGCTAGTTTTGAGATGAAGGAATTGGAGTCCCACTCTGAGAGAGGCCAGCAGGGGTCTGGGTGGGGGGAAATGAATGAGACAGGAAAGAGAGGCAGTGAGCTGGAACTGACTTACCAGATTCCTGGTTGAGCAGGTCTGTCTACCTTTTCCAGAGGCTCAGAGTTGGTGGTGAGGCAACTCTCTGGGTGAGAGGGATCAAAGACCTGGCTGAGCAGGTCTGTTTGCCTGATCCAGAGACTGGGAAGTTGGTGTTGAGGTGTCTGCCTGGCCTGGGTGAGGACTTGGGGATCTATGGTAGGGTGTTTAGTTAATCTGGTTCAGGAAGCTACTCCTGGAATTTAAGGTGAAATAATTGGAGCCTACCTGTGAGAAAGGCCAGTAGGGGACAGGGTGGGGGTGGATGAGAGAAAATCAGTTTCTGATTTTGTGAGACTCATGCTTTCCTTTTTTGAGTTTTTGGTCTATTTCTCTTTATTGTTTTCTTATTGGTTATGAAAAGCTAGTTGGACTAGGCTTGAGGTTCTCTCTTTTGATTTTATGTTGGAGGGGCCCGATGGCTTTAGTCCAGCTATTCAGGAATTCCCACAATGGACCAAGTCGAATAAAGATCAGATGCTCTCAGGCTTCCTCCTAAGGTATGGGTCCCTCTAGTCAGCAGTCATAGTCAAATTTGAGAGGCTTGCTAGATAGAGTTAGGATTCAGGCACTCTCATTCAGTCAGGGGAGGAGGTTGTTCTCAGGAATCCCAGGCAGGCTGGGGGTGGGATCAGCAAGGCAAGAAGGCTGGTCTCAGCTCTGCAAAGGCAAGTTGGTGGTGGGGCCAGGCTGTGAGGTCTCTAGGGAAGTAGGCTGGATAATTGAGTTGGTCTGGGTGCAAAGTATCAGGAAACAGTGGGGTGATCTGGGCCAAGAGGTTAGTCCAGAGGTCTGGGGTGCCAAGTGAAGAAGTGGGTCTGTGCCCAGGGCTAGAAGGAGAGCAGGATGTGGGCGCTGGGAGACTGAATCAGATTGTAGGAATCAAGGTGCAGTGGATGGGTCAAATTTACCAGGGAAGGAGGCTGACCTCAGGAATCCCAGGTAGGTTGGGAGTGGGGACAGGCTGTGAGGTCTCTAGGGAAGTAGACAAGGAAGGAAGCTGGTCTCAGGAATCCCAGGCAGTTTGGGGTGGGCACAGCCAGGGTGGAAGCCTGGTCTCAGATGTGCAAAGGCAAGTTGGGGATGGGGGCAGGCTGTGAGGTCTCTAGGAGCTAGACTGAAGAATGGAGCTGGTCTGGGTGCAAAGGATCAGAAAGAGTGGGGGGATCTGGGCCAAGAAGATAGTCCAAAGGTCCAGGAAGCCAAAAGGTGTGGGCTTGTGCCTAGGACTAGAAGGAGAACAGGATGTGGGAGTTGGAAGTTTGAATCAGGTTGTTCTTTCTCTATGATAATAGCTTTCCATATCTTTTCATTGTTCTGTACATTCAGTGCTTTAACTCTTATTATAACGTGGGGAGTTTCTTTTCTGGTCATGTCTATTGGTTCTCTGTATGCCTCTTATACCTTGATAGGTATATCTTTCCTTAGATTTAAAATATTTCTTCTATAATTTTGCTGAAAATATTTTCTATGCCTTTGACTTGACTTTCTTCTCCTTCATCTATACTTATGATTTCTAAGTTTGGTCTTTTTATATAGTCCCAGAGATCCTGCATGTTCCTTTCATGGATTATTTTAGATTTACTTTTTTAAATTAAATAATCAATTTCCTCTACCTTGTCTTTGATATCTGACATTCTCTCATCCTCTTAATCCTGTTTATTGGTAAGGTATTCACTAAGCTTTTTGCCTGATTTCTTGAGATTTTTTTTAAGGCTTATCTTAATTTGACTTTTCTTCAGTGATTGTTGTTTCTCCACTGAATTCCAACTTCCTGTCTCAAATTGTTTTAGTTATTTCACTCGGCAGTTTGTGTCTTCATGGTAGTCATTTCTTTGTGTTCCTTGAACATATATTTAATTGCTCTTTTGAAATTATTGACTTGTACATATACTAAGTTGCTTTTCTCAGGGAACATAGTGACGGTGTTAGTTTCTAGAGGAGACAAATTGTCTTGATTATTCATGCTGTTTGTGATTGTGTGATGGAACACAGGCATTAGAATTATGTGGTTGATGATGCTTCTTGGTATAGCTATCTAATCTCATGTTTGGTGAGTGGGTGTTTCAATTTTTGTTTGCTATTTCCTCAACTTGTTAGGTTATAGCCCACCCTAGTCCTACTTGGTGTTCAATCTGGAGTCTACTCTGTGTTGATGTGTCAATGGGGTGTGAGAAGTGGTATCATATCAGCTTCAGATAGGTTCAAAGCCTGAGGTTCCAGAACAGACTCCTTGGGGTCCAGGAGAAAAATACAGAACACTACAAATTTTTGTGTCATCCTAACACAGGGGACATACTAATATTCTCTGTAAATTCTTATTTTAGTTAGTATATGTGCTGTGAATTCAAGTTCAGGAGCTATTTTAAAAACCATTAGAAACAATCCAACCACATCTGTCACTATGTAATCTACTTTAATACACTTTGCTTCTATAAATAACTTCTTTTTGCTCTGCATTATCAGGTTATCCTATGGATTACCCCCTTTTCCTACAAATAGGTTGAACTAACTCACATCTTAAACACTAATATCAGCAGCAACAACATAAGCAGTCCTAAATGCAAATTCTTTATCAGCACTTATCTGTTAATAACCTTCATAGCAAATACCCCTTTCAAAAACAATCTCATTTAACTCTCCTTTGTTCTGTCTCTGCAAAATTCATTCCAGTTTTATTTTATTCTCATTACTCCATTGAAATATTATACTGTGACACTAGTGATCTCTACCTTTTTACAAATGCATAGTCAATACTCATCCACATTTTAGTCTGTATTCTATAAGTATTTTTCACTATTAATCATTTTCATTTCTTTAAAACACTTTTTTCACTTAGTTTGGCCTGGGATTAAACTTTCAGTTACCTAATTTATGGGGGGAATACCATATTGAGTTCAACGATATGCTCTGTTATTTTATTAACCCTCCATATATAATGAAACACTTTATAAAACTGAACAATTAAACTCAGAGAAGATTCATAGTTGGTGAATATATCAATACAGTGGAAGGGTGACATACTCTAATTCTATAGGAAAGAAGCCATTGTGTTTGGAAGTCTAGGCTTTACCCTATATATCTCCTATCTGGTTACACACTCTCTGCATTAAAATAAAGTGATCATAACAATATTGCTCTCTGTTTTCTTCAAGTTATTCTAATAAATTATACAAAATTTGAGAGTATTGTGAAAGCATCACATTCTTAAACAGTTATACAGAAATGACGATAAACTAGGAACTTCACTTACAGCTGGTATTTGAAGTAAAGGCAGACTTGTTAAGGACATTGACCTTTAAACTGTGGTATCAGTTTCTAATTCCATGCAGCAAGGTCACAATTGACATTCAGTTGGTGCCGAATAATTGATGTCAGAATGCAATGAACTACTCATAATACCTTTGCTCTACATTCTGACATTTATTATAAAGTAAATATTGTTGGAAACCATTGATTTTTTTGATATGTGATTAAGTCAATACTTATTTCATGTTTTGTTACATAATTTTCTAATAAATGACTGTTAAATTGATATCATGTGGGTTCCAATTTGTGTAGAAGCTGGTACCACATTGATGTTAAATTAATCTTAAGCAGCAACAAAATTAAAATCACATAAATCCTTCAAGTCATTTACAAAGCATGAGTCACAAGCCCTTGAATTAAATGAACTTTAACATTTTATGGGTTTAAAAGCTTGGAGATTTTTAATACTAATCCTTATAGGAACATATATTAAGCTTGTAGTTAGAAGACTGTTAAATTCTAAGCTGGAAAAAAAAATAAATAGCATAATGCACATAGAATGGAATACAATTTAAAGTTGTTTTCAGTTTTCTTGTGAATTTAAATCTCAAAAAGTACACACGAAACACCCATTATATGTTGTTCTAATTAGAAATAACATAAAAAGTTTTGATTATCTTTCAGCAGGGATAAGATATCATTTATTATATTGCCTTATAGATAAAATTGCATGTTAAAATCTTGTCAGACTAGATGCTATTATTAAATTTTGAATAAACATTTCATTTTAAATTTTTAAAAATATTTTTTATGTGTATGAGTGTATTGCCTGCATGTATGTGAGTGCATCTGTGTCCTGCAATGCCGCAGAGGTCAGAAAAGGGATTCGAAATCCCCTGAACTGGAGTTAAGGACAGTTCATAGCAGTTTTTCCAAGGCTGGTCTACCACATAAAATAGTCTAAATTAAGAAACTTTGTTATCATGTTGTTTCAAAGATTTGATATCTGAGATCAAGGTCTTGGTTGGCTCATACTTCCTCTGAAGATAATAGGGAAATTTCTCTTTTTGGTCTGTCACCTAGCTTGTGGTACCTTCCAAGCTTTTGGCAGCATAATTTATCTTCACAAGGGATTTTCCCCATGTGTATCAAAATTTCCCACATGCAAAAATTGGGATATAAGTCATAACGACCTAACAAATTAAAATAAAAATAGCACTCTGAGTTTGTATTATAAGCACTAGGTTTATGCAGTTGTACAAAGTATCTTACTTATTTCTTACTATATTATCTAGTTACTATTAATGTACATATCTTATATACAAGGCTTAGGGAACCTTTTATGCCCATGCTAGTAAGTAATTGTGTCAAGTTTGAAACTCAGGTAATCAGTTTCCAGAACATCCACTATTGACATTTATAGACTTCTGAATATCTGATAATGTATGATCAAGTTCTGGTGAGCAACCAGTACCAACGGTAATAGCCTGTATTGTTTTGGGAGTCTCGGGTACACCTCTAACCAACATCTTAAAGGGAGGTTGCCTACACCTGGTGCTGGGCTTTTTATTTGGCAGCTTATGACTTCTGGGGGGTGGTATTATCCCTTATCTAGGGTAACTGCAATTGGTCTCTTTTATATGATCATATATAATTCTACATATGTAATTTTATAAATTTCCTATATATCTAGGTTTCCACAGGGCTTTTCCAAACAGTCTTAGTGTTACTTAAGCCTCCTCTGCATCTTACCCTCTGCCTTACCCTCCCATCTTTCTCCCTACCTTAAACTCTTCCCATATTATTATTCTTTCCTTCATATTATCTGTGTTCTGCTATCCCCACTCCCTAAAAATCATTTTTCCTCATCTACTACAGTTCCTTCTTTCTTTCCTGTATTCTGCAGGTATTCCAAGTTAAACACACAAATGTAATGATTCAATGCTTAGATCCACATATGACTGAGAACATGCAATATTTGTCTTTCTGAGTGTAGGTTACCTCACACAGTGCAATGCTTGATGGATGGCAAGATCCTATTTCTGAAGATACTACATCCTTTAGTCATAGTACATGCAGAAATCACGTTTGTTCTCACCAGAAACATGCCTCACTGCTGGCTAGCTTTCATAGTCTTACCCAGCAGTGAACTCTGTAGACTACAATAATTACCAGCCTGGACATCATGGATATGTCCATGAGTGTAATAGAACTACAGATATTATGGCTGTAACCAACACATTTCTGATTTCACTTAAGACCTGTTACACAGGAGGAAACTCATGCCTGGAACTGTGAATCTGACAAAGAACCCGTGGTTTTGGAGCTCACAGTCCCCCAGGGTGAATCTACTGTTGTTCTGCTAAAATGATATATTGCTGAACTTCCCCTATAAATCTGTATATCTATACACCTATAGATTAGCACAGCTCTCAGGCCTCATCTGAGCTAGTTTTTTGTGCAACTGATAGTCATTAACACAGAAATTCACACTTGGTGAAACCAAAGAAAGTAAGTGCATTGCACAGCTATAAATGGGACTATATCAAGCCCTGCCCAGTGCTCAGGGATCATTGTGGAAGAGGGAATGGAAAGGATGTAAAAAGCCAAAGTCAGGGATGACTAGAGAGAAAAAAAGGATCTTCTGGACATGACAGGATTTCTACACTTATGAACTCACAGCAGCTGGGGTGGTCTGTACAAGACTTTCACAAGATCAAGCTGCTCAACATTTTAACATGGAGAAGGGAGGGCCTCATTGTGACCCCACATCTAACTGAACTATTGACAGTTGATGGTTTCTGAAGCAAGGAGTGTTAATTTTCATTAATATGGCCTCTGCTTAGTCGTTATTGCTTACTGAATGGCCCCATACCCTTGGGCAGCACAAATTGACCTCACTGGGTAATTAATAAAGAGACATAAGATTGGGAGGGGATGGAGCGGAGGCGGATAGATTTGGAAGGAGTTAGGTGGAGAAATTAGGAATGATTATGATCAAGATACACTGTATTAAATCATCAAAGAATTAATAAATGTATTATATTTTTAAAAGCATAATGTATATTTTCCTTGGATTATCATGCAACATGCAGCCTCTTCTTTCAGAAATTTATGTTACCTCATGTGACACATGTTGTACATCAGGACAATGACTGTATCAACCAAAAATGATGTTCTTTATAGTACATCATACACACTGTGCTGATATGTCAGATTTTCATTTGCAAGATACTAGTTACCAAATTTTCACAATGACGGTATGCACTCCCAGGTCAGGGATTGTGCCTTCTATATATTGTATAGCATTAGTTCTCAGAAAGTAGGGATTGGTGGAAAAGCTTACCAGAAAGACAAAACAAAACAAAACAAAACACGTGTCTTAAGTATCTTCTCTTTAATATGAAGTAGGCTTAGCTTAAAAACATCCATAGAGCAGTCATACAAATGGCACAATGGTTAATAATATTGGCTGCTCTGGCAAAGGATCCAGGTTTGCTTCACAGCACCAACACAGTGGCTGACAACTGGCTGTAACTCCAGTACCGGGGTATCCAAAACCCTTTTCTAGCCTTTATGAGTACTCATGCACATAGTGCACATTATGTACATGCAGCCAAAATACTAATAAACATAAAATAAAATAAAAAACACATTAATTGAAATCACATTAATATTTTTATTAAGTATATTTAGTAGCTCTTATCACAGATAAAAAACTACATGAGATGACAGATGTTATTCTGTTTCATTACAGTAATCTTTTGATACAGAGAAACTATGTGTAAAATATAGAATTGCATTAGAAACTCCAAATCCACAGAATATAATTATTTTAAAAACTATAGCTATGTATTTTAATTAAAATGACAATTCACCATGTTATATTTAACTTACAGCTTTTTAACTCACTAGGTTTTCTGAAGGATATGGTTTACTTAAACCTTGTAATAGAAAATAATGATATTTTAAAAATCTTAAGCATCACCTGGGTTTTAGTCATGGTGATTCTACTAATTTCTTTTCAGTCTGGAAATGTATTCACTACATTTAATAGCCTAAGTTTCTCCACCTATAAAGAAAGAGTGATTCCACTTCTTTTGCTTGACTCAAAGGCTTTGAAAAGGATGTAGCATAATGAAATATACAGAAGGGATTAAGCCTTTAGAGGAATACAATAATTTGTAAAGTTTAGATTGGCATTGAATGAAGAACACTTATGATGGTATGAAAATCACCTGTAGCTTACTAAGAAAAATAAAATCACACCTGAGTTCCTCCTGGAAACAGCTGCTCATATCAAGTTTACTATCATAAATACCCACCTAAAAAAAGAAATTGCCTATATACATTTTATAATATTGTGTGGACATTTTATTGTTTTTATCTGTGTAGTACAGTAAGAAGAATACCAAGATCCTTAAAATATATTCAGGTCAGAAGGAGAGGGATGCATACTTTGAGCACATGATGTTGGAAGACAAACCAACCTATAATTTGAGATAAAAGATATTCAGACAGATTCTCTTAGCATTCTCTGTGCAAAATACAGACAATAATAAGAAAAAAACAAAGATACCTCAGGCACATGGTAAAAAAAGGAAAATAGGTGTTAATATAAAATGGATTGTATATATACAATATTTGTATGTATGAATGAATTTTCATTCTGTCAGTATTACCAAAATCACTCTGTCACTTTTCCCTAACTGCACTGCCAATACAAAGATAACTACTACGTGTAACAAAAATAATCAACTGAAGTCCAGAGGGGAAATGTCTCACCAAAATTAACACAAACTGCTAATAAAATAACGTTATCTAGAACCTCAGTTTCTATTTAGGAAACTGCTTCTACAGGAAATAGTAAATTGTAGTGTTGGAAAAGAGTGCATGGGGCCAAGAAGCCCATCCCCCTACTATAACTGCCCATGAAATTGTTAGCTGTGCTCTGTTTTGAATTTCTGAAATTCTCAGGAGCAGATAAAAATGTTAAGCATTTTTCTTCTTTCACACTGAAGTATTTTGTGGTAGTGTTCTTTTCTCGGTACTATTTTTCTGACCAAAATCCCTATCTTACTCTTTCTGATACTATTTGCTCCTAAATTCCTCTCAATACAGAACTAATTTAAAGCATCTTGTTCAGCAACATAGACCATTGTCTCTCATTCTTCTAGTCTGCCATTTATAAATTGAGTACAGAAAAATAATATATGTGTTTTGCTATGATTTTATGTCCAAACGATTAGGTGGAAGATTTTGAATACATTCCAAATCCATTAGGAAATTCTTAAGCTTTAAAGAGACAATGTTTGCATTATATTTAACTATACAGTCTTTTCTAAAGTGGGCACTTGTTAGACACTAAGTCAATATGCACAAACTTGGGCTGCCATTCTATGTTCATATGAACATAAAATATAAAAAACATATTCATACAGATTTCCTGCCTGCTTATCATATTATTTTCAGACCTAGAATCCTTTATAATTCTATGGAAAGTTTATAGATATTCTTCCTAGAAAACAGAACACAAACTTAAATTTATACTTTTAAAATAGCGTTCAACAAACTAATGCTCATGGGCCAAATTTAGCTCATTATCTGTTTTTGTACATAAGAATTTTTTCATGTTTAGAATTACATTTTTTCCAGAGGTTACACATTGTAATCACAGAACTTACATAAGCTTGAAATATGAATCCATTGCAGTTTATCTTGTTTTGTATTGTCTGATTTGTTCAATTCTTGGGACTATTTTCTCTCAATTTTACTAGGATCTAGTAACACTCATTAGTTTCTGGATTGTATATGGCTGCTTTGTACTACAAAGACAGAGTTCAGCAGTGGCAAAGATGAAATTAATTACTATTTGTCGCTACATAAAAAGCTTACTGTGTCTTGTTTTAGAGGATTATTTATTATAAACAATGAATTAGTGATAAAAATATACTTAATTGATTCAATGTAAATGTATGCATTTAGGTTTAAAAACACTAATCTCAATAGAACAAAATTGAAGGGACCTCCTAAAAGCACTCATACCTTTACATGTTTCCTCCAAGCCATATCGTGCAACTATGAGAGCTAACTTTTCTATGTTCAACAAATTACCACTCATAAAATGTTTATGATAGTTAAGTGCTATATAAACATCAACAATTTTTATGCTTACCATTTGCATAAACAGGCTTAAACACTTTCCTTGATATATACACAGAAAAGGTCAATGTTTCTTAGGTTAACATATAAGGATCGTTAAAACCTAACACACCCTATTGTTTTAGTTGTATTTACCACCGTAGTTTACGAGATAGATTAAATCTTCTTGCTTGATTTTCACACATATAAATTTAAGAGATATTGCCCAGAGAATTTTCAATTCTTTATTTTGTAGTAAGTGTCCATCTTGCCTTCATCTATTTCCTATCTTACTCTACCTATGTGTTTGAAAACTAGATGGCATATCATGGAAATATAATCTGGTTTTCAGTATCTGCCATACGGTCAGTTGAAAACGATAATAAATTGTTTTTAAGTTTTTTGAGATTTTTAAAATTTCATATATTTTCCAATCAAAACCAGATTGCCTCCCCTAACCATGCCGCCACCACCCTCCCATCAAATCCCATGCACTCTGCCATAAATGTTAAGTCCTATTCATTCAGGTGTTTGTACTCCAATGTCCTTCACTGTAAATGCATCCACTGGAATCTAGTCAGCCCATCCAGTGTTAGTATGTAAGTCATACCCTTCCTCACCCAGAAACAATCACTTTCAAATAGTTCTCAGTCTAGTGCCAGGCCCACCACCTATTTCTCATGTCCCCTTTGGGCCCTTGTTTAAGTAAGCTGACATGGGTCCCGCAATCAACACCACCACTGAGGTAGGTTCACATGAGCAAGCATCCAGTGACCTGGAAGCTTCCACCTCCCTGTGTTCAAGAACCAGCCCTGGCTCTTTCAATCATTCCAGCTCCTCTTCCCCAATCGTCCCTGAGCTGTGGATGGGTGAGGTTCCACATAGGTGTCCCATCCCACACTCTACAGTCTATTATTCTCCAAAACTTGGCCAGTTCTGACCTTTGGTGTGCCTCACACTCTGCTGTACACGGAAGCCTCGGGGTGAGAGTTGAGGGATGCATTAGCCCTCTCTTTACCCCTTACTCCATTATGTTCCAGGAGCCTTAGTTGTAGAGATTCAATGGCAGATGTGTCACCTAGTACTCGGCATCTCTCACCTGTATATTCTCTGTGCCTGACCAGATGTTGAACTCTGCAGTAGCCTCCATCTGTTGCAAAAAGAAGCTTCTCTGATGAGTGCTGAATAACATACTTGTCTGTAAATATAAGGATCAATATTTATCATATACTAAGAAGTTTCTTTTGTCTTGAAATATGAAAGGGATAGGGTTTTCTCAAGGATCTATGTCATCTCCTGCCATGTGTATTTGGTTGAGTTTATAGTGCCACCCATGAGTTCCCTCCCATTGAGAGGGCTTTAAGTCCAATTAGATAGCTGTTGCTTCCCCCACACACACAACCATGCCTGTTGCCTTGGTTATTAGGCTTCAGGGCTGGGATGGACAATTTATTCTTATTCTCTCTTGCCAGTTTGCCTATCATCATCTAGTGTTATGATAGCCAAACTTCTGTTGGAAGAGAAGACTTCCAGGTCAGTTCCCACCCCATTGTTTCAAATCCTGTACCCCAAGTATGTCCTTTCCTCAACAGCAGGGTTTTATCTACTAGTTCTGGGAGACAACCAAGAGGCTTGGCAGTAGCCTGTGTTATTTTGGAAGTCTCCTGGACCACCTGCACCTACCACTCTAAGGGAGGGCTCTTCTGTCTGGCACTGCATTCCCTGCCAAGCAGCTCCCAGGTATACATAGGCATTAATGTTAAGACACTGCATGTGCATTTCTCATAGGGTTTTGAGGGCATCACTTTTCCATCTATGTTTCCTAGCCCCCCGGTATTCACCCATCTCCACTATTTTTTCTCCCATCTGGTCGCCATCCTCCCTTCCTCCCTAGTCACAGTGCCCCCATTATGCCCACTCTCCCCCTCCAGTATCCCCCAGCTCCCACCATCTTTCCTCTCATGATTTCCCTCCCTCCCCCACACTATGGACCCTTGGAAGTAGCTCCCTCCTATCCTCCATATTGATTACTCCCACTTTTTCCACCTCCCTCAGGTAACATCTGTTCCCTACTATCCCCTTTCAGGTTGTTTCTTTTCTTTTACCTCCATGTATCCTTTCCCTTTACCTGGCTCCTGGTGTTACATCAGAATTTATATACTCACATATAAGGGGTTGGTGCTACAATCCACAAATGAAGGAGCAAATATGTCACTTGTTTCTCTGCATTTGTGTTACTTCACTTAGTATAACATTCTCTATTTGTGTTATTTCACTTAGTATAACATTCTCTAGCTCCATCCATTTACCTTCAAATTTTATAATTTCATCTTTTCTTACTGCTGAGTATAACTCCACTGTGTAGATGTACCACGTTTTCATTAACCATTTTTCAATAGAGAGACATTTATGTTGTTTCCATTCCTTAGCTATTGTGAAGAGAGCAGTATTTCTACAATATGATGAGCCCTTCGGGTGTATGCCTGGAGCAATATAACTGAATCATATGGTAGGGTCATTTTTAAATTTTTGAGGTTTCTCCATACTGCTTTCCATAGTGCTTGCACGAGTTTGCATTCCCACCAGCAGTGAATGAGCGTTCCTCTTTCTCCACATCCTCTCCAGCATTTGTAGTCCATCATTCTCTTCATGTTTGCCAATCTTACAGGAGTAAAATGGAATCTTAACATGGATTTTATCTGCATTTCTCTAATTACTAAGGATGTTGAGCAATTTTTAAGGTGTTTTTTAACCATTTTCATTTTGTCATTTGAGAGCTCTCTGTTTAGGTCTACTGCCCATCTCTTTACAGGGTCATTTATTATTATTTTTTCTTTTTTGAGTTGCTTGTATATTCTGGATATTAATCCTCTGTTGGCTGTGTAGCTCTTGAAAATTTTATCCCACTCAGTGGTTTTCCTCTTCACTTC
Organism: Nannospalax galili; assembly: GCF_000622305.1. Classification (NCBI taxonomy): domain Eukaryota; kingdom Metazoa; phylum Chordata; class Mammalia; order Rodentia; family Spalacidae; genus Nannospalax; species Nannospalax galili. The sequence goes on along the minus strand of NW_008331140.1, from coordinate 8,603,948 downwards.
CTTGGTTGTTTCTATGGCTGCACAGAAACTTTGTAGATAAATGAGGTCCTACTTACTGATTGTTGACCTTAATCTCTAAGCAGCTGGTGTCTGATTTAGAAAGTCCTTTCTTATGCCTATATCTTAGAGGGTGCTGCCTATGTTTTCTTCTAGCAGTTTCCAAGTTTCAGATTATATATTGATGTCCTTGATCCATTTGGAGTTGACTTTTGTGCAGGGTGAAAGACAAGGGTCAAGTTTCATTCTTCGCAGGTGGAGATCCAGTTTTGCCAGCACCATTAGTTGAAGATGCTATCTTTCCTTCATTGTATGTTCTTACCACCTTTGTCGAATATCAGGTGGCTGTAATTATATGAACTCATATTTGGGTCTTCTCTTGTGTTCCATTGATCTATGTGTCTACTTTTGTGCCAGTACCATGCTGTTTTTATGACCATAGCTCTCTGTAACATAATGTGAGATCTGGTATGGTGATCCCCTAAGCATTGTTCTCTTTCTTATTGACCTTTTTAAATTTTATACATTTCCAACTTGAATCCAGACCTCCTCCCTCATCAATTCCTCCTCCTATCCTCCCACCAAACCCTATGCACTCTGCCATACATGCTGAGTTCTATTCACTCAGGTGTTTGTACTCAAATGTCCTTTAGTGTAAATGCATCCACTGGAGTCTAGTCTGCCCATCCAGTGGTAGGATGTAAGTCATACTCTCCTTCACCCAGCAGCAATCATTGCTCTTTTTGCCCAAGATTGTTTTGTTTATCCAGGTTCTTTTGTGATTCCATATGAATTTTAGGATGATTGTGTCAAGATCTTTGAAGAATGTCCTGAGAATTTTGATTAGGATTGCATTGAATCTATAAATTGCTTTTGGTAAGATGGTCATTTCACAATATTGATTCTACTAATCCATGACCATGATAGGTCTTTCCATCTCCTAGTGTCTTCTCTATCTCTTTCCTTAGAGCTTTGAAATTTTCGTTATAAATATATTTAATATCTTTGGTTAGGTTTATTCTTAAATTCTTTTTGAGGCAAATGAGAATGGGAGGGTTCCCTGGAGTGCTTTTGATGGTTGTTTCTTATTGGTATAAAGAAAGGGTACTGATTTTTTTAAGTTGATTTTGTATCCTGCCACATTAAGGAAATTATTAATCAATTCTAACAGTTTTCTATTGGAATTTTAGGGATCTCTCATGTATAATGTCATATCATCTACAAATAGGGATAATTTGACCTCTTTGTTTCCAATTGGTAATCCTTTAATTTCTTTTTCTTGTCTTACTGCCCTTTCAAGAGTTTCAAGCACTATATTGAAAAGGAGTGGAGATAGTGGACAACCCTGTCTGGTTTCTGATTTTAATGGGAATGATTCCAGTTTTTCTCAATTTAGGATAATGTTGGCTATGGGTTCACTGTATATAGTTGTAATTATGTTGAGGCATGTTCCCTCCATATCAATTTCTTCTAGGACTTTTAACATGAATGGATGTTGGATTTTGTCAAAGGTCTTATCTGCATCTATTGAAATGACCATGTGATTTTTGTCTTTAAGTCCATTTGTACATTTTATTAAAGTTATTAACTTACATATGTTGAACCATTCCTGCCTCTCTGGAATAAAGTTGACTTGATCATGGTGGATGATCTTTTTGATGTGTGTCTGTGTGCAGTTGCAAGTATTTTGTTGAGTATCTTTGCATCTATGTTCATTAATGTTATGGGTCTATAGTTTTCTTTTTTTGTTGTATCTTTACCTGGTTTTGGTATTAGAGTGATTCCAGCTTCATAGAAGGAGTTTGGGAGTTCTCCATCTGTTTCTATCTGTTTGAATAATTTAGTCAGTATTGGTTGTAGATTTTCTTTGACTGTCTGGTAGAATTCTGCTGTGAATCCATCTGGCCTGGGTTTTTTTTTTTAGTAGGGAGGTTTTTATTACTATTTCAATTACTATTTTGTTACGAGTCTGTTCGGGCTCTTAATCTCCTCTTGGTTTAACTTTGGTGGTGACCATGATTTTAGAAACTCATCCATTTTGTTTTTAGATTTTCAAATTTAAAGGAGTATCCATCTTAAAGCATTCCCTTACAATGTGTTGATGTCTTTTGTGATGTTTCCAGTTTCCTCTTTGAGTTTGTTGATTTGCACTTGCCCTTTCTTTCTTTTGGTTAACTGGGATAAGGGTCTGTCTATCTTATTTAACCTTTCAAAGAACCAGCTCTTAGATCCATTGATTTTTTTTGTATTGTTTTCTTTGTTTCTATTTCAATAATTTCTGCTCTTAGGTTTGTTATTTTTTCTCATATACCAGGTCTGCAGTTGGTTTGTTCTTGCCTTTCCAGAGTCTTGAGTTATACTCTCAAGTCATTTACATGACCTCTTTCTGATATTTTAATGTAGGCACTAAGAGCTATGAACTTCCCTCTTAGGACTGCTTTTAGTGTTTTGCTGTGTTGTGTTCTCACTTTCATTTTGTTCCAGGAATACTTTTATTTCTTTCTTAGTTTCTTCTTTGACCCATTCATGATTCAGAAGTGTGTTGTTTAATCTCCATGAGTTCATGTATTTGCTAGAGTTTCTTTTGCTGTTGATTATAAGATTTATTGCACTGTGGTCTGATAGAAGGCATTGAATTATTTCAAGTCTTTTGTATTTGTTGAGATTTGTTTTGTGCCCCAGAATGTGGTCAGTTTTAGAATAACTTACATGAGTGGAGAGTGTATTCTTTGGTGCTTGGGTAGGGCATTCTCTAGATCTCTTAGGTCCATTTCTTGTAATATGTCATTTAATTCAGATGTCTTTCTGTTTTTTTGGTTTTTTTTTTGTCCAGTTCACCTGTCTATTGAAGAAAGTGGGTATTAAACTCACCTAGTATTAATGAGTTGGGGTTAATCTCTGTTTTAGATTTTTGGATTACTGATTTTATGAAATTCGGTACTTCAGAGTTTGGTGCATATATGTTCATGACTGTGATATCTTCTTGGTCAATTGTTCCTTTGATTAGAATGAAGTTACCCTCTTTATCTCTTTTAATGAGTTTTAATTTGAAGTCTATTTTGTCAGATATTAAAATTGTGACTCTTCCTTGCTTCTTAAGGCCATTTGCTTAGAATATTTTTTCCATCCTTTTACCTTAAAATAGTGTCTATCCTTGAAGGTAAGATGGATGAGTTTCTTGAAGACAACAAATAGATGAGATTTCTTTCTTGATCCATTGCACCAGCCTGTATCTTTTGACAGTGGTGTTGAGGCCATTGGTATTTAATATTATTATTGAGAGGTGTGTTTTGTATATTGTCATTTTAATTTCTTTGTGTTTGTGGCCTTATTATGTGTTTCCATTGTTATACCTATAAAGTATAAAAGTATAAAAGTTTGTGGCCTGATTTTGTATTTCCATTGTTATTTTCTTTCTGTAGCCTCTTGCATATACTCATTCCTTCTTCAGTCCTTTGTATTGCTTCAAGTATTCTCTGTAGGGCAGGATCCTGGCTGAGCAGTTCTCAATAAATAAGTTTTAAGCAAAGAATTGGAAAAGTAAGCTAGGATCTACAGTTGTTTCTGTGCTGAATATATCTCTTTTACTGCACATTAAAACACTGCCATTTTCATTTTTTAGTAGAAGTGAATATCTATTCTTCATAAAGAACATTCTTCTTTAATCCCACCACCTTCAAAGCTCATCCAGATTTGCTTAAGCAAGTTAAAACTTAATAACATTCATTTTTTTCATGAAAATGGTATGTGTGTGTGCCAGCCTCTAACTATATTGGCATTTCACTCGGTACACTTCCAGCACTTGGTGCTAAAGTAAATAATGCTAAAGTAAATACTTGTTAATGAATCTGCAATCACTAAGGCATTAAACACAAGAATTTTCTAACCATGAGTATAGAGGGTATCCTCCTCACTGAGAGAGAAAGTAGACAGGTCATTATAAATATCTTTCTACTTAAGGTTTTAGGATTTCATGCCCACTGAAGTAGATTTTGTAGTGAAGAATTAGTTATAACAATGCTTTATTAAGAAACAGGGATTAGAAACTGGGCGTGGTGGCACACACCTGTAGTCTCAGCACTTGGGAGACAGAGGCAGGTGGATCTCTGTGAGTTCAAGGCCAGCCTGGTCTACATAGTGAGTTCCAAGACAGCTGGGGCTACAGGGAGATCCTGCTTCAAAAAGACAAAAAAAAAAAAAAAAGAAACAGGGATTAGATTACTACCCCAAAATGAGAATTTATTTGTTAAACTTTTATTTCACTTAGATAGATGTGAAATCAATGGGATCTTAGATTACTATGAGAGATTCAATGCCCAGAACTTGTAATAAATGGGACAGCGTCATAGGCTATTTCCCCATGAAGGGGAAGAGATAGTTTTAAGAATGGATATTAAGATCAGATATTTTCCAATTATGTAGGGAATATTCTGCATTATATAACTAAAATCTTGCTTAGGAGAAGTTATTAAACATCTTATTGCCTATTATTTTAAAAAAGGCTTTCTTTTAAGCAATAATGAATTATTTTAAAAATTCTAAAGCCAAGCTCTTTCTGAATACAAAGCAAATTTACATTCTTTTCTATCCATTCAAGGATATAGCTTATAATTTTATGGTTAATTGCTTCAAGTACATGTAAAAGATGTACAAGTTATTCTTTTATTTTCCCAAATAGAACAGAACAACAGTATTCTATCATCCATGAAACTAAGTTGTCCTATGACCAGTAGAAACCATTAATATGTGACATTACTGAGTCCTAGCAAGGCATTAAAAATGAGGCTAGATATACAAAATATGCTATGCAGGCACACTAACTTGTATACAATTATAAGGACTATTAATCTTCATGCTTTAGGATACTGGTTGATCACCAGCTGATGTTAGTAAGATATTTTCTTCCTTGGCATAGTATTTCACAATTAGGTTCACTGGGGGTGGGATGAAGTATGATTTTCAGCGAGGCATCCAATTATCCAATTTTAGCCACTGTTGGACATGAAGGTAGACTCAATGTGTCATTGACTGGATCTGTTCTGGTTTCAATGTTAATTATTCTGTGCAATGCGGTATTTTCATGGATGTAGAGGTTAAAACTGACATCTAGATTACCACACTTTACTAATAAATCATTGTCTTTGCAGTATATAATTATAGAAGGAATTCAAAACAGTGTCTGTTTAATATTAAAATGTCTATATGACTCGATGTCATTTTTCACAAGTTTCTTAATGAGACTGCTATACATAAACTGCTATAGTATAAAAATAGCAAAGTATGCTTAAGATTCTAACTCACTTAAAACATTTGTAGCCGTAATTTGTTATCCTCAAACATCTCTGAATTTAATTTGCAATATAGCCCCCAATTACTCTTAGAAAAGTTTGGACATTTCTGGTTATATGAATCCTTACAATTAATGATTGAAAAAATTATTCTGAATAAATCAGTAAAACTTATAATAAACGTCCATTTACCATTATGTAACTGTTTAGCCTTACTAAAACACTTAGTATTTTAAATTTATTATTTTTGTGTGAGGGTGTGCATGATGTCTGTGTGTGTGTGTGTGTGTGTGTGTGTGTGTGTGTGTAAGAGTGGGCATGTGCATACTATAGTGTACAAAGGTCAGAACAATTTGGGGAGTCATTTCTTTCATTCCACCATGTTGGGGTAGGTTCTCGCTTGTTGCTATTTTTTGTGCACTTCAGGCTAGCTAACCTGTGAGCTTTTCCTGTCTCAGACTCCCATTTTGATATAGGCTTTCTGAGATAACAGATGTCACTGCATCTGACCTTTAATTTTTGAGAATACATATAATATACTTTGATCAGTTTTAGATTGCCTCTTCCTTATCTGCATTCCTTACTACTCCTTGACATAGACTATAAATATACATGAAATTGCATGGGGGTAATAGGAGTGCAGATAG